>NW_025767734.1:0-600000 GCF_003918875.1 Haliotis rubra
AGGGGGCCGGGGATATGTCTCTGATGACCTTGTTAGAATTTATCATGTTGATGTTACAGAACAACTTTCTGTCTTTAATTTATTCTTATAATTTGGAGGTTGAGTATGAACATTTAATGTACATTAATATTCTTGTTTTATATTTCAGTAGCTGAGGTGTCGGCTATTGTGACACTCTCTCTCCTGGTTCACTGCACGCCCACCATATTCCTGCCAGCATCTTCGCCTCCATCAAGCTACTGGATGATTCCGACACCGCCAACATAGCCACTTTGGCTATTCCTGGAAGTAGTCAGTTGTCTACCTTGTTCCAAATTGCTGCCGCATCAGTTGGTGGTTCTGGCAGAGAAAACTGAAGCTCTTTTGTATCCCTTTATGTGTTCATCATTAGGCTTGGCCTGTATTATACAGTGCTTTCTTGTATGCTCTATGAGCACGCCCCCAGTGGAGTTGAAGCCATAAATGGACATTATTATTATTATTATTATTACCCAGGTGTTCAACAAATACAGCAGTGTAGATTGATGCTAGGCCAAGGCCCGGCCCGAACGAATCGGTGACAGGTTAGATTTCAGATGGATGGCCTAGACCAGGGCTTAGGAACAGTTTAGCGAACACATTTCAAGACAAAACCTTATCTACCTTGGCATCTTTAACTACAATTTCTATTTTGATTTTCAATACTTCTTTTCGCTTAAACACCTAATTTGGTAAGGAATGAGATGTATTAGGTTCCTGCTGTTCTTGCCTGTCGGTGATCTTTGACATTGTTGCTGGTCGCTTAGGTGGGGCCGCGTTGATTTACAATTCTCGTAAACTTGATCCAGCCATCAGAATGGAGAATACATGATTTCAGAGACTGATTCGATTAGACTGGCTGCTCCACACTTCAAGATCAAAGCTTATCCTAAATGTCTTAAGCGGAGCCCTCAGTATTTCATCCCACCGAGACAGGACATTTCTACCCAACCACCTAATTCAAGCTCATGGCGACATCTCTACATGGAGAGAAAAAAGCATAAATCTACATGAAGAAAAAAGCACCCCAACCAAAGCAGTGGGAAAATTTCCAGAAACAGCCATACATGAGGAAGCATGTAACAGGCTTCAAACCAACATAACGCTGTGGAGCACTGTTAAAACAAATTCAGATAGTCAAGAGTTACCGCCGGAGATTCACCAGTACACAGCAGGACATGGCCGCAAGCAGGTTCACTTTGATCTTTCATTTCAGAGGGCATTGAGGCGAGGGCTGCTATGTGTGGATGCATACCACACAATGAATTTTTATGAAAAGGTATAGCATATATATTAAAGTCTCCCCATTGAATACCATGAGACCTACATGTAATCATATTCAGCTAATGATTTTCAAAATGTTTTTGAGGAAATCCTTTGGTCTATAAAAATAATAGGCCCCATTTAACATAGATGTACAAAAGACTGCAGAACACTGACTTCATAATTACAACAACAAAGATGTACAAAGACTGTGAACACTGACTTTTCATAATTGGTACTATTTCACATAGATGTACAGTGACTGTAGAACACTGACTTTCATATTTAAAATTATATGTAACATAGATATATGCCAACTGAGAAATGACTGTGGCATTTACGAACTTCCAACATATAACTGTAATGCCTCAATTTTGTGTGCCATTTCACAGTGCCCCCAAACATGTATGTTGTATCAAAGATGTTTTCTATGGGAATCATCTTAGAACTGAACAGATACCTCATCAGTTGTGTCCATGTGTGGTTGCAGTATTCCAGCAATCAGAGATCCAGGAGTTGTCCCTCCACCAGGCCACACCCACCTTGTCGCCAGCTGATGTCTTTGTCTTCCATGTTGTTACTGAAGCTGCTAGAGCATAGAAGACCTTGTCAGCAAGGTATAGCTAGGTACGTCTTGTCTCAAACGTGTTGAGGGAATCTATTGAATAGACTTATTCTCAATAATAGCTTTGGAATCTGAGAATATTATTAAACATTTTAAGTTTAGTAGTAAGAACCTTTCAGATTTGGAGAGCCATTTTGCTTTTTCTCTTGAGCCATGTGTGCTGTAATAAAGAGCCTTCAATAATTGAGGTTATTGAAACCATAATTCTAGAGCCAAAAAATATTTGATAATAGATACGTGGAAATACAATTCACCTTCTGCTGCAGCGCTTACCGTACACAAAATATGTATGGATTGACATTGGTAATTGTAAAGATTACTGACAGACTGGTCTAGAAGTTGGTGAGGAAACCCTGAACAGGAGTTCTTATTATGGCGTTGTACTGTATTCATTTGACATTCAAACATTTTGGTATTTGTATTATAACCGTATATTTATACATGGATTCTGATGTAAACATATGTATTTATATCTGTTGACAGCTGATGCTGTATGGTGGCTTGCACTTCTGCACACATGTTGTGTGACTTCAACAAGTGGGGCGTATGTAGGGAGGTGCCAGTTCACACGCTTGCAGATCGAGATACAACATCGGCAGCTGGACACTGTAGCTTTCTTCTGAAAGAGCAAGGAGAACTGTATGTACATGTTGATCTTCATGTTAAGATATATGCTGAATGATGCATATTGTGAAAAACTTTGCCATACATTTTTGAGAATCAATCATTAGTATTCTGATTCGGAGAAAGCACTCCAAATTATCAAACTCCACAACATTGAAAAGTTAAACAATGCTGACAGCAAATATTGGACAGTAATGGTTTAAAGAAGACTCCCCATTTTGTTTTTGAAAATCAAACTTTAGATTGAGCTATTTAACGTGTGTAAGTGCCATTTTCCATCCCAGTATTACAAGAGTCATCTTGATGTTTCCAGTGTTCACAGCCAACAAACAGAAGCCGTCCTGTGTCCCCGGGTGTCTGTGCTGAGGATGTGAGTCCATGCTGTGGACATGCCCAACTCTGGCCACTATGCGTGAGGCAGCTAGAAGCCAGCCCCGCTTAGTCCAAGCCAGGAGAGAAAATGTGAATGATCAGCAGTCCACGTGACTTTGCCAACAAACTCTTTGACCTTGACCTTGGGAGTTTCTGCATGGTTTGTCCACTAATGGTCTGTCAAATCACTGAGGCCAGACCCAAGCGAGCATCAGGAGGAGAAAGGTGGCCTGAGAAAGCCATTGACCTGTTGATGGGTATCAACATAGCGCCATGGTGCCTTACGTTGTTGAAGTGCAAATTGACAAATTGCTGATTGATCGCCGCATCCCCGATGCCCCAGATGGACTGACTACTAACAGCCTGGAGGAGTCTGAATGTCATGTTTGGACAGCAGAGGTGGGATTGTTATTGTAGCCTTGAGAATGATTAGCTGTTTTGTTTTTCATATCATAAACATCATATAATAGATATGCAAATGGATTATGGAAGCTCTCTCAATCAGCATCATGCTGATGGTTTATCATCACTTAACATGGGAAAAGTCCATAATTACTTTAATCCTGAGGTATTTCACTACATTGCAGCCAATTCAATTTTGGTTCCATCTTTTGTTGGGTCCTGTTAGTCTCAGATAAGTCACCCCACAAAGCCATAATGTTAGTTATAGCTATGGGCAGATATGGGGCCAAGTAAATCTCCGCGGCTCTCATCAAGCATTGTTCTATATCTTTCCCTCACAAGAATGATATATATTGAGGATTCTGTGACTACAGTAACCATGGTAACCAATCATTCCAGGATGCTGTGGAGGTCTTTGAAGAACTCTTTCCTGCAGTCACACATGTTAATGAGAGGTGATACAGGTGTCGCCAGGCTGAACAACCGCGAAGAACTGTGGTTCCCACCTTCACCTAACCAACAAAGATATGAATAAAGCAAAGAAGCTTTTAGGTAATATGGTGGTGAGTACACTGGGAAAGCTACAGACTGGAGGGATCTTTGGCAGTCAAATTTATGTCATTCCTAAATAACCTCCCTAAGGAGCATTATCAGTAAGCTATCAGGCATGCTTGTTTGGCACATTTCCATTGTTGAGAGACCATGTTGGTTCGTGGTCTAGGAGATCGGCAATGGCCGCGTTCCCGGCTTTATCCTACCAGTTGATTTTAAAGTAAGTACTTTGTTGTCACCCTGCCTGGCTCGTGATCAATGGATAAAACAAGGACGGTGTTGGCCTCGAGTCACCACTAGTCTGTTTATGTGAAACGCATCGGCGAATTCTCCTTAAACAAAGCAAATCGTAAAGTGAAATGCTATCGTAACTCTCATACCTTACCTTGCCATTTGAACATTTAAATCTCAGACTTTATTCAACTTGGGATGAAAGTTGTTTATCTGACAGATATGAGGGTCCCTTTCCTAAGCCCTAAGACTATCGCATTCCCATACTTTAGCATAGACTTACAACAGCCGCAGCACTACGATCGGAGGAACGCAGGTCCTGATTCTTTATCCAAGAAGTTCACCAGCAATTGCCCAGGTAATTTGCCTGCAGGTTTTGATGTCTCCCAGCCAAACTGTGGACCCTGGCAGAGTGTGTGGAAGTCTCGCATTCCAAATGTTCATATCATCTACTCCGGACAGGACTGGCAGTCTTCCCCCAGAGGATGCGAAGTGTCCTTCCTGCAGCAGCGCTGTACCAGCTCTCACGCAGCCCTTCCAACCAAGCCATATGCTCACCGAACGGGCGACCGCAGCAGGTAATGACCCCATCGCCACAATCCTCAGTCACTGAATGTTGGGATTTATCATATTCATGTAGTTTAAGGCCAAACATCTAATATACCGTAGAGCATATCAGAGATAATGTCGCTTTACCCCCGAAAAGTTTGCTGAAAGTGTAACCCATAGGTAAGCCGAAGAAGGACTCTTAAACCAGTAAGTGTTGCATAGAAACCTCGCATGCCAACTCTGGTGGCTGTCTCATCCCAAACCTATGTTTAACTTAAAAATACATCTGAATACTTCATTATATGCCTTCTAAGAAATATGACAGCCATTGCTATACAATGGTGTCAATCTGAGCCTGTTGTTCTTGGTTTTACAAACATGTACTGCGTATGAAGATGATCTAAAGTACAACTTGATAATTATGTTGGTACTTTACTGATCAGATTTGAAATACATCCCGAAAACGCGCACTACATGGCCGATGAAACTCTCTGGCACTTCTACTGAACAAACTAGTCATGAGGTGAACACTGCCAGAGGGAGTAAGGGCCTCAGAATGTCCATTTTACTATATGCTGAGATTTTGACATGGATACCATCTTGGGACCAAGAAACAAGGAGAGAATTCTGTTAGAAGCACAGGATTGGAAGGGATGGTAGAGTCTTTGATGTCCAATAATATGTGGAATTGGAGTAAGTAGAGCTGTGTGATGAACAGCATCATATGTATGGTTCTTTCGTGTTGTACAAGCATACAACCTCTGAGTAAGTAGAGTAAACACATTACAGTGGTAACTTTCTCACATCCAATACTGAAAACCACTATACCAACAAATACCTGTTGAAAAATACGCTGTGTACACATCATAGCTAATGAAGCTGTGGATTAATCATTCGCTTAGGAAGGTGCAATGTTTGGTTGTCATGGGGACATGTTAATTCTGCAGAACATAGACCATTTCTGAAAGACATCAGGGTTTTATTTGTAGCTCACACTCCGTAGCCAGCCTTATATTTGACCCTCAGCATTTGACTGCGGATCTTCTCCAGCTTTTCCACCTTACAAACCAGACCGGCCCGGTGCGTGCTGGGTTTTTCCTGCCCGATGCAGCGCCCGGTTGGATCCTCCACCGCCATACCAAAAGACGCGAATATGGTACCGTTGGTCCCAGTCTGGTGCTCGCATTAATGGGTACAACAAGGACCGGTCGCCCGGAGTCATAATGTGTCTGAGGGGTATTCATGCTTCACCGCGTATGGTATTCCCAGTGGGCTAAAGCATCATGTTCCAGCTGGCCTGGGCTTAGTACAGCAGCCGCATATTAGCACATACACACGCATGCATCGCCATCATGTTAAATAAAACATTCTCGCTACGACGCTAAAACCCAATTTCACCTCACCTTACAAACCAAAATGAACAATTGAACTCCAAACTTCACTTTCTCGTGATGGAAATGCATTCAGTGCTGCATTGTTGTGCTGCATCGACTTTAGATCATCTTGTTTCTGTGTTATGGTTAAAACGCCATTCTTATTGTTGATACTGCTCATATGAATATCACATGTTTTTACATGAGGAGTTATAGATATAAAGAATTATTACCACCCGCTGGAAGATAACAATGTTTAATTCCACAATGTTATTACACATTGTGTAATAACATCAAGTATACTCCAGACATATGATGTCATAATGGTTTATATATTAGTAATCACTTTAAAGTAATCAATCAATCTTATTCGAAACTGAAGGCCAGGCCCATAGCACAAGTAGAAAGTTAAGCAGGTGAAAGTTTCATAATTTATATTGAGCTTCTAAACAAAAACTACAGAGAATTCTGCAAGCTTTATATTTATCTGCAACAACCAAATCGAATGGAAAATCTGAAAATAGACGCTTCAACTTATCTTTCTACGATTGCTCATTGGTAATGTCCAACAACCGCCGCGCCATTAACCAGCTCCATCCATCTGCGGAAGCATTCTTGAGCTAATCGCCATGACGATGCACCTCGACCTTACTTGGACCATGATCAGAGAGGTCACTGAAGATGTTGCTGTAGCAACGCCCGCATCATTGACCTTTACAGTGACCTTGACCTCTGCAATGCCTCTTTGGCGGGCGCTAATGCATGTGGCGGAAAACAATTGACAGTAGACAAGTGAGAATATAAAATTATTAAAATACCGATGCTAAGGGCATCATTCCAAACAATTAGCTTCACCTGAATAGACAGAAACAAATATCCTGCTAATAGAAACCGATTTTGACATATGCCAGCACAACCAGAAATTATTGAGAATCTTTATCGTACTCCGTTAATTTTTCACTCATTACCAATGATAAATGTAATATTAGCAGAACCTGATTCAAAGCAGGAACAGTTGTATTTTGTCAAGTCATCAAGGTAATGCAGGCTTCAATGCGGCGGGCATACTACTGATCAAAGTTAGAAAGTCAACCCAATATCAGACCAATTTCTTTCTCATTTCACAGCACATTTCACGTATTCTCTTATTGACACTTCCTTCATTACAGTCCCCCAAACATTTTCTATTGGATTTAGGTCAGGCTAGCCAATCAATTAATGTCATATTTTGGGTCCCAAAACCAGGCCTGTGATGTTGAACGATGTTTTGGGTCATTGTCCTTCTGTAAAATCCAAAATTCCATAGAACACGGAGCAGCATATGCAAATGTCCCTCGAGAATATCTGTAAAAAAACGCTTCACTGTTCATATTCCCTTCAATACACAGAGGGCGCTGCCCCTAACACAGATATGCCACCCTCGCGACCTAAATTTCGGACTGCAGCCTTTAGGGCGGTGATACAAAAGGTTTTTCGTTCATTTGGTCCAATTTCCAATGTATTGAAGCAGCCACACAAGAACTTCCATCTGGAGAAAATCACATTGTCCCAGTTAAAAGCTCTATGCTGTAAGCACCACAGTTCAATAACCGGCTCCTTTTGTTCCAGGTTTCATGATCGGGTGATGGAATTCCTCGACTTTTCTGCCAACCCATTGCATGCAACTCAGTTCTTATTGTCTCTGTCAATTTTCTCGCCTACCTGCGCCTCCCTGCTGCTCACCGCCATATCCATTTTGCAATATTTTTCAAAAACACTATAAACAGTGGACAAAAGGGATGCCTGTTCTACTTGAAATCACTTCATTGATCTTGATGTCCTTGTTATAATATCCTAAAATCAACTTCCTCTTCTCTAAATCATCCATGCGAGGATCACTGAAAATGTCGTCTGCCAAGTAAACAAAGGTAATAACTTTTTCACAAACCAATGAAAAAGTATTAGCAATGGAGTTGTCTTTCTTGAATGAAACCCAGGACTTGATAGCTAATCAAGGTTGTTTATAATAGAAACCAATTAAACATATTCCTAAAATTCTCAATAATTTCTGGTCATACCATAAAAACGCAGTGAATTCTAACAACAGCTTCTTCCTGGTAACTTCTGGGTTTTTCAGACATGTTCACTGAACACAACAGAATGCTTACAACAGGGAAATAAGTACCAGAAGTGTGTCATATTCGCAACCATCGGGAACAGCTCACTTCGAAATTCCCTATGATGATATTAGATTGTGATAATGATATGGGTCATTGCTGCCATGTGGGAGCCAAGTGAAATATTATTTTCTGCCTCAGGCCCGTGAATTGCATCGAAAAGATTGTTCTGGTGTCTTTGCTCATGGGTACCTGTTATTTCGAAGGGATTCGGGAATCAACTTACTTAAAGGAAAAGTTTATTTTAGGTGATATTTGTGTCTTTATAGTCACCTTCGCAAAGTTTTAATTTAAGTGATGTTTGTGTATTTTACCGAGAAAATGTTTTATTAGGAATGATCTTTGTGGAGATCTTATTTTTTTTAATTGAGCAGGAAAGTTATTTTTGGGGAGTGAGATACTGTCTGACATTCCATTTAATGAAGCACCTGTCAAAAGTGGGAGGGTGTTGTGGTTCCCCACCTCTACAGCACCTGGATCAACACACACCTCCAACACTTCCACCATCACTTCTGGCCTATTGCACCAGACACCAGCTCATTCCGCCGCTATGGAGACATTGCCCTGAGACACAGGTTTGTTTTATAACACCAGCATCCATGTTGGCTACATTACTAATGTGAAGGTTTCATTAAGGAACACTCTGGAAATATTTTGTTCAGCATATACGGTTATAGATGCATTTTTTATTATTTGAAACATTACTGAATAAGAATGCGTTTAGTAGCCAAAGTGGCAATGTGGTGTAGACAAGGTTATGATCATCAAAATTGCATTTATTATCTGACTAGCTAGGTCGAGGTTTTGAATGATTAGCTATGTGGAGGTATTGAATGATTAGCTAGGTCAGAAGGTATTGAATGATTAGCTAGGGTTGAGGTTTTGAATGATGAGCTATGTGGGAAGTATTGAATGATTAGCTAGGGTTGAGGTATTGAATGATTAGCTAGGTCGAGGTATTGAATGGCCATGTTTGTTTGTTTAGACTGCAGCTGGACAAGATCGCCCGCTGACAGCTAAGACTTCCCCTGAAGACATGGCTGGCCAGTCTGCAGCATTTCTTCACCATCTGTCGCCTTCCGGATGGTAACGATGATGTTGTATTTTTTAAAGGATTGATCTGTAGGAACAGAAATCACTGACATTTAGATGGGATCTGTCACTTCTGTTTTACAGCGTCACTGTGCCTTGGTGTGGAGATCACGCTTAACCTGCTTGTATTCAGCTCTTATGGTATAAAAGTATGTTACTTTTCAAACACATGCTGCTGGAAATCCTTCAGGGTATGACCACCTCCACGGTGTAGCCAGCAGTTAGAGCATCCACCGAGAGCTGGAAGGTCACGGTTCGATCCCCGACCACATCATACCAAAAGACGTTAAAATGAGCTATTTGTTGGTCCCTGCCTTCGGTGCTTTCGGCATTAACGGGTATAAATAAGGACTGATGCGCCGGAGTCAGTATAACGTCCGGCTTCACTCATGCATGGTGACCCCAGTGGGCTAGCACTATAAAACCAGCTTGGGTCTGGGCTAGTACAAGCAACGAAAGTACATACACACCGCATGCACGCCGCCATATGAGCCGGGGCCATTCTCAGGCCACTCACGCAGGAAACCCACTATCACCCTCACCTCACCTTCTGGGCATGTTTTAGTTTGCACAGTGTAATGAGCACAGGGAACAGCATTCTGAGGCAGAGTGCAACTTGCAAGAGCTACACCTTGTTCAGGCATTCTAATCCCTGTTTTCTGATTCTAGCTTTGTCCAGCGCACACCCATGTTTTTCCAAACAGTAACGTAAACTGTTCATTGTTTGCATGTACTCCATGTCACCCAGTTGTCCAGTAAAATGGTGCTGCCTCACTTCTATTGCCGTGAGACTTCGGGATGTCGTATACCAGGCAAGTCTCGTAGTATTGCAGCCAGTGTGTTGAAGATGGAAGAACCTTCCTAGCTGACCTCATTACATAAGATCATGTGAATGTTGCCATAGCTTAACACTTCCATATCTGCCTACACCTTTGCTTCAGGTATAGGTGCCACGCACTGGCATGATTAAGACCTTATGATGTAACTATCTAGATTTACTGCCGGTTTTACAGGTTCATATGCTTCAAGTGTGCGAAGGTTATAGTGAATTATCGTTGGTTAGGATAAGGGCGACAGGCGCATTCAAAAATCAATGCAGTACAACATAATATAAGTGATTTGGGTTAGTATCATGTACCACATAAACACCTTTGTAATCTAACATGTATGAAGTTTAATAGCTGAAAAGGTTGTTTAATATTATAAATAACAAACCACATCACCAACTCACTCACACATGTACAAGTACTCCCTTCCAAATTCTCAGTACCTCCTCTTGGTAATAGGGAGGTGGGTACCCCACACCTCCCTAAAGCTATCTGGAGCCCTGGGGCCTCGTTAAACAAGGTCATCATGCTGGGTTGTATGTACCCCAGGGAGCTGGGAATAGATTCCTCACCGATATACATTGACTGAGACTTTGGCCAAAGTTTTAGGTGCGGGATTTGGCAGATTATAAATATACAACTGTTATTATTGTTTTTTGTTGTTGTTATTGTTATCCAACACATTATTGCATGTTCCTGACATCGGATGGGTGGAGATCTTCGATGTTGAACATGGACCAGAACCTACTGCAGGACAAGTTAGCATGCGTTCCTCAAACTGTACTCCGCTCTGTTCCCCACCGGCTCCATAGCTTCCCTCAAGCATCGATGTCAACGATCTACTCAGCGCTGCTCATGGTAAGTCACCAGTCAGGGTAGAATCTCATATAGTTCTCTTCACAGAGTCTTTGTGTTACTAGGGATTGTGAGGTTAAGTGTTCACTTGCTATGCCTTAGACCTTGGATCTATTATTCCCCCCTCACAGTCACAGTGTGTGAAACTCATTGCCTGTCTTCCCTCCAGAGATAATGTTGAAGTATACCATTCACACTTTACTATGATCAAATCATTGATTCAACAGAAAACTATTATGTGGGGTCAATTTGGTTTAAATATCTAAGCTTATTGTAAGCATGGATCCTAGGTTTCAGTATGTTAGATTAAAGTGTCTGTTTGCCTCAAAAGAGGTGTTGCCATATTATTATTTATCCAGTTTTAAATGGATGCAGTTTCAAATTATAAATCTACGCTTAAGTAAAGTTGTGAATTTTGTGATCC
The DNA here is from genome assembly GCF_003918875.1 of Haliotis rubra. Classification (NCBI taxonomy): domain Eukaryota; kingdom Metazoa; phylum Mollusca; class Gastropoda; order Lepetellida; family Haliotidae; genus Haliotis; species Haliotis rubra. The sequence goes on from NW_025767734.1 coordinate 11,364, forward strand.
TAAGCAAAGTGTGAGTAGTATATTACAGTTGAATCATCTATAACCACATCCACTCCCTCACACTGAACGTATGGGCTGTCATCAAAACATGGTGAATACACGCTACAGATAGTTTTCATAATTTGCTTTTCTCAGCTTTTATTCTGGAAGTTTTATTGGTTATTTTTCAGCTGTCATGGATGTTTTGTTGTCAGGAGTAATATATATCATGTATACACAGATGGTTATTAACTGTTAAGCTTCTGCAGAATGGTTTTCAATGTATTTTGGTAGTATTTGGGTTGTAAGGCTGTTATTCAATAGGAGCAGAGGTAAAAGGTGTTGGCAGTCAATAGGAGGAGAGAGGTAAAAAGGTGTTGACAGTCAATAGGAGGAGAGGGTAAAGGTGTTGACAGTCAATAGGAGAGAGAGGTAAAGGTGTCGGCAGTCAATAGGAGGAGAGAGCAAAGGTGTTGACAGTCAATAGGAGGAGAGAGGTAAAGGTGTTGACAGTCAATAGGAGGAGAGAGGTAAAGGTGTCGGCAGTCAATGGGAGGAGAGAGGTAAAGGTGTCGGCAGTCAATGGGAGGAGAGAGGTAAAGGTGTTGACAGTCAATAGGAGGAGAGAGGTAAAGGTGTCGGCAGTCAATAGGAGGAGAGAGGTAAAGGTGTTGGCAGTCAATGGGAGAGAGAGGTAAAGGTGTTGGCAGTCAATAGGAGGAGAGAGGTAAAGGTGTTGACAGTCAATAGGAGGAGAGAGGTAAAGGTGTCGGCAGTCAATGGGAGGAGAGAGGTAAAGGTGTTGGCAGTCAATAGGAGGAGAGAGGTAAAGGTGTTGGCAGTCAATAGGAGGAGAGAGGTAAAGGTGTTGGCAGTCAATAGGAGGAGAGGTAAAAGGTGTCGGCAGTCAATAGGAGGAGAGGTAAAGGTGTTGGCAGTCAATAGGAGGAGAGGTAAAGGTGTTGGCAGTCAATAGGAGGAGAGAGGTAAAGGTGTGGGCAGGGAGGAGAGAGGTAAAGGTGTTGGCAGTCAATGGGAGGAGAGAGGTAAAGGTGTTGACAGTCAATAGGAGGAGAGAGGTAAAGGTGTGGCAGTCAATGGGAGGAGAGAGGTAAAGGTGTTGACAGTCAATAGGAGGAGAGAGGTAAAGGTGTCGGCAGTCAATAGGAGGAGAGAGGTAAAGGTGTCGGCAGTCAATAGGAGGAGAGAGGTAAAGGTGTTGGCAGTCAATAGGAGGAGAGAGGTAAAGGTGTTGGCAGAAAGATATGAGAAGACTCATTCTTTCTTTCAGAAGACATCTTATTTGGAAAGTACATATATGCATTTTCTTGCTGCTGAAAATGTCCTGTGTACAAACATTAAACTTGTTATGTATTGTTCTATGTCCCCCACTACTCAGAGTTATCTCACCTACCACCCATGCGCGGGCTGCCAGCTGCTAGTTCAGCCCAAGGGAACCCTATGAGTGTGTATTCACAAGACTTCTGAGTGACAAATAAGGACTGAACAATGTTATTCAGGAATACAATATTTGGAAACGCGTGGGTAATAGTTGCTCATGGTTCTTTTTCAGGGAAGTGCGCCTCACTAGGACCCAAGACGCGATTGTTTGTTGGCAGGATGGAAACACAGTAGCTGGAGAAGGTGAGTTAGTGCTGACTTTAGTTTTACACCACACTCAGCAATATTCCAGCTATATGGCCACGGTCTGTAAATAATCGAAGTCTGACCAGACAATCCAGTGATCAACAACAAAATGAGCATCGATCTCACGTGAATTGGGATACAATGACATGTGTCAACCCAGTCAGTGAGCCTGACCACCCAATCCTGTTAGTCGCCTCTTACAGCAAGCATGTGTTGCTGAAGATCAATTCTAATCCGGATCTTCATGGGTAAGCTGGAGAAGGTAGGCCTAGCACACACATCACACAATAAAATACCACACACCTCACATGATACAATACATTACCATGTACACAATCACACAATACAATATCACACATAAATCACACAATACAACATCACATACATCACACAATAAAATACCACACACCTCACATGATACAATACATTACCATGTACACAATCACAATAATACAATATCACACATAAATCACACACAACATCACACATCACACAATACAACACCACACACCTCACATGATACAATACATTACCATGTACACAATCACACAATACAATATCACACACAAATCACACAATACAACATCACACAATACAATACCATATACACAATCACAATGCAATACCACACACAAATCACACAATAAAATACCACACACCTCACAAGATAGAATACATTACCATGTGCACAATCACACAATACAATATCACACATAAATCACAATGCAATACCACTAGCATCACATGATACAATACAATACCATATACACAATCATTAATAATACAACATCACACACATCACATGATACAATACATTACCATATACACAATCACATAATACAATATCACACACATCACACATAATACAATACAACACACATCACATGATACAATACATTACCATGTGCACAATCACAATACATCATCACACACCTCACATGATACAATACATTACCATGTGCACAATCACACAATACAATATCACACATAAATCACATAATACAACATCACACAATACAATACCATACACACATGATACAATGCAATAATTACATATTGATTACAAATCACATGATGCCACATACTGCATACACACCATATATAACACAACCTGATGCATGCTTGACTTGCAATGATTGTCTACAAGGGAGTCTATGATGTACACTCAGTAGAAACTACCCAGTAGGCCCCCAGTAAGATACAAATGCTTGTTGTAAGAGAGGCTTGCTGGATATTTGACTGATTGCTAGTATCATACCAACGTGGAGCAGTGTTCATAACGTCAATCACTCCATGGCCTCAGTCAAACTCAATTATTTCCAAGCTGCCCTCATTTAGTTGGGCTGTTGTTGCATGTGCCCTGAAGCAGTAAACAACCAAACAAGTTGAACATGATCAATGTGTATTTCTACAGAGTGCCAGAGTTTTCGGGTCGCATTCTCCCAGTCCCACCTGGTGTCTCAGTTTGCCTACTCTGAGAAGATCCGCTACATATACTACCTCCAAACATGGTCGACCTACATATGCCTTTCTCTCCTTCCTGGCAGAGGAGATTGACTCAGGGGCAACAACTATTAGTAACAAGAGGTAAGTTGCACAGATACTTAGTTGGAAAGTGATGGTCAAAATCAGAAGGATTCCTCGCTAGAAATCATTTGTCATTATGAGAATACCTCAGTTCTTGCCCAAAATAACACTTGAAGCAAGAGTCAGTTTGTCCACCTGATATTTTCAAAAGGTATAATCTCACAGTGGGACAATGATGCTGAGAGTGTTTGGATCCTGAGTATGTGGGTTGTTTAGCCCCTATAACCTCTACTCGTATACAGTGTAGGCTACCTTGGCCAAGCACCCATCAAATCTTCAACCACTTTTAGTTCAGTTGAACAAACTTAGGCTTGTTGACAGACTCTCACTGCTAGATTTAAAGGCAGTACAAGACTCACAATTCACCATCCATGTATCTGCACCCTTGATGAGGAATTTTTCGAGTTCCTCCACATAGGATCTTAGAACAGCTAACCAATACACTTGGGAAATCAGAGCTTGCGTTAGCTGGTTCATGGCTGAATACATCCTGATAGCTCGCTCTTTGGATCCAGCAGGCCATGGTTTTAGTTTGGTTTTGTGAAATAGAGGGACAGTTTTGTTTTTGTACAGATTTCCATCTGAAGACATCCAACAATGTCCATTAAACATAACTATACAGTGGTATATAGACTGGGTGCTCTATTGCTGACCCATTTTCTTACAGCGAAAATATAGACAATGAAATATATTTTTATAGCTGAGAATGATATATATACCAGTGTGTTATAGATAATAATGATAATGATGAATAGACTGTTGCATGTAGATAATTTGTTGTTTTGTTTTTGATGATAGATTTCATATAGATAGACATCCAACAATGTCCATTAAACATTTTAAATGATATACAATGGTATATAGACTGTAGATAGTAATGATATTGCTAGATAGTAAACCATTGTGTTACAGCAAATGTAGACAATGAAATGATATAAACGAGGGTGTTTTTAAAGCTGAGATAGTAATGATATATACCATGTAGATAGGTAAATGATATGGAGGGTGTTATAGATAATAATGATATGATGAATAGGGTGCATTATAGATAGTAATGATATGTAAACCAGGGTGTTATAGATCATACTGATATACTGACTGGTGTTTTATGGCTGATAATGATTGTGTAAATCAGTGCATTTGAGATGAAAATAATAATGATATATGGTCTGGCTTTATAGCTGATAATGATGTATAGACTGGTGTTTATATCTGATAATGACATTTAGATTAGTGTCAATAGTGAGTGAGTGAGTTTAGTTTTATGCCGCACTCAGCAATATTCCAGCTATGTGGCGGCGGTCTGTAAATAATCGAGTCTGGACCAGAGTGATCAACAAGTGATCATCAACATGAGCATGAGCATCGATTAATTGTGAACTGATGACATGTGTCAAGCAAGTCAGTGAGCCTGACCATCCGATCTCGCCGTAGTCGGTCGACAAGCATGGGTTACTGAAGACAAGCTAATGGGTTACTGAAGATCAATTCTGATGATATATTGATGGGTGCATTGAAGCAGATATTGATAATGAAGTGTAGAGTCATGCACTATGGCTGACAATGATAACGATAGGCTGGGATAAATATGCTGCTGTAGATGAATGTACTTGCACTTCATCTCTCAGGATAAACACGGTGTGTGGAGTGGCATTATGGATGGCAGTGAAGAACTTCACCAGTGCCGAAATCACAAGTGCATGTGTAACGTTTGTGGAGATGATTGACCAGGACAGCCTGCCACTGCGAACATACATTCAAGTAGGTGTGGAGATTCTCGCCTACAAGAACAATGGCATTATGGGTACCATTGACAAGAGGAAGGAGTTGATGCACACAAATGAAGAAGAAGTGGGTAAGAAGAATTGGATATGATCTGATTTTCTGTCTTCACTGTGTCTCAGTCATGTTACAATGGTGGAACATAAAATGATAGTGACCTTGTGAAGAACCTTGGCAGGATCAAATGTTCATTAAAGACAAAATGAATTTAATTATTTCTGTTTCTTAAACGCTTTCTATACATTCAAATCAACATCTTTGAGTTGCATTTTAGAAGTTGGGAAGTGCAATATTAATAATAATGATAATACTAGTCCATTTATCATATGCATTGCTCCGTGCACAATGCATGCTCGGAGTGCCCAAACAATCTAATTATTATTACCCTGGATAACCCAAGCTGCCTGTGGATAACAACTTCTTTTATTTTCATGAGTGAGACGTTTCGATACAGATTCCTATGCTGTTGTACACAGTTTCAACAGGGAATATTGAACAGTTAAAGAGTGTTCCCTAAATAAACCCTACCTTCATCTGAACTTCAGCCAAATTTGTTGCCTTTGTTCTATTTGCAAAATAATAGAATAACACCAGAATAGCAAAATGCACAAGTGCAGCCCTTGTTTCATGAAGAAATATTGAATAGTTAAAATACCAGCACCTTGAGCATGTACTAGTTGTGGGGATATGTGCGCTATATAAGTATCCAGTTAAAAAAAAAAAGGATAGTTTAAGAGTTCATGCTCTGGAAATGAAACATGGCAGATGGATAGAGCTTGTTCCTATCATTTGTCAGCAGCACACTGAAACTCTACCCCTACTGGAGTAGTAACAAATTCAGCAAGATGCCTCACTGACTGTTCACTTGTTACATGCATACCAGTGTACATTAGTGATCAGTATTGTCCTTTACACCAGCTGTATTGACTGTATGTCATTATTAATGTCAGCTGTAAAATTATAGAAATATCTTAATATCTTTACAAAACAGATAACATGATAAATTCTGATGCAAGGATTTTGAAGTATGCAAGCACTCGTAACTTGTACTCTTAACCATTAGTGGTGTGACGATTCATCGATATGCATCGATGCATCGATCCATGGGCCACCGATACAATGAATCGATACAAAGGTTTACATAGTCGTATATCCCGATACGATACTTCAAATGGGCCACAATACATCGATGTTTTACTTTGAATATTGCCAAAGCCCGATATCTGTCAAGAAAAAATTACTTTTGTTTAATGATTAAAATATATGCATACTTATTTTCCCTTCATAAGGAAATGCTTGCATCAGGAACTATGTCAAACATAGCGCTCGCATTTTATTAGTCCGTGTATAAACGTAATTATCTCATTTCCGAATGAACAGTAAAAAAAGCTGGCGGAATTTGATGAAATACTTTCAAGTGGTTTTGTTTTGATCTTAAAGTGTTTTATAGTTGGTGTTAGAATTAAGCTTTAGTATTGTGATCGTATCGACACCCTTGTATCGGGATTCGTATCGTATCGCAGCTTCAGTGAACAATACTTTGGCAATATATCGCTGTTACTAAACTTTTAGAATCATGATGTATCGTATCGCAGGTTGTATGCCAATACCAGCACTATTAACCATACTCTACATTTAATACTTGTCAATGAAACCACATTCACCGTTCCGTTGTACAGTGGACCTCCTGCTGAACTGTGTAAGGCGGCGGAGAAGGAACGGCCCCAGTGTGGTGGAAGCCTTGGAGAAGGCTACTGCAGACAGCATCATCAAGAAGGGCATCAACAGGTTGGTAGCAGTCCTTGCTTCACTGGGGACCTGGGCATCCAACAGGGTCACCTGTGTCAAGTCAAGGCTTAGTTTTCAAGCTTAAGAAACTTACTCTTCACAATCTCAATCTTAAGAAAATTACTTCACAAGAAAAATATTACAACCTCAATTATTTTCCTTCTTCCTTCCAAAATGAGTCATCCCTAAATGTTGAGTATTTTGTTATCATGGAAATCACACAAACATGTTAAGTCCTACCACAGTAGATTATGTCTGTGTCTGTGTCTGTGTTGAGCATCCCTCACCAAAAGCTTTGTGTTACTTCCCATGTACCTGATCCAGAACTAACTTTCCCTCATTTTCGAATAAAACATGGGAATATTCCGTGAAGGGGCAGACATTTATGTATCTTTGAGCAGCATTCACGAATGTCATGAAGTTGAAATCAGCTGTAGTTTATGAGAACTGTTTTGCATACAAAGGATGCTGAATCACTCGGTTTATCATTACTGATGTGTGAGATGTGTGTTTGCCTGTCTTGCCAGTACAAGTTTCGAGGCTGCCCACCAGTGGCTGTTGACCGTGACCCTCTGCCACCTGCTCCATCTACCTCTGTCCACTGTGTTCCTGGAGGAATGTGCCCATGCTGATAAATGGCTGCCCTTCCTCTGGTTTGCCCAGCTGCATCAGTTCCCTAAACAACAGGTTTGGCACACTCGGTACTGAAGAAGTGATTTGAATTTGGTGACATTTTTCCTTGATTTATCCATGACTATTGCCAAATGTGTTGATCAGTTGCAGGGCCTGCTTCACCAGTTCCGCAGTCGACATCTACGCGAACACCTCCACTATGTCATAGAAAATGCAGATGCAAAGTCTGTCATGTTGCGAAGGAAGTTGTCCGAAACACCCAGTGACACTCAGACAAGGGGCTCTGCGAAGGATGCCAGATCCTCACTTTATGCTAAGATTGGCCTATCAAAGGGGAGAGGTACAGTGATTTGTCCTTAACATGTTGTCAATGCCTTTGGAATTCAGGGGATTTTTTTTAGCATATTTTGAGGTTTACAGACTTCTAGACTTCAGATTTTGTGTTTGGTTCTGCTTGAGAGACAAATAACCATGTTTACAGTTTCTGTCAGACTTAGTTGTCTAGGCCTAGTGGACAGGAATGAATTTTCCTGTATTCAGTATCAAACAATTGGCCTGTCAAAGGCAGGTTGAGTCATCTGCACCACTCTTAATGTTGTATGCAAGATATGACCATGGTAACAATGTTTTCTGTTCAGGTAATGCAAGCAGTGATGAGGAGGACCATGCTAGCTTGACCTCCACCCAGGGAGAGGTACTGGCTCAGGATCAAACACAGCCAGGTGAGCAGAGAAAACATCATCCAGGGTTAACCCCAGGCTTGAAAAACCTTCTGCCTGTCTTTAAAAGGCCTTCACATGGAATAATAATAAACTACAGTGACCCTCTGACTGTTGTATCTGACCTGACCCTCTGACTGTTGTAGCTGACCTGACCCTCTGACTGTTGTAGCTGACCTGACCCTCTGACTGTTGTAGCTGACCTGACCCTCTGACTGTTGTAGCTGACCTGACCCTCTGACTGTTGTAGCTGACCTGACCCTCTGACTGTTGTAGCTGACCAGACCCTCTGACTGTTGTAACTGACCTGATCCTCTGACTGTTGTAGCTGACCAGACCCTCTGACTGTTGTAGTTGATCTGACCCTCTGACTGTTGTAGTTGACCTGACCCTCTGACTGTTGTAGCTGACCTGACCCTCTGACTGTTGTAGTTGACCTGACCCTCTGACTGTTGTAACTGACCTGACCCTCTGACTGTTGTAGCTGACCTGACCCTCTGACTGTTGTAGTTGACCTGATCCTCTGACTGTTGTAGTTGACCTGATCCTCTGACTGTTGTAGTTGACCTGACCCTCTGACTGTTGTAGTTGACCTGACCCTCTGACTGTTGTAGCTGACCTGACCCTCTGACTGTTGTAGCTGACCTGACCCTCTGACTGTTGTAGTTGACCTGACCCTCTGACTGTTGTAGTTGACCTGATCCTCTGACTGTTGTAGTTGACCTGACCCTCTGACTGTTGTAGTTGACCTGATCCTCTGACTGTTGTAGTTGACCTGACCCTCTGACTGTTGTAGCTGACCTGATCCTCTGACTGTTGTAGTTGACCTGATCCTCTGACTGTTGTAACTGACCTGACCCTCTGACTGTTGTAGCTGACCAGACCCTCTGACTGTTGTAGTTGATCTGACCCTCTGACTGTTGTAGTTGACCTGATCCTCTGACTGTTGTAGTTGACCTGATCCTCTGACTGTTGTAGCTGACCAGACCCTCTGACTGTTGTAGTTGATCTGACCCTCTGACTGTTGTAGCTGACCTGATCCTCTGACTGTTGTAGCTGACCTGATCCTCTGACTGTTGTAACTGACCTGATCCTCTGACTGTTGTAGCTGACCAGACCCTCTGACTGTTGTAACTGACCTGATCCTCTGACTGTTGTAGCTGACCTGACCCTCTGACTGTTGTAGTTGACCTGACCCTCTGACTGTTGTAGCTGACCTGATCCTCTGACTGTTGTAGCTGACCTGATCCTCTGACTGTTGTAGTTGACCTGATCCTCTGACTGTTGTAGCTGACCTGATCCTCCTGATCCTCTGACTGTTGTAGCTGACCAGACCCTCTGACTGTTGTAACTGACCTGATCCTCTGACTGTTGTAGCTGACCTGACCCTCTGACTGTTGTAGCTGACCTGACCCTCTGACTGTTGTAGCTGACCTGACCCTCTGACTGTTGTAGCTGACCTGATCCTCTGACTGTTGTAGCTGACCTGATCCTCTGACTGTTGTAGTTGACCTGATCCTCTGACTGTTGTAGCTGACCTGACCCTCTGACTGTTGTAGTTGACCTGACCCTCTGACTGTTGTAGTTGACCTGACCCTCTGACTGTTGTAGCTGACCTGACCCTCTGACTGTTGTAGCTGACCTGACCCTCTGACTGTTGTAGCTGACCTGACCCTCTGACTGTTGTAGTTGACCTGACCCTCTGACTGTTGTAGTTGACCTGACCCTCTGACTGTTGTAGCTGACCTGATCCTCTGACTGTTGTAGCTGACCTGACCCTCTGACTGTTGTAGTTGACCTGATCCTCTGACTGTTGTAACTGACCTGATCCTCTGACTGTTGTAGCTGACCAGACCCTCTGACTGTTGTAGTTGACCTGACCCTCTGACTGTTGTAGTTGATGTGACGCTCTGACTGTTGTAGTTGACCAGACCCTCTGACTGTTGTAGTTGATGTGACGCTCTGACTGTTGTAGTTGACCTGACCCTCTGACTGTTGTAGTTGACCTGACCCTCTGACTGTTGTAGTTGACCTGATCCTCTGACTGTTGTAGCTGACCTGACCCTCTGACTGTTGTAGTTGACCTGATCCTCTGACTGTTGTAGCTGACCTGACCCTCTGACTGTTGTAGCTGACCTGACCCTCTGACTGTTGTAGCTGACCTGACCCTCTGACTGTTGTAACTGACCTGACCCTCTGACTGTTGTAGTTGACCTGACCCTCTGACTGTTGTAGTTGACCTGACCCTCTGACTGTTGTAGCTGACCTGATCCTCTGACTGTTGTAACTGATCTGACCCTCTCACTGTTGTAGTTGACCTGACCCTCTGACTGTTGTAACTGACCTGATCCTCTGACTGTTGCAGTTGACCTGACCCTCTGACTGTTGTAGCTGACCTGACCCTCTGACTGTTGTAACTGACCTGATCCTCTGACTGTTGTAGTTGACCTGACCCTCTGACTGTTGTAGTTGACCTGACCCTCTGACTGTTGTAGTTGACCTGACCCTCTGACTGTTGTAGTTGACCTGACCCTCTGACTGTTGTAGTTGACCTGACCCTCTGACTGTTGTAGCTGACCTGATCCTCTGACTGTTGTAGTTGACCTGACCCTCTGACTGTTGTAACTGACCTGATCCTCTGACTGTTGTAGTTGACCTGACCCTCTGACTGTTGTAACTGACCTGATCCTCTGACTGTTGTAGCTGATCTGACCCTCTGACTGTTGTAGTTGACCTGACCCTCTGACTGTTGTAACTGACCTGATCCTCTGACTGTTGTAGCTGATCTGACCCTCTGACTGTTGTAGTTGACCTGACCCTCTGACTGTTGTAACTGACCTGATCCTCTGACTGTTGTAGCTGACCTGACCCTCTGACTGTTGTAGTTAATGTGACGCTCTGATTGTTGTAGTTGACCTGACGTTGACGGAAGAGTCGGCGGGGGAGGATGTGTTCCAAGTGGTGTTCTCGTCACAGGCGGCCGCCTCTCCATGGAAGTCCCTCCTACAAGCATCTGTTGTCCTCCGTAACTCTCTGTTTGCTGAACTGGCTGCATGTCAAGAGGTACCTTGTTGTTATAGCAGAGTTCACTTTTACTTGATATTGTGACCTGTGTTCTTGTCAAGGACATCATAATAATCACTAATTTTCAGTTCTGAAACTGTTTACAATAATCGTAAACAAAGTCATGTAAATCATGAAATCAGTTTGCATTTTATTGCAAAAAAGTTCAGGGTCATGAAGGTTAAAGCTTTTACTTCAGTAGTATAGGGAAAAGCGGAACTGGACCGCATAGATGCACCATGCCTAGGAGCTCCATACTAGCTAATTCGGCTCCCACAGTCACAATTTTTTGTGTGTTTTTCACATAACTATATCGGACCACTTTTCGTCTCCTGACGCAAGTGCACTCGAATTAGAGATATGCGGGTGTATGGATATAGAAAATAAAAATGGCAGGAACCAAGCTATCGTGCGAAGCCTATGCCGATATCCGATCTGGTCGTTTGTCCCTTCGGGAAGCGAGGAGGATCTATATCTATATCTATATCTATATCTATATCTATATCGAAACTCCCCACTCTCTTGGAACCAGACAACTCTACATGCAAGTGTGGCGCCATCGACCACTGCATCGGCAGCAAGAAATGCGTTCTCTGGAGAAAAAGAAAGCGATAGACTACACACCACAGGAGCAACTTCCACTCGAGGTTCTGGAAGAAATCGCGATCCCCTACTGTTCTCGAACATAGAGAACCTGTACGACGACGACTGCCTCTTCTGGTGCCTGCGATACCAACACCTCCTCGACAAACTGGTGGACAATTGTCCATGCGAGAAAGATTCTTGTATCTTCCGGCAGCTATCGGGAAAAGTAGAGCCGCCACAGGGACTACAGCGGGTCCAAGGATATGGAAGTGGCAGCCCCGTGCAACGAACACCGAAAAGCCGCAGAAGTTCCGGAAGGAATCTACACGTGCAATAAGTTTGCCGTAGCGAAATACGAAGGGAAGAACCGACTATTGCTGCTACTCGATTCGCCGACTGGAGAAACGATTCCGGTCTAAGGCTACAAGATACGAGGAAAGGTTCGAGATGCTGGCGGAATGGAAAATCTACAGTTTGTGGGTGGACCGTTTCTGTGCAGGCTTGGCAAAATCTGCCACTCTCCCATATCGGAAAGACGATCGAGAAGTCGATTTGCTGCTCCCAGAGACCGAGCAGGTATAGCTTCTATAAGCTAGAAGCCAACAGCTCAACATCCATCCGGCATGGATCCATGTGTATTTCTACCGCCAACTCCACACATCGAATGGCAATGGAGACAGAAGAAATGCCAAAAGCTGGACAGAGGAGGATCCGACCAACCTTTCCAAAAAATGCCTAACATAGCCGCCAATCGCAAAATTTCTACTCCGGCTACACAAACGTGAGGAAGAACATTGCTGGAGCTACTGAAGTCCGAGAAGGCAGAAAATTGGCGATGAAGAGCAAAAAAGGCACTACAAAAGGAAATACAAATCCAGGAAGAACGAGCAGGACTATGCAAAAAGGAGATCAAAGCCCTGCCGACCCTTCGACCCTCTTGCCTGCCAGCGAGATAGCTCCAGCGTCGCACTCCAGCACAACCATATTGCCTGCTGCAGAACCGTCGACCATCTTGCCTGCTAGCGAGACAGCTCCAAATCTGACCATCCAGGACTTCTACGATTGTCTGGGGAAGATTGAGGCTCGTGTAGAGCAAAACACGACTATGTTGTCTCGGCTAGTGTGGAGCAAAATGCGACTATGTTGTCGGCTCGTGTGGAGCAAAACTCGGCGATGTTGTCGGCTCATGCGGATCAAACCACGACTATGTTGGTCGACATCTTGTCTGGGCTGGACAAGGACGACGATGACGAACAACTCCAGGAGGAAATAGAAAGCGTAGAGGAGGAACAAGAAGAGAAGCATCTGGATATCCAGAAGGTGTGGCAGATGGTAGAATCGATGCAAGAGTGGACCTACCTTTCGATAGCCGCCTTGTTTCTATGGAAGGTCGCCTTGTTTCTAAGGAAGCACTGCACACTGGCCGACAAGACAAGGACAGAAACGCCAAAAACTACTAGGGACCCCTTCCAAATGGAGTAGAGAAGTCGATGTGTGGAATGCAGCCTATTTGGAAAAAAAGTATTGTAGTAGGGTATTCAAACCATGCGTTTGGGTTTTTTCGTCCAGGCACACGCCCTACTTTCCGTACCATGAATTCCACGAAAAGCAGTTGGAATACGAAAACGGGCCTAGACAAGTCTACAACTCCATTCCTCCTTTCCTCCTCCAAAGGGACAAACGACCAGATCGGATATCGGCATAGGCTTCGCGCGATAGCTTGGTTCCTGGCATTTTTTTTCCTCTATATCCATACACCTGCATATCTCTAATTCGAGTGCACTTGCGTCAGGAGACGAAAAGTGGTTCGATATAGTTTTGTGAAAAACACTAATTTTTTTGTGACTCTGGGAGCCGAATTAGCTAGTATGGAGCTCCTAGGCATGGTGCATATATGTGGTCCCGTTCCGCTATTCCCTATACTACTACTTCAATACAATACCTTACTGCAAGAAGATCAGAAGACACAGTCATAGAAGGTACTGTCAGTCATCTGTTACTTGCTAGTCTAAATGAAGGAAGCACTTGTGCCTGTCATATATTTTTTTACTATCTCAATTCCAAAAGTTTTTTTTCTTCTAAAGGAAACTCACAAAGAACACAAATATTTCTTTGAGGTTACCCCCTTTTGGGTCTAGAAATGAATGGGCGTGTACAATATATAGATTTAACTTTCGCTGTGTAAATTCAGAGAAGGAATGTCCAGTTTGTGTTCTAAACATGGAAATCAGATATCTAGATCTGAATACATCCTTCAGTCTGAGAGTGAGAGTGTAGAAGCCTCAATGCTGATTGCCTGATCAGAAAGTTCCTCAGTTCTTCATGCACAGAGGTATTACATTGGTATAGTAGCTCTGCTTTAACTGAGACTGATCATAGTTATGGTACGTATAATTGTTTTAGTTCCACTTCATGCTTTTGATATTTAGGATGCTTCAGTGGCTGGCTGTTTGTGTGGATGGTTGGTGGCCATGATGGATCGTACTGAGCATGCTCAGTTCCTAGAGGCTCATGGGAAATCAGCCTCAGTTTGGAATATGGCAGAGCTTGAAATTCTGATTGACCTTTACATTGGCAAACATTGGGAATATACTCTTGCTACAGGATTTGACATATTTCAAACCGTAAGTATCAAGACTTTTCATGTCAAAAGTTTGTTGTAGATTTATGGTGAAACAATGGCTCAGCATGCTCAAGCTAAAACGTTTTTATGTCTTAATTTGTTAAAACCTTTTTTCATGCCTACTAGTAACATAGTGTCAGGTTTGTTAAACTACAGAGTGACAGATAGGATTTGGCAGGTTTGTTAAACTACAGAGCAGGTTTGTTAAACTACAGAGTGACAGATAGGATTTGGCAGGTTTGTTAAACTACAGAGCAGGTTTGTTAAACTACAGAGTGACAGATAGGATTGAGCAGGTTTGTTAAACTACAGAGTGACAGATAGGATTGAGCAGGTTTGTAAAACTACAGAGTGACAGATAGGATTGGGCTAGTTAAACCAATCAATTGCGTGTTCTTGCTTTTGTTTCAGAACTCACCACTGCTCCCGTTTTTGAAGTTCCTGGCTGAATTAACACAGGGAAGGAACTACAGCATCTGCACTGGTCTTCTTTGTGATTTCAAGGATGCAATGTCAAATGTAATAATTATTGCCAAATTATGAAGCTATGCATGCTCTTGAATGTTTGTATTTGCTCTGTGAAGAGAATGCTAAATTAGCCTACACCAGAGCTCCAGACTATTGGAGAGTGAAGGTGCCAGTGTATTTCATGATCTAATTAGTTATTAAACATGATCTAATCCTCAATGAAGATACATATCGGGGATAAAACTGTGCAACCCTGGATGGTTGGAACCATCAAATGATGATTAATGATGTTATGATGACATTCCCAGCTGATTGCGTGACATAAGATGGTGTCATCATTGGTTGTCCCTCATGCTGTCAACCTCTAGTTTCCTTAGTGTACACTATTGCAACAATTTCACTTTGTAAGGTCTGTACTTCTGTGCATCAGCTGTTATGTCATGTTTATTATCTCACTTATGTGCCAACTGCCCACCTTTTTGCACATTTCCAATAATGTGAGTGAGTGAGTTAAAATTTAACGTCACCTCGGCAATATTTCAGCCATATAGTGACGATACAATAATGTGTAAAATAATCCATGGTATCATTAAGAATGGTATACATATCAGCTCATTAGTCTTGTTGTTGATGATGAGTATTATCTATGATGTCATTACACATCATATAATTGATAATTAAGTTAATTAAGTTTTTCTATATTCTAGAATTTTATTGGGGTGTACTTTTGAAATGAAGATGGCGTTGTCTTTTTACATTGCAGTACCCTGAGGGAAAATTGGAATCTTCACAGCAGTTAATTTTGGGGAACTCCCATTGGCTAGAAATGACAGCCAATCGGCTGCTACAACGTCAGTTGCGTCACACTTCCAATCTGTATCAGGCACTGCAACTCGTCAAATTATTGGATCAAGAAAATATTGCTCTTGTCTTCAGTTTTGATGGTATGACACCTACTTTCTGTTGGAACTAATCACTGTACGGTTTACAAAAAATAATCATAATCATCACTGGAAAACCCATAATAAATAAAATGTTCATTAGTTCTTGCCAAGTAAAAGCTTTGTCTCATCTCATGGCCCAAAAAAGTTGAAAATATCAACTGTGTCAGGTTACTCTATGTTGTTGAACAGAAGAAGCCTTCTGCTCTCTATTTATTAGTGTGGTGGATACATTATCAATGGCTGTTCTATAACAAAGAAGAATATGACTTTATATGAGGTTTTCATTTCCATGACAGTGCCCGACTACAGCCGCCTCCATAAGTTAGTGCGTATCCTGCATGCCAACCAGCTGGACACAGTGGCCTTCCCAGCATTCCTACAGCAGATAGATGGCAGTCGTAGAGAGATGGAGAAGACCATCAACCTGCTGATTGAGAGGAAGGCATTTGGTGATGCGTACAAGTTCGCCCGGCTCTCTAACCTGTCCTGTGACGACATCACCTTGAAGGAGGTAACATCCACTCATGTTTGGCTCAAGGGGTCTCTTTATGGCAGAACAGACAATCCATGATTATGTATTGCTTCTCCAATAACTCTTGTTAAAAGTATGGGATGAATATGTTCTTGGTTAGGGTTATAACCTATCTTGGTTGTTAGAAACACCCCAACCTGTAAATGTATGGCGTCAATAACAAGGAGTAACAAGCCTCGATTATCCCGGAAGACAGATAGCGTGAGAAGCAAAGTAGCAGTGGAACTATATGAGTGGATCCCTTAAACACACTCAGACACCAGGTGTTCGTGAAAACAAACTTGCATGAGAAGAACAAAAATAAACTTCTGACAGTATACTTGTGAAGACGTTACGGTCATCTCCACTCCACATTGCGATAACACCAACGAGAGCAAGAGCAGAGGTTAAGTTGAGGTACAGATGCTGTGACATCAGTATCACTAGACAGTATCACACTGTGATTGGCGATAATGAACAAGTGGTACTGGATTGTGGTGTGACCATAATGATCCAGTGTAACCATGAGAATCACGCTCAAATCCATACAAGACAGGGCAGTGGGATAGCCTAGTGATTAAAGCTTTAGCTCGTCACGCCGAAGACCTTGGTTCGATTTCTCACATGGGTACAATGTGTGAAGCCCATTTCTGGTGTCCCCCGCCGTGATATTGCTGGAATAATGCTAAAAGTGGCGTAAAACTAAACTCACTCATCCTACAAGACAGGTCAACTTTGTACATCAAACGTTTGTTGTAAGAGTTTCGTTTCTTACCATCTGTTGGTTCACTACGTGAGTAGTAATATCTTTCACTGTTCAGGAGGAGGATCAACTAGTCAGCCACTTTGACTCAGGACTTGAAATGTTCTTTGTGGACAAACTATGCAATGAGCATGCGTTTTACCTTCAGATGTTAACAGAGAAAGAGATGTTAGAGAAGACTCTGGTGTGGAGGTCAAAGGTTGCCAGGGCCCGGTTCTGGAGGTCATGTGCGGAAAAGTTCAGACTGAATCAGATCTCGCCATCTAGTGTCATAGATTTCTTCAAAGTAAGATTAAACAAGTGGTCACTTTTTAAACATTGGAAATAGAGAGGATAAAGTACATGATCAGACTGAATATTCACTGAGTTCACTGAGACATGAAACTTCTGTAGATTATTTAATCAATGTCTGTATGTCAGGACTGCAAAGGCTTAACTACAAGTGTAGTTGATATATTTGTATGTTAGAAAAGTAACATACTGACTACTCTATTCACGCTCTACAACACAATTCAGTTTTTACATAAGCTGAACCAAGAGCCCACAAAATTTCAAACTTATGTGGAATTTGATCTTTCATGATTCATGTAGGAAACAATGTAGGTGAGCTTCAGAGCCTCATGATCCGACAACTATCCATATGCTGAAATAAAAAGAGATGTTGCGTTTGTTTACAGCTGGAAGCAGAAGCAATTGGCAGCATGAGTGAGAAGGCCGGTACCTACCAGCTGTGTCTGGAACTGATGACCGGCAGCGAGGACACAGACAGCCTGTATGACCGGGTTCACAGACAGATGTGGCACTGTCGCATACAGGCCAAGATCTCACAACAAAAGGTAGTGTGTGCATACTGACCCATACAGGCCAAGATCTCGCAACAAAAGGTAGTGTGTGCATACTGACCCATACAGGCCAAGATCTCACAACAAAAGGTAATGTGTGCATACTGACCCATACAGGCCAAGATCTCACAACAAAAGGTAGTGTGTGCATACTGACCCATACAGGCCAAGATCTCACAACAAAAGGTAGTGTGTGCATACTGACCCATACAGGCCAAGATCTCACAACAAAAGGTAATGTGTGCATACTGACCCATACAGGCCAAAAGGTAGTGTGTGCATACTGACCCATACAGATCAAGATCTCACAACAAAAGATAGTGTGTGCATACTGACCCATAGGAGTCACAATGACTGGATCATATTGAAGTGCATCAGTGTGTGTTTCTCCTTCTGCCTTTACTTCAAATTATCCTGTATTTTCTAATGTTCTCTTAAACAATGTGGTGCTGGTCACGGTTGTCACGGTGATGATTATAGAATATTTCAAGATGATTGCTGTTACAGTGTTCATAAGAATGAAAGTAATATGGCAATACATCTTTGATAATGTTTGCTAGAAGAAATGTTTCGATTTGTGACTTTTTACAATTCATGATAAACTTTTAGAAGTTCAATATAGAATAAATTTTATGGATAACAACTTTTATATTTTGGGAGTGCAATGTTTCGATACAGATTCTTGTACCATTGTCAAGCAGGACAACGGTACAAGAATCTGTATCGAAATGTCGCACTCATGAAATGAAATTGTTATCCATAAAATTTGTTCTATATTGTACGTCTCAACTTTTAAAATGCCACTCAAACAAACTTTTAGAAGTTGGTGTGTTATTTGTTACAGGGGGAGAGTGAGGAGAGTAGCTTTTAGAAGTTGGTGTGTTGTTTGTTATAGGGGGAGAGTGAGGAGAGTAGCTTTTAGAAGTTGGTGTGTTGTTTGTTATAGGGGGAGAGTGAGGAGAGTAACTTTTAGAAGTTGGTGTGTTGTTTGTTACAGGGGGAGAGTGAGGAGAGTAGCTTTTAGCAGTTGGTGTGTTGTTTGTTATAGGGGGAGAGTGAGGAGAGTAGCTTTTAGCAGTTGGTGTGTTGTTTGTTACAGGGGGAGAGTGAGGAGAGTAACTTTTAGAAGTTGGTGTGTTGTTTGTTATAGGGGGAGAGTGAGGAGAGTAACTTTTAGAAGTTGGTGTGTTGTTTGTGATAAGGGGAGAGTGAGGAGAGTAGCTTTTAGAAGTTGGTGTGTTGTTTGTTATAGGGGGAGAGTGAGGAGAGTAACTTTTAGAAGTTGGTGTGTTGTGTGTTATAGGGGGAGAGTGAGGAGAGTAGCTTTTAGCAGTTGGTGTGTTGTTTGTTATAGGGGGAGAGTGAGGAGAGTAGCGAGCCTGTGGAGGAGATCCTGTCTGTCACGGAGGCCACAGACAATGGGAAGTCATCAGCAGATAAGTCCGAGCTTCTCTGCCTGGGAAAGATGCCTCCCAGTAGAAGACAGTCACATGTCTCACCTGAGGTATTGTAATGAAGCTGGGTGCAGCTTTAACTCCATCACCTAGAACACACTGTACATGGGACGCTCTATACCATCAATGCCTCAGTTTTCATATTTAAAAAATGCACTTCATTTGCAGTATTCTTTGTTCTAAAATATAGTCAATACTGCGTAACGCAACATATGTTCATTCACTCAGTTGTTCTATGATGACTGATAGATCACTTCATAGAATAACCTATATGATTGTCCAGTTGAGTAACATGGTTACAACTTCAATGATGGTTTCAGGAAACACAAGCTCTTAACTCACTGATCGGACAGTTACTTGATGAGGGCAAGATTCGTGAGAGTTGCCAGGTGACCAGCGTCTTTCATCACTACAGTCAGGATCTTGCCACCATCCTTGTAAGTAGCCATCTATTTAAGAAGCATCAATCATTCATGGAAGTAGCCATCTATTTAAGAAGCATCAATCATTCATGGAAGTAGCCATCTATTTAAGAAGCATCAATCATTCATGGAAGTAGCCATCTATTTGAGTAGCATCCATCATCTTTGTAAGTAGCCATCCATTTGAGTAGCATCCATCATCTTTGTAAGTAGCCATCTATTTAAGTAGCATCCATCATCCATGAAAATAACATCCCTCATCTCTGTTAACAGCATCTTGTATTTGAATTGTGTTGTTTTCAAATACAAAGTTGCTGATATTGGTGTGTTTCAGACATGTATACGGCTCAGTAATGACACTGTTACTCGAGAAACAATGGAACCTGAGATAAGGCGTCTTCTGACAATAGACAGAAGGTCAAGGTCAAGCCTTGGATCATTTTCTGGTTTTAGTCGCACATCAAGTTGTAAGTGCTGACTCCTTACGTTAAGAAATATTTGTACTTTCTGTGGCTATGCAGCTGATCGTGGGAGGTGGATAGTTCAGTTTGTACTGCTAGAGGGAGCTGGGGATACTACTAGAGGAGCAGTAATTGACTCTTGTACAATATGACTGGAAGAGTGATCAACTTTCTAAAAATATTTTACTTGTGAAGATCCGGGTTAGAATATTGATCTTCAGTAATCCATGCTTGTCGTAAAGAGGCGACTAACGGGATCGGGTGGTCAGGCTCGCTGACATGGTTTACACGTGTCATCGGTTCCCAATTGCGTAGATCGGTGCTCATGCTGTTGATCACTGGATAGTCTGGTCCAGACTCGATTGTTTACAGACTGCCGCCATATAGCTGGAATATTGCTGAGTGCAGTGTAAAACTAACTCACTCACTCACTAAAAATATTTGGTATGTTGAACTTGTTTGTGTAGTATGGTTGATCAATTGTCTTTGTACATTATAAGCATTATGCATTAATGTTTCTCTATAACCTGCAACTGATGTACTTATGGTGAATCTTACTTCAGCTGTCAGTCTGGCAACTGCCTCTACATCCTGGGACTTTCTGCCTGTTGAGAAGGAAGATGCCATTGTTGTCATGGAGAAGCTACTTGGGCACTGTAACCATGGGCAACAGTGCTGCCTGAGGATAATAACCGCATTTAAAGTTGCATGTGTATGTGTTGACCCATGACAGTGTTCTGTACATAAATAGACTGTATCAAGCGAGTATCATGTTGTGCAAGGTTTACATTTCAAATTCTTTCTGTAGCAATGTCATGTGTTCAAAACGTTTGTGTGAGTAGTATGGTTACAAGACAGACTCAATGCAAGGGAGGTGTACATGGTCATGGGTTTGAATATCTTGTTCTTCTGTAGGTAAATACACAGTATCAAGGTGCTTGAGAAGTTGGTGTGAGTGCTTACCATTTAATACCGTAGATAAGCCGACCCCATAGATAAGCCAACCCCCAAACTTGACCCTTAAAATCAGTGTCAAAATGGTATGTTTCGTACATAAGCTGATCCCCCTCGATGGGGTTCTAATCACAGCAAACACAGACCACAGACAACTGGTAGTTACCAATAATTATAACTTTGGTCCACATTATTCAAAGAATTCACAATCATATTGCATCTACTCACGGATCGAAATGAAGTGTAGTTTACAGAAAATGGATAATATATGTTGTTTCGCTAAATATCATACTTATTGTAGTAAGATGTTTACAGGTGTTCAATGTTTTTTCCAGGTGCTTGATGTGGAATATGCACAAGTTGTTAATAAAGAGGAGTTTTCAGTCCTGGATGAGCTACTGCGGACATCGTATCCCCAGCGGTTTATCCTTGCCAGGGACTATCTGAGCACCAGTTGTTTGTCAGATGAGCAGGTTACTAACCAACTTTCTTACTGTATCATTGCTGTTACATAGGTGGGCTTGCAGTTGGAATAGATGTGAGGCTGGTGCAAATTGTTTTCAAATTGAGACAGGTTTATGTTGGGATTTTTGAATCCCAATTTTGACTGATTTTTAATTATATTTTGAACAGAAGCATTCCAATTTTCTTGATACATATCTAGCAATATTCCTAAAATAATTGAAGACAAAAGATTAGCGAAACTAATACAAAATTTGTGAGTTTTTGCAGAAGAGATGTGGAATAATGTTTGATGTTACATTGCTTCTTGTGTCACAGGTCGCTAGCTTCCTGTCTGTATCCATCATCAAGGCCCTCAAGGTCAGCATGGGAGGACAGTCGGGTCAAGGTCAGTGAACAGATTAGTTACATTAATGAACCCCAACACTTCATGTAAGGGACAGAGAGTCTGAACAAATAAACCACAATCTGCCAAGATAATAATGTCTCATTATTTATGTGAGCATATCACGATTTAGACTATATTTTGTATATCTCTTCTCCAAATTTTTCAAGTTTTCTAACTTTAGTTTGGTTGTATTAAGTGTTTTAAAGATAAGTTCTATATTGTTTTCAAATGGCTCAACAAAAAACAACAAGGAAACACTATTTTTATGAAGGTACTGATGTGTACTACTCTCTGGAAGGTTTAATATGCCCATAACATGCGCTTAGCAGATATGAAGGCCTTTTGCCCTCAAGGCCTGATGTCACTCACTCATAAAGGTATGTTACATGGTGTATTATACTCCTGCGTGTATCAAGGCCAATATGACTCCCAAGACTCCATGTCCTGTATTCTTGTAGGTATGAGGGCATCCAGCCCTCGAGATATGATGTTCAACCCTATTGAGAAGATCTCCATGTTTGACCAGTTCATCAAGCTGTGTAAGGAGCCCTCCCGTCTTGGAGAGAACCTTCTGGAGGCCTCCCTGGCCATGGGCGACTGCTCCGATGACGTGCACTCAAATGGCCAGAGTAAGACAAATATTCCTGTAGCAAGAATACCCAGCTACAGGCAGGAGGTTCTCGTCATGATGCTGAGATTACATTTACAGCTCCCAAAATCCAGCGCTTGCTGATAGTACAACAGATATGAGAGTAAAACAAAACTATTATCAGTTAACAGTGTAGGTACACTTCTGTGAATGTACAACATAAAATTCTGATGGCCCAGCCCTATATAGCCACCAAGTTAGAAATGAGAATCATTTGACCGTGCGATATTGTGATGGTAATTAATAGGGCTGGGGCCAGGTACTTGGGTACTTCGAATCGGATCGGGTACAGCTGGAATCGAGTCCTATTTCTAGGAATTGAGTACCCGGAAAGGGAGAGAACTCTGTAATGACAAGGGCAGATAATAACTTGTCTTTTTCATTATTGACGTAACACACATTTACATCATTGGTATTGTCCGATTAATGGAGGTTATTATTAACGACTGCAATTTATCTGCACATGAGCAGTGAGTAGTCAAGTTACAGTAACAGCAGGAACGAAAAGTTTATTTTAACGAGCAATGTAAGTAATGGTGTTACTCTTTATATTGGTTAAACAGACGTAAATTATATAGCTTGAGATTATTTTAATGTCTTATTGCCATCCTTATAAGTTTTCTATAGTAATCTCTGTCAAATCGTGATTGAATATTCAGAAAGTTGACAGAAGCACTGTATTCCTTACATTTCCGGGTACTCGATTCCGATTCGGGTAAGTACATGCGGGTACTCGATTCCATTTTTTCCTACCCGTCCTAGCCCTAGCTGGTATGTTTTAGGACTGCTAACATGTACAATGCTGTATCATAGATTTGTCACTTGACCTCCATGTCTTGCTTGTAGCCCTGGCGATACAGACCGAGCTTATGATCATGGCGCATGACTGTCACACTGCAGCCTGCAACATGGAAGGCATCTCACACGTGCTGCGAGCTGCACGCATCTGCACCGACAGTCTCACCCATCTTGGGAGGAGTTTTCCCTCATGGTAATATATAGCACAAACAACAATCCAGGGCCTCCTTTCACAAAGAACTAAGGTGATTGTAAGTCACTAAGGTAACCTTAGTGCAGTGTTAAAGAATGGGTGTTAAGGTTAACCTTAGTAAAGGTTGTTTAGTGAAAGGAGCCCCAGGTTTACTACTGTGGGACCTGTCTTTCACAATACCAGGACACTGAAAAGTAATATTTCTTTAAATGCTAACTACATTTACATTTTCTTTATCTTCTGCTACATACCGTCTGCTCTAATCTCACTAATCCAGACGGGACTGATTAGGACTGAACTTCAACATCCACTGAAGTCTGGTTCAGATTCTAAAGTATATCATTCCGCTATAATTTGAAATCGATGTCTCTATGCTGTTGGTTACCGGTAGTTGTATTGGGCTTTGATTACAGAGCTAATGAGGCTGACACGGCTCTTGTGTGTGGATGGTTAATTATTTTGTTGAGTTACTCACCTTTGTTACATCGTGGCCAAAAATTCCTGTTTTTCACAACTACAACATATGTCAGCAGTGACAAGGATGTCCTTCTATAAAACTTAGGAGATAAAGGTTCACCAGCATTTGCGTGATCAAGTGTGATAAATGTCACTGTTCAAATGCAACAGATTCGGCTGCTGACTGGAGTGGGCCGGTTCAATGAGATGACGTATATCTTCGATGCCTTGAAACTCCACCACAAGTTCGAACTGCTGCTGGGGAAGGGGATGGAGAGGGTATGTAGACACTACTGGCTGTCTGACCCCGGCAGATTCTGTATTTGTTGGTTTAACTGATTTAGCTAACAACGATGTCTGTGTCCTGACAAGAATGTGATGTCAAACTCACTCACTCACCCAAACATCCCCACACCCACCCACCCACCCACCCACCCACTCACTCACTCACTCACTCACTCCTCACTCACTCACCAAATCTACTGAAAATAAAGCTAAGACACAAGTTAAGGCTAGTAGACATATATTTGTCATAGATTGTTAATTGAAATATAACTTTAGTGTCAGAGAGCATAACTGAGTGATCATGCTGTCTTGGTGTCTATTGTGTGTGAAGACATTATCTAGACATTTATGAAAGTGTTCCTGTTGCCAGGGTGACAACTTGAAGACAGCGGTCCTGGACTACCTGAAAGCGCTTCCACCCTGAGGACAAGGACAGCTACGATGGTGGCTCACAAGTTTATGATGCATCGGAGATTGCACACATGCTGGAGGAGTATGGCTGCGGAACCTGAAGGCCCTCAAGAACAAACCGTTAGGTAAGTGAGTGAGTGAGTTTAGTTTTACACCGCACTCAGCAATATTCCAGCTATATGGCGGAGGTCTGTAAACCAGACAATCTAGTGCTCAACAGCTTGAGCATCGATCTGCGCAATTGGGAACTGATGACATGTGTCAACCAAGTCAGCGAGCCTGACCACCCGATCCCGTTAGTCGCCTCTTACGACAAGCATGGGTTACCGAAGGTTCATTCTAACCCGCACCTTCACGGGTCCAAACCGTTAGGTAAGGAGAGTAGGGGACACAGGTGATAATGTCTGTGTCAGAGTTACCTATCACTGTAATTGATCAAAGTCGCTTTTTTCACTGAAACATTCGGAAATTTGAAATCCTGTTGCTTAAACATTCAATCATGTCATAAAACATTGCAAGAAAAAGTAGTGGCCACACAGCACTTTAAAAAGTGCAAAGTGTCATCCAGGGACCCATTCTGCCAATGATCTTCACACTAAGGTGACCATATCTCCTATACTATAACAAATGCTGAAGATCATCATAGTGCTAAGATTGCTTGGTGGGACATGGTCCTGGTCAATTATAACCTTAACTAAACCTACTGCTGGCCAAGGGAAATAACTCAGTCAGGAGTTGTCTGTACCTGCCTGTGTTAAAGACTACCAGGAATTGTCTGTCCTTAGAGAATTAGTGTTCTGAGCCATCACAAGATGTCAGAGAGTCTCTGGGGCCTGGCATGGATACATGTAGTCGTTACTATTTCTGACATAATGCAGAGCTCCAGATAAGATTTAGCTCATGTGGGTACTGTACCCACTGTATTTGTTTGGAGTGGGTATTATGAATGTTGAGTGGGTATTTCTTTTTCTGTTACCCACTGCTTTCAAATATGTGAGTATTTCAGTCATTTTACTCACCTAAGTATATGTCATTAAGTAAGTTTACTAAGCAGATGTCCTACCGTATATTACCGTCTATAAGCCGAATTTTGAGGACCAAAAAGAGCAGTCTGTCAAACTTTTTTCCAGGGGTAAGAAAACAACATCATATCAAATCGCGTAAACAAACAACAGAAGACGACTTTGTCAGTAGAGACAGCAAATTTGCAATTAAACATCACTAGACAAGATTATTTACCTTTTAAGTTCTAAGTTGTTTTTGCTGGGCATTGTATTATTTGCAGGGATTAAGATTACCGTGTGTATCTTAGCCGGAAATAGCAATCAGCTGTGCACATGTTTCCCAGCGATCAGGTTCAAACATGCACAATAATATTACGGGACGAATTCTGACGCAGTCGTCAGTAAACTATAATACAGAATACTATTATTTAGCCCAAAGAAATATAACCTAGCATTGTGTCATTTAGTTTCAGGTTTTATGTAAAATATATATAATCAACACTAAGGTTATACGGACCCTCATGAACGTGGTAAGCAGAAGTTATACGCACATGGAATGGGGTAAAATATGGAAGCCATTTAAATTCACACATTTTTACCGATGTTACTGTAGCATTTACTAGCAGTCAATGGAAAATGAGGCGGTAATCAAAACCAACTTAAATATAATGGAAATGATTTCATAAAAAATCACTCATACTATACTGACAGTACAACACTTGTCCTATACTAACAGTACAACTTGATAGCAATCGATGTCTTTTTTCATTACATGGCGATTTTTATAAATATATTCGACGACGCATTTGTTTTAAACTTTCTGCGTATCTAACATTTTAAATGCGTAATTGGTACGCAACAATTATTTTTCAATGTGTAATTCTATGCGTATTTTACCCGGATACGCAGCTTATCTGGGCCTCTCATAATGAACAATGGATGATGTTGTCTTAACGTTTTTGCAGCAATGCATATTACTAGAAACCTTGCAGCAAACAGTGGAACAATCAGCTTGAAGCATTTCATGCTATGATAGACGTGAAGAATGTTCAGAAAAGCTTGGCCTTTAATGATTTGGTAAAAGTTTAATGTCTATTTGACATTTGTCTAGTTTTGGTGTTGGCCACTATTCTCTTTCCTTTTACATCTGACAGAAAACAATCGAGATGTTCAGGACAACCTTAAGAGAAGTGCCCAGTACTTCTCTGATGCTGCCGAGAGCTATGTAAAGGTACTTGATACTTTCTGTAGTATTCTGGCTAGCTATTCACGAAACGTTCGTAGCCCTATGAACTTCTTAAGCCCATTATTAACACATTGGCTAGGATCAAAGTTAAGAATTCTTAGGGCTACGAATGTTTCGAGAATTAGGTCAATGGAGACAGCTGTTGCAATATTACTCATTCCATACACCACTACATCAATAGTCTCAAGGGGATCTTAGCATTGCAGATTTCCCAGCTTTATTTGAAACAGTATCATGCCCAACCAAAGATGTTCACAAAACTGTCATCTATTTGTGGGGTTCAAAGCTTGGACTTTTAAAGATAACTAATACGCAAAGTTTAACCGTCATAGTGAGAATATAGGATCCTGCTTTACACATACAAATGATCTAAACTGTGTAAAGTATATGTAATGTAAGGGTTCTGTGTAATGTCCATGAAGCTAACATTTGCTATTGCTTGCAGGACAGCTGTCTGCGTCATGCACATCAGTGTCTGCGGCAAGCGCGTCTGCTGGAGCTGCAACTTCAGCACCTTTCTTCAGGTGTCCAAGTAGTCAACCTCTCCCCAGAGGGCGTAACAGCTCTCATCTCACAACACCCCAAGTTTGTTGAGGTTTGATCAATGATTTGTCCAGTATGTCTGTAGCTGCTATGTAAATGAACATTCTTTTTCAGAAGAAGTCCTCCTTGGGGTACTTATAAGCATTAAAATGTCCATTTTGAAACCCTCGACAGTTGTAACTATATTTCAATAAAATATTTACAAAGCGAAAAAAAACCGTTCTGCGTTATGAGACCACCCTACAGGGCCAAAAGCGAAACAAGCGGCAAGAGCAGGTAACTCTAGCCGACAACCTCGCACCTCACTTTTCATGCTGTCGTCTCAGAAGACAGGCGATGCGTGTAGTTCATTGTGAAAAGAAATCAAAATGAGTGGTACAGAATCAACTAATGTATGTATGGTTCCTCTTTTCTCTCATACGGGCTTTAGTGGAATTGTAGGTTGATTTTTTCATTCATGATTGTTGTAACTTAGTCGGACAGGCTCCATTTTCCAGCCATGCGTGGCAGGCAAGATGGCGGTCGGTTTGGCTTCCTTCTGTCACGGTTGTAACTTTTTAAGTTACATGCAGCTAGGGGAGGGTAATTTCTTATTATTACTATGGTAGGCTTGCCTAACGTTTACACTTTCAGCAAAAGGTGAGTTGGGGTAAGTTTTTTCATATAACATTTACGCTATATATGTTGCGCAGGAAGCTTGCATTTTCACCCTTGTTCATGATATGTTAAAGGGTAAACCTGCCTTAGCTTTTCACATAGGGTTTATCGCCCGTGCGTATTATATTTTACGTGTGTTGCATATATGTGTGTTTTTTAGACTGTACATCAGTTTCCATGATAAATGGTTCTGTTTGTTACAGTTTCACCCGTGCGTGGCATGTGCGGCAATGTTGCCACCTCAGGATTACGCCGCGATGTGTGCCTACGTTGTTTGGCTGTTGAACATCATGATGATCAATGCGTGTGAGAACTGCCAGATTTTCTCACCAAAGGCGGCGGCGTCGTTCCGCGAACTTTTGTTTTATACAAATCTGCTGCGCAGGCGAGGGGGACTTATGGGCACAGGACCCACCATCTAAAGTGGCTAAAAGTAAGAAGAGTTCTTCTTCTTCTAGTGGGGGTGGGGGTAAAGCGGGCCAAGGCGGTTAAACCTTCTTCCCTATCCCTCCACTTCCACAACTCAATCAGAATCTGCACCCGTATGTATTAATGATTTAACATCCATATTGCAGCAACAGATGACCGGTTTATTTCGCTGATCACCGGCCAGCGATGTCGGTCTCCGTGAGGAGATCGGCTTCCGTTCGGGGAGTTGGCGGTGCTCGAGTCGTCTGTCGAGGGGATTCCCCTGCCTCGGGCTCGGTCGGGGGCGGGTTCTACCCGGAGAGTCGTTACCTTGAGCCTTGGCTCTGGTGACCCCTCTGCTGGTGCCTCGCCTGGCTGGCCCGAGCCGGCTCGGCTCAGCGCAGAGTACTAAGCGTGTTGGATCACGGGTCTCGTACCGTTTGCTACCAACTCTGGCGGGGTTTCCGGCGCCCGGTGCTACGGTCGACTTCGGGGCCTTACGTTCGCCGGGGAATCCTGTCACCGGCAGGCTCTTCCCTGGGTCCTCGGCACCCTGGCTCAACCTCGAGCCTAGGGTCGGTCGGGCCAGAAGCGCCTTGGCTCTTATGGCTCCCCTATCTTTGTCTGTGGAACCGACTTCCGTGCTCGGGCTGACTCTGGATACCGAGTTCGTTGCGGGGCGGGAGGAGGAAGCCATGGATGGCGGCGGGGGCATGAGGCGTCGGGGAAGGTTCGCCGGCTTGGTCCGTCCCTGCGGCAAGTAAAGGAGCGCATTGCGTCCTTTTGCGCAGGTGGTCGTGCCGTCAGGCGACCCGACCCAGCGGAGTTTCGTCTCCGGGGGGGCGTTTGCTCGATGTCGGTCGCCGAGGCCCACTTGCGTATTTTACCGTCACTGATCAGTGAGGTTATTAACCCTCTCCTCTCAGGAGGCGGTCAAGCCGATCTTCGGGCTGAACGGGCTACCTGATGGGAGAGAAGCTCGACCCCGGTGGTAGGCGAGTGTATTTATGCCTCAATTAAGCCCTGGGAGGTCATCTGGCCATAGCCGCAGCGTCGGCTCGTCAGGGTCGGCGTTAAGCCTCCTTTACTTCTAACAACCAGGTGTTGAAGTCGGTCTATCGTTCCTTTGAGGAACAATACCGTAGCGCCGTTCAACACCTAAAGGTTTCAGTCCACTCAGCATACCTCTCGGCCCTGCAGAGGAAGCTGGTGGACCAGGGAGGCGTGGGCGGCGGCGGTGCGCCGTCCGTTAGCGAGGCAGCTCGCGGAGGTGCATTCACATCTGCACGTGGCGCCATTCGATTCGTGCGCTAGCCAGATGATGTCTGCGATCATGGGCCTCCGTCGGTTGTGGCTGTCTGTGGCCAGATACTCACCGGCTACACAGCAGAAGCTATTGTCTTTGCCGTTCAGGATGGGCTCAACCCTGTTCGGGGGCATTGACAGTGGTCAGGAGGCAGCGAGGCGGTTAGCCAGTTTAAGGACTCTAAGCCCTTACTGGAACAACCCCTCACTGCTCGGCGCCCGGCCTTCCGTCCTTGCCTCAGCTTACCCTTCCTCTTCAGGAAAGGCGCCGAAGTGGGCGGCTCCACTTCAGGCGCGTAGAGGCAAGGGCAAGGGTAGAGGTAGGGGCAAGGCTGCGCCTCTCAGCAGCATTTTCAGAGGAAGGGAAGTCGGCCCGGCTTCCCAGTAAGCATTCCTCGGGCCCTTGTTGGTCGGCACAAGCAGTTGTTACACTGCCGACTGCGGGATTCACTGTCTCTTACCCGGCGTCCCTGTAGGCGGCCGGCTACCTCTCTTCGCCGGGAATGGGAGAAAGCCACATCAAATCCCTGGGTCCTGTCCACACTCAGGGATGGGCATATGCCACAGTGGAGCGAGGCCCTCCTCCTTTCTCCGGGATTCGTTGCTTGCGCCAGTGCGAACTCTCAGGAAAAGGCCGATGTTCTCCGTGCGAGGTCAGGCGTTGCTGGACAAGGCAGCCATCGAGTGGTTCGAGGGGCCAGGAAAATTTAGGGGTTTACTCAACCTATTTCCTGGTTACCAAGAAGGGCCGGAGGTTCAGACCCATTCTCAATTTAAAGGGTCTGAACAGTTTGCTAGAGGTACCGTCCTTCAAGATGGAGACACTACGGTCGGTGATCTCATCTGTGGAGGCAGGGGATTGGCTTCGTCAATCGACCTCAGGGCCAGCGTACCTTCATGTACCCATGCACCCGAGTTCAGGAAATACCTCCGGTTTTCAGCCGGCCGGGAGGTGCTATCAGTTTCGTGTGCTCCCCGCCGGCATCTCCCGCGGCCAAGGGTGTTCACAAAACTCATGCTAGTGCCAGCTCAAATTAAGCCAGGGCACAGGGCAACTTTTGTTACCGTACCTGGGCGACTGGCTGCTCAGAGGCGCTTTCCACTCACTTGAGTCGGGAATCCACACAGACAGTGATGGATATTCTCACCAGGTTGGGTTGGGTCATCAACCTCAAGAAATCGAGCTGGTTCCATCCCAGGATCTGGTTTTCTTGGGGGCGAGATTCGAGACACAGCAGGGCTTAGTCTCTCTGTCTCAGGACCGCATTTCCAAAGTACAGCGGGTTGTTGTACAATTCCTTCAGTCCCCAGGGCCTCAGCAGCGCGCGCATGGCTTCAGTTGCTAGGCAACATGGCGGCGGCGGTGGATGTAGTTTGGCGTCTTGGCGTCTGAGGATGCGGCCAATTCAGCAAGCGTTAGCACAGCTGTGGTCACACTTTCGGGGAGTTACGAGACTATCCTCCTAACTCCAGAGTGGCTTCATCCTCACCTCAGGTGGTGGACCGACACGGGAATCTAGTCAGGGGTATCCCTCTGGAGACCCGGTGCCTCGCTCCGCGATTCAGGCCGGACGCCTCCCTCACAGGGGTGGGGGTCCTAGGGGACCTCACAGCTTCGGACTTTGGTCGTGAGCGAAGCGACCTTACACATCAGCGTGTTAGAATTGAGGCGGTCCGGCGGGTATTGAGCAGCTTCATGGAACAGGTTGAACCGTGTGGTTCGTCTAGAAATGGACAATCAAGCGGCGATGTCCTATATCCTGAAGCAGAGGCGATGCGGTGTCTCCGTCACTCCTCCAGGGGCGTGGCAGTTTCTGCTGTGAATGCGACCCGGTTCAACACCGCGGGTATTACCTGTGTATCTCGGGGAGGACAGCGTGCGTGCAGATGCACTCTCGCGTCGTATCCTGGCCCCTCACAGTGGTTACTTTCGACCGGGAGATATTCGGGGCTATCTCCCAGTTGTTGGGTCGTTCCAGGTGGATCTGTTTGCCTCTGGGGTGGCGAACCAGACTCGGTGTTTTGCTCCGGATCCCGGATCGGGGGCGATCGCCCTCGATGCCTTCCAGCTAGATTGGGCCGGACAGGGTCCTGTGGGCGTTCCCACCGATACCTCTGATTCCCAGAGTCCTATCGCAGCTAGCCACCCAACCAGTAGCGACTACTTGTGCTTCTTGCACCTCTGTGGTCGTCTCAGCGCTGGTTCCTGTAATACTCAGATCGCTAGTACAGCCTCGGTGCTGTTACCCGATCGCGACGGACCTCCTATCCCAGGAAGGCCAGCCACACCGGATCCATGGATCCAGTGGGTGGCAGCCACTGTCAGGAAGTAAGCCTCCGTCGCGGCGGAATTCCTGCACCAGTTGCAGACACAATTCTGGCCGGCGGAGGGATTCGACTAACTTACAGTATGAGGATAGATGGGCCTGTTATCTTGGCGCTGGTGTGGAAACAGAGGGATACTTGATCCCTTTTCTTCGACTGTAGTCGAAGTTTTGGAGATTTTACAGTCTCGGTTAGAAGCCCGGCCTAGCAGCGTCTACTATCGAGGCTACTCCACAACTATTTCAGCTTTCCACATTCCTACCGAGGGTGCCCTTTTAGGACAACACCCTCTGGTTCAGCGTTTCTTAGCAGGTGTGGACAGAGTGCGTCCGATTAGTCCGTCGGACCAGTCCACCATGGGAGCTGTCCATCGTTTTAGATTGGCTATCTAGTCCTTTCTTCTCACGATAGGTGGAGTTGTCGCTTCAACTGTTAAGTTGGAAGCGGCATTTTGGTAGCCATTACTTCAGGTAGGCGGGTGGGAGA
Organism: Haliotis rubra; assembly: GCF_003918875.1. Classification (NCBI taxonomy): domain Eukaryota; kingdom Metazoa; phylum Mollusca; class Gastropoda; order Lepetellida; family Haliotidae; genus Haliotis; species Haliotis rubra. The sequence goes on from NW_025767734.1 coordinate 44,205, forward strand.
CATTCATGCTATGTCTTCAGACCGGAGCTTACCGTTTTCATAAGGATAGGGTAAGTATTAAACACCTGATTCCTACCGCCCAAAAATCGATAAAGCGTTTCATGTCACGCTCCTATTGATTTACCTGCCTTTACGCTTCCTGCCCGTCTGGTGGCGCCAAAGCGCCAGAAGTACATGTGTTGGATATGCGTAAGACACTTAAGGCGTATGTCAAGAGAACACAGTCAATCCGTAAAGATAAGCAGTTATTCTGCTGTTGCGAAGTGATAAAGTAGGTCACCCAGTTACCACACAGACCATATCGAGGTGGATCATTGTCGGCAATATGTATGGGTTACATACACAAGGGTATGACTCCCCAGAGGGTTTAAAGGCTCATTCGGTTCGAGCAGTTGCCCCGTCCAAAGCGTATCGCGGCTGCTCTGCCATTGAGGAGATATGCTCTGCGGCTATTTGGAGCCGACCGAATGCGTTCATTAAGCCATTATCAGCTGGACAAACATTGGCGTGGCGTGCTTTCGGTTTGGCCAGGCGATTCTCCACAGTGGACAGAGTAGCGCCTCAGGCGAGTAAGCCTTGTGGCTGATTTACTCATTGTTTTATACTGGTGTCGGGTATATTCTCCCTATTTTGCACTGGTGAAGGTATGTGGTGGCGGTTTTATTTCCGTTCTTTTGGTATCGGTGCCTTTGGCTTCTATTTTCCATTTTTCCCGCTTGGCTGGCGGTGTGCTATGGACAGTAGTTTGTTTTGGCGAGTCCCTAGTTTTTACTCACTTCCACCAATCAGGATGGGAGGTGTAGTTTTATCTTGGGGGTGTGTACCGATTGACCAATGGGCACTAAGCTTTGACCTCCCAGGGTCCTCGCCTTAGAATCCGCCCCGCCTTGATTGACATTGGCGGACGCGTGACTGGGTAAGTGTGATTTCTATTTTCATCACGGCTGTACTACGTTACTGCGTTAGGACCAGTGTGTCAGACAGAATGCCACTCCGGTTTTCTGATCTTTGGGAGTCTGTTTTATGCTTATAAGTACCCCAAGGAGGACTTCTTCTGAAAAAGAATTATACAAACCTGTAGAGGTTATGAATTCTTTGAAGAAAGTCCTCCTTGAAGTCTGACTCCCCGCCTCCCCTCATTCTGTCTGATCCGTTCAGCATGAAAAGTGAGGTCGCGAGGTTGTCGGCTAGAGTTACCTGCTCTTGCGGTAGGGGGCCAGCTGGGGCCCTGTAGGGAAGTGGTCTCATAGCAGAGCGTGTTTTTCGTTTTGTAAATATTTTTATTGAAATATAGTTACAACTGTCGTAGGTTTCAAAATGGACATTTTAATGCTTATAAGTACCCCAAGGAGGACTTTCTTCAAAGAATTCATAACCTCTACAGGTTTGTATAAATTCCATTTCACCTCACCTCACCTCCATGAGTGTATGTATAGTGTTTGAGATGAGGTTCACTGACCTCATATCCTCCCTTGGCAGGTATGGTGTGGTGGGAATATCACCAGATGCTTTATTAAACCAAATTCACCCATTCATATCCAAACTTGTAATTTACAGTCTCTGATTGTCAGCGAGGCTTATGGGAAACGTGCCAACTGGTCTGAGGCCATCTATTACAACGTGATCCTAAATGGCGACTTCCGCTACCTCCAGGATCTGCGGTCACACATACGCCTCAAAGCTGCCATGATCCAGGAGGCCATCGGCAGGTACACCACAGAACACCTTTCGTGCACTGATACCGTAGTCACGATACCTGGATCGAGTTGCCAAATGTGATCCCATGATAACACTTAATAGATATGATCTCTTGAGCAGGTCTCAGAGAAGTTATTGATTTTTGATGACCTCTGTTTAAGATGAAGGTCACTAGAGGTCAAATTTCACAAATGTTTGGATTACTTCATAAAAAGACAAAGCATTTTCAAACTCTTCTGATAATCTCAAAATAACTATCATGATGCATGTCATATGCCCTGGATTCAACAAATGCTAAGGAAATCTTTATGGATGCCAACTTCTGTAACATGAGGAACAGGGCATTGTGGAGTGTATTTTTACTCCCTCATCAGCTGATGAAAAGTGTCAATGGAGAAAGAATATATACTATATGGTTGTTCTCTCATGTTGTGAATTCAGAGTTTCATTAAAGAGATGATTTAACTGAGGACATTTGGTAGTAAAACAATCAAGGTTAAAAATAAAGTCTGTTCTTGTATGCAATTTGATGACTGACTCAAGGGTATCAGCATTTGGGTGACTTTGTTGTACAGAATAGGTAATGTGTCCTTCAGATTAGGTACTATCTACTACAACTTAGGTAATGTGTCCTTCAGATTAGGTACTATCTACTTCAACTTAGGTAATGTGTCCTTCAGATTAGGTACTATCTACTTCAACTTAGGTAATGTGCCCTTCAGATTAGGTACTATCTAATACAACTTAGGTAATGTGTCCTTCAGATTAGGTACTATCTACTACAACTTAGGTAATGTATACTACAGAATAGGTAATGTGTCCTTCAGATTAGGTACTATCTACTACAACTTAGGTAATGTGCCCTTCAGATTAGGTACTATCTACTACAACTTAGGTAATGTGCCCTTCAGATTAGGTACTATCTACTACAACTTAGGTAATGTGCCCTTCAGATTAGGTACTATCTAATACAACTTAGGTAATGTGTCCTTCAGATTAGGTACTATCTACTACAACTTAGGTAATGTATACTACAGAATAGGTAATGTGTCCTTCAGATAAGGTACTATCTACTACAACTTAGGTAATGTGTCCTTCAGATTAGGTACTATCTACTACAACTTAAATAATGTGTCCTTCAGATTAAGTACTATCTACTACAACTTAGGTAATGTGTCCTTCAGATTAGGTACTATCTACTACAACTTAGGTAATGTGCCCTTCAGATTAGGTACTATCTACTACAACTTAGGTAATGTGTCCTTCAGATAAGGTACTGTCTACTACAACTTAGTAATGTATACTACAGAATAGGTAATGTGTCCTTCAGATTAGGTACTATCTACTACAACTTAGGTAATGTGTCCTTCAGATTAGGTACTATCTACTACAACTTAGGTAATGTGTCCTTCAGATTAGGTACTATCTACTACAACTTAGGTAATGTGTCCTTCAGATTAGGTACTATCTACTACAACTTAGGTAATGTGTCCTTCAGATTAGGTACTATCTACTACAACTTAGGTAATGTATACTACAGATATGTAATGTGAACTCTAGATTATTTTAGCTTAAACTGTAGACAAATCTCTAGAACTGTGCGTAACAGCTAGCAAGTTTCAAGATCTGTGATTAGACCTCCAGGTAAGATGACCTCCAGGTAAGATGACCTGTGTGTTTTCAGGTTCCAGCAGTCAGTGAACAGTGCCCCTCAACAACACCTGAACCACATCAAGAAGTTGCTGCCTTTCTGCAAGGATGTACGCATGCAGTACAACATAGCCAAGGATCTGCAGTTGAATGATGTTGTTACCTCCATGTTGAAGAATGACACATGGAGTTATCTGACGGACGTTGTCACCATGTCCTGAGCTGTGTGTTGCCTCTGTCTCATTGTCTTGCCAGTACTATGCAGTGAGTGGTGCAAGCTTTATAGGTGATAATGTTGCAGACAGAGAAATGTGTGACATTCACTGGTCCTTTGTCCAGTTGTTTAACAGTATTATCATGTTGCGATTGTACTGACAGGTGAAATAGGTACCGGTACAGATTTCATTGGGATGTTTGTCATAAAAATAATAATGTGTGTATGTCAGTTGTGTGAGACTGAAAACCCAAGGTGCATGCTCAAATCACTAACTTTATTACTACAGTCAGTTAATAAGTGTGCAGTCGATTTTCATTCTCATGTTTTCCTGGGAAGTACACAACCCGAGGTGTTTTGTCAAGCACTTGGTTAGCTGTTCATATGTACAGATGTGGTATGGAAGATATATACAGTCTGTGAAGATTTGATATGTAATGTATATACCATGTGTACAGATGTGGTATGGAAGATATATACAGTCTGTGAAGATTTGACATGTAATGTATATACCATATGTACAGATGTGATATGGAAGTTATATACCATATGTACAGGTGTGGTATGGAAGATATATACAATCTGTGAAGATTTGACATGTAATGTATATACCATATGTACAGATGTGATATGGAAGTTATATACCATATGTACAGATGTGGTATGGAAGATATATACAATCTGTGAAGATTTGACATGTAATGTATATACCATGTGTACAGATGTGATATGGAAGTTATATACCATATGTACAGATGCGATAAATAATATATATATCATGTTTACAAATATTATGTGTTTTCTATGTATTATAGCTATTATTAAACTAGTCCACTAACTAGGTCCCAATCTTATTCTTTTCATGTGCAATAGGCCTATGTCATATTATTGATAAAAGCTTCAGTCTGATGATGTTTCCATTGTTACCTCAGCTCCAAGCTTATCTGGACTTTTACTCACTATTAATGTTATCCTCAAATTCAAGTGAGTTAAGCATCATGGTGATTCATAATATTGTATATAAACGAAAACTGGAACTGATTTGTCAATATACCATGATTAATCAACCTTGTCGTTCATTCATATGTAGAATGCACATTTGTACTCATTGCATGTAATTACTGAGTGATGGTTACCTGGACATACAGAAATATATATGTAGGTAAGCTATGATGTTAAGCTTGTTAACACCAGGATGTATAACTTTGCATGCACACAGGACATTGCAGTAAGCCTGTATCAGTTGCTTGTGTACCAATGGCACCCCCATATTGTGTAAATAGTGCTATGATCTTCATTTGCACTCCATGTTTTCTCAATCACTGTATGATGACTAACACATATTTTGTAATAAACTATTTATTTTTTTAAATGTATAAGTCTTTTGTTTTGACTCTTCAATGAAATAATGATACATTTGAGTGGGTTGGAGTAGAGACCATATATGGTCTATGATTGGAGTAGATCGATCGATGGATCGGTAGAGAGAGAGAAAGAGAGAGCATGCACATCTCATCCAGGTTCCAACGTCTGACCAAGATACCCACATAGCAACATCTCATCCAGGTACCAACATCTTACCAAGATCCCACATAGCAACATCTCATCCAGGTACCAACATCTTACCAAGATCCCACATAGCAACATCATCTTACCAGGATACCCACATAGCAACATCTCATTCAGGTACCAACATCTGACCAAGATACCAACATAGCAACATCTCATCCAGGTACCAACATCTTACCAAGGTACCCACATAGCAACATATCCAGGTACCAACATCTTACCAAATTACCCACATAGCAACATAACCAGGCACCAACATCTTACCAAGATACCCACATAACGACATCTCATCCAGGTACCAACATCTTACCAGGATACCCACATAGCAATATATCCTCCAGGTACCAACATCTTACCAAGATACCCACATAGCAACATCTCATCCAGGTACCAACATATTACCAAGGTACCAACATAGCAACATCTCATCCAGGTACCAACATCTTACCAAGATACCAACATAGCAACATCTCATCTAGGTTCCAATGTCTTACCAAGATACCCACATAGCAACATATCCTCCAGGTACCAACATCTTATCAAGATACCCACATAGCAACATTTCCTCCAAGTACCAACGTCTTACCAAGATACCCACATAGCAACATCTTATCCAGGTACCAACATCTTACCAAGATACCCCCATTGCAACATCTCATCCAGGTACTGTCTTACCAAGATACCCACATACCAACATATCCTGCAGGTACCAACGTCTTACCAAGCTACCCACATGGCAACATCTCATCCAGGTACCAACATCTTACCAAGATACCCACATGGCAATATCTCATCCAGGTACCAACGTCTTACCAAGATACCCACATAGCAACATTTCCTCCAAGTACCAACGTCTTACCAAGATACCCACATGGCAACATCTCATCGAGGTACCAACGTCTTACCAAGATACCCACATAGCAACATATCCTCCAGGTACCAACATCTTACCAAGATACCCACATGGCAACATCTCATCCAGGTACCAACGTCTTACCAAGATACCCATATGGCAACAACATAGCATCCAGGTGCCAACATGGCAACATCTGTTTGAGGTACCAACATGGCAACAATGTAGCATCCAGGTACCAACATGGCAATAACGTAGCATCCAGGTCCCAACATGGCAACAATGTAGCATCCAGGTACCAACATGGCAACATCTCATTCAGGTACCAACATGGCAACAACGTAGCATCCAGGTGCCAACATGGCAACAATGTAGCATCCAGGTGCCAACATGCCAACAATGTAGCATCCAGGTGCCAACATGGCAACATCTCATCCAGGTGCCAACATGGCAACAACGTAGCATCCAGGTGCCAACATGGCAACATCTCATCCAGGTATCAACATGGCAACAAGTAGTATCCAGGTGTCAACATGGCAACAACGTAGCATCCAGGTGTCAACAGCAACATCTCATCCAGGTATCAACATGGCAACAACGTAGCATCCAGGTGTCAACATGGCAACAACGTAGCATCCAGGTGTCAACAGCAACATCTCATCCAGGTATCAACATGGCAACAACGTAGCGTCCAGGTGTCAACAGCAACATCTCATCCAGGTATCAACATGGCAACAACGTAGCATCCAGGTGTCAACAGCAACATCTCATCCAGGTATCAACATGGCAACAACGTAGCATCCAGGTGTCAACATGGCAACAACGTAGCATCCAGGTATCAACAGCAACATCTCATCCAGTTATTAACATGGCAACAACGTAGCGTCCAGGTGTCAACAGCAACATCTCATCCAGGTATTAACATGGCAACAACGTAGCGTCCAGGTGTCAACAGCAACATCTCATCCAGGTATCAACATGGTAACAACGTAGCGTCCAGGTGTCAACAGCAACATCTCATCCAGGTATCAACATGGCAACAACGTAGCATCCAGGTGTCAACATGGCAACAACGCAGCGTCCAGGTGTCAACAGCAACATCTCATCCAGGTATCAACATGGCAACAAGTAGTATCCAGGTGTCAACATGGCTACAACGTAGCGTCCAGGTGTCAACAGCAACATCTCATCCAGGTATTAACATGGCAACAACGTAGCGTCCAGGTGTCAACAGCAACATCTCATCCAGGTGTCAACACAGCAACATCTCATCCAGTTGCCAACATGGCAACAACGTAGCATCCAGGTATCAACATGGCAACAACGTAGCATCCAGGTGTCAACAGCAACATCTCATCCAGGTACCAACATGGCAACAACGTAGCATCCAGGTACCAACACAGTAATATCTTATCATGGTGCCAACATGGCAATAAGTAGTATCCAGGGGCCAACATGGCATCATCTTATCCAGGTGCCAACATCGCAACAACGTAGCATCCAGGTACCAACATGGCAACAATGTAGCATCCAGGTACCAACACAGTAACATCTTATCCAGGTGCCAACATGGCAACATCTGATTGAGGTACCAACATGGCAACAACATAGCATCCAAGAGATTGTAATAATAGAATCTGGTAACGACAATCTATTGGTTGACAATCATCGTCTTAATTACAGTACTTTGAATTGTTGGGTTGTTTGTTTTTTAAATTCATATTCACCATAAATTTGGTTAATTCTTTGGGCCCTAATCTTTATATTTAAATGTAACAAAATGCCCTTCTTTTTCAAGTTTAGTTTCTTGACGATGTTTGTTTTCGTCCACGCCTTCCCCTCAAACTGTGTCAGTGGTTATGATGACCCTGCCAAACATCACTGTCGATGTCTGATCCCTCGAAATTATGCTTGGGTTTACACGGGCATTGTATTAACTATAAGTATTTCAGTTCTGTTAATCGTTATTTTGCGAGTAGGATTTCCAAGGGCTATCTTAGATAGAGATCAGTCATAAACAAGGCGACATTCAGAAATAGGCAGTGCGCGGCATAGAAGGTCACTGTGACCCGGTCATACCCTTCACCTCTGACCTGTCTGACCTAGATGTGAACCATACGCGAACCCGGTAACGGCCTTGACATTTATCGGAGATTGAACCATTTTCTCTCGAAGGCCAAGGGTCAAATTGTGTTTTAGTCGCAGCTTTCATCCACGGTAAGTCGTCAAATATTCCAGACAGCTTTTTAATGATCTGTAGCCTGCAATAGAAGCGTATTTTAGTCGTTTTAACTCCTGTTGATATCGGCACAGAAACGAGGTCAAACCTCTCGCCATTGCAGTCACACTGGTACAATGTGAACGGACATGGCATATTGGTGTTGATAAACATGAGGAGAGCATTCCTCACATTCGTTCAACTCTGTGACAAATGTAATCTATTGTATTTGAGATACATATATACAATGTGTTACAATATGGGTCATGTTATATAATATATACCTTCCTCGGCGTATAACAAAGGTAGATCTATATACACTGATGACAGTTTTCCCCCGAGCCCTGGCTGTGTGCCGCAAATTATGTTACAGTTAGGTTTTACCGCTGCAGCGGTTAATATTATATCACTGCTTCGCTAATTTGCTCATTAACGAAAATTTACAACTGAATAATCCACACCATAAGGTTCACGAAGATGAGATTATAAGTTGGGGGAGGGGGGGCTTTGAGATCGGCCCTGTGGTCACGTGACGTTTGTGACACGAATCCATTAATTTTCATGCTGATTTCAAACAATGTTAATATATGTCGTGAGAACTACGTTTAATGAAAATAAATACATTCTAAAATTTCTAAAATTACTTTCATTCTACATGTTCACATTTGATATCAGTAAATGGCAAATGGCATATTTGGTATTTCTTGTCAAATATTGCATTTTCCAAATGCACATTTCATTTGGGCTAGTATCTTGGACCTGATAGTAACCTTTTTAGGCTATATTTTGTCTAGAATAATTAAAATAATGCCTAATACAATATAATAACTACAATTTGTTGTCGGGGATTTAGCTTGGGACCGGAACACCTTAAATAACCAAGAGAAGCATTAAGTAGTGGCCAGTCTTTATTCAGTGCAATAATAATGAGTTTTTGCGTGTACAGTTTTGTTACCTTACTTAACAGGTACACTGTGTAAAATTGATTGATTGATCAAGGGTATCATGAATCATTTGAATTAAACACACATATTAATTATAAAAAAATACATTCAATGACATACATTTTGATTGCAAGCCCACAATAGAATATATACAATACATGCACAAGAATTACTTTACTTCCACAAGCCTAATTATATGTAATTTAGATTTACTGAACTTATAATGTCTTAACGTTACTATATTATACTGTATACTATTTTGATGTACACTAAATCGTTAGATTAGTGGTACATGGTCTGACCTAACTAGAATACAAGTATTTCCTGGTGTACTTAATTTTATATGATTACATTGGTGATAATATTTGGTCAATAAATAAGTCACATCTCGACAAGGGTGGTGAATGAGAACCTTGAGTCATAAGTGTTTCCTAAATGTCATGTGTTTTCTGTGTAGCAGTGGTAAGCAGATAAAATTTGCATGCAGTGTTGCAAGTATGCAGTTGGCTATTTTAGGTACACTTTTAGGTACGATAATAAATGTTATTCAAGCAATACATTTTCCTTCATTCCAAAAGTCAAAAACCAGTGTCCACACAACTGATTACTAGTGTAATAAAAAAATTGATATGCAAGAAAAATTATATCGGTTTTTTGTTTGTTAACTGAAACACAACTGCTTTGATTCCCTCACAGTTTTGAATAATATTGATTAATAGTGCTCAAGTGTACATCCCTCAAACTTTGCTTACGGAAAGCTTATATTATGTTCTTGGTTGCATTTAGGTCTTTATTTCTTAGGGGCGGTGGGGTAGCCTAATGGTTAAAGCGTTGGCTCGTCACGCCGAAGACCCGGGTTCGAATCCCCACATGGGCACAATGTGTGAAGCCCATTTCTGGTGTCCCCCACCGTGATGTTGCTGGAATATTGCTAAAAGCGGCGTAAAACCATACTCACTCACTCACTCACCACTCACTTTATTTCTTATCGTTACTTAACATTGGGTAGTTTATCTTAGTTTGACACTACACATCCCAGGATTTGATAATCAAATGTTTTTATCGTTTGTTTGTGCACATATAAAAAATGGTATTCTGTTTCACGTAAAATTGTTGCTTCCTGCTTTATTTCTTAATACTTGCAGTGTTATGATGCAGTGGCAGCAAATGACTGAAACACCTGTATGCTCATGTTGTACCACTGTATTGGGTGTGTGACCTAGTGTTACTATCCTCAAATACTGTAAACAATCTTGATCATTTAAGTAGATGCGGGTTCAGGCAGTTTCTCAAAGGTTGACTGTACCTATTTGACCTGACTTTATCTCACTGCCAGACTTTAGACTCCGAACATCAATTATCACTAATGGATTAGCTTAGTCTGTCTCACAGTCCCTGAACCACATTATTTTCCCTACAGCCAAGCCTTCCAGCAATGCGTAAGCCCTAAATGAAGCAAGTCAAGATTTCCCTATATCTCCCAACTCACTTGCACTCCTTTTCAATTTCAATTGGTTGATTTGTTACTATCAAAATAATATATAGAGACTAAGCGTTAGTCCACTCTGTTCCCTGTAGTCTCAGCATCTCCATTCTACAATAGCTATGTAAAACACAAATTGTTTGGCGTTAGCAGATGTACGGAGTAAAGAGGCCAGAGTGCTATGCTCTCAGTGGGAGTTTTCATTTATAGAATCACCATCAACAACCTTTATACAAAATGCACAACAATAAACCAGCTGCATGTAAATAATCGCCTCTGTCTGTCTGGACGGCCTCTACTGTTGTTCAGTGATTATCAATATCATTACCAGCAGGATTTAATGACATGTATCAACCAAGTGAGTGAACTAGGCCACCTGATATCAATTGTCACCCCTCAACACAAGTAGAGATTGCTGAGGACCAGTGTTGTTAACTGATAATGAGAAAGGCTGTTGTTAACTGAGAAAGGCTGTTGTTACCTGAGAATGGATGTTGTTGTTACCTGAGAATGGATGTTGTTGTTACCTGAGAATGGATGTTGTTACCTGAGAATGGATGTTGTTGTTACCTGAGAATTGATGTTGTTGTTAACTTGAGAATGGATGTTGTTGTTAACTGATGAGAATGTTGATGAATGGATGTTGTTACCTGAGAATGGATGTTGTTGTTACCTGAGAATTGGATGTTGTTGTGAAATGAGTTGTTACCTGAGAATGGATGTTGTTAACTGAGAATGGATGTTGTTAACTGAGAATGGATGTTGTTAACTGATAATGGATGTTGTTGTTAACTGAGAATGGATGTTGTTAACTGAGAATTGATGTTGTTAACTGAGAATGGATGTTGTTGTTAACTGAGAATGGATGTTGTTGACTGAGAATGGATGTTGTTGTTAACTGAGAATGGATGTTGTTAACTGAGAATTGGATGTTGTTGTTGTTACCTGAGAATGGATGTTGTTGTTAACTGAGAATGGGATGGATGTTGTTGTTAACTGAGAATGGATGTTGTTAACTGAGAATGGATGTTGTTGTTACTGAGAATGGATGTTGTTAACTGAGAATGGATGTTGTTAACTGAGAATGGATGTTGTTAACTGAGAATGGATGTTGTTAACTGAGGAATGGATGTTGTTGTTAACTGAGAATTGATTAACTGAGAATGGATGCTGTTGTTGTTAACTGATGGAATTGACATGGATGTTGTTAACTGAGAATGGGATGTTGTTAACTGAGAATTGGATGTTGTTAACTGAGAATGGATAATGTTGTTAACTGAGAACTGAGAATTGGATGTTGTTAACTGAGAATGGATGTTGTTAACTGAGAATGGATGTTGTTAACTGAGAATGGATGTTGTTAACTGAGAATGGATGTTGTTAACTGAGAATGGATGTTGTTAACTGAGAATGGATGTTGTTAACTGAGAATTGGATGTTGTTAACTGAGAGTTGGATGTTTAGACAGAGTGTGAATCTTGTGTGTAAGTTAAAAAGTGACCGAATGGATGTTGATTTCCTCTAATAAGTGCCCTGGCACTTTTTTAACAGAACCTGTTGACCTGAGGATGTTTATTAAAATACCATGTATTTTTAAGGAAGGGGATAAAGACATGGGATGTTAATTGAGAATGGATTTAAGGGACCATTCCTTAATATATCTATTTTAGACCAAGGAGAATACATTTAGATGTAAAGCAAAAGGTCTATAACTGGATGCTGTTAGTAGAGATTGGCTTTATTTCTTAAAGCACTGTGTTGACTATCCCTGATGTTGTTATTAGAGGATCGGGCGCTAAATAGAGGCAGGTACACAATGTGTGACTCACTGTCCCTGCTGTCATCACCTACAGGAGGTCTTGCAGCTGGGTATCTCTGTATGCCAGGTACACAATGTGTGACTCACTGTCCCTGCTGTCATCACCTACAGGAGGTCTTGCAGCTGGGTATCTCTGTATGCCAGGTACACAATGTGTGAGTCTCTTACTGTGACCCACTGTCCCCGCTGTCATCACCTACAGGAGGTCTTGCAGCTGGGTATCTCTGTATGCCAGGTACACAATGTGTGACTCACTGTCATCACCCACTGTCATCACCAGGTACACAGAAGGTCTTGCAGCTGGGTATCTCTCTGTATGTACACAATGGTGACTCACAATGTAGATGACTCACTGTCCCTGCTGTCATCACCTACAGGAGGTCTTGCAGCTGGGTATCTCTGTATGCCAGGTACACAATGTACTCACTGTCCCCTTTGTCATCACCTACAGGAGGTCTTGCAGCTGGGTATCTCTGTATGCCAGGTACACACAATGTGTCTTGCAGCTGGGTATTTGCTGCAGGTACACAATGTGTGTGAGAGACTCTGTGACTCACTGTCCCTGCTGTCATCACCTACAGGAGGTCTTGCAGCTGGGTATCTCTGTATGCCAGGTACACAATGTGTGACTCACTGTCCCTGCTGTCATCACCTACAGGAGGTCTTGCAGCTGGGTATCTCTGTATGCCAGGTACACAATGTGTGACTCACTGTCCCTGCTGTCATCACCTACAGGAGGTCTTGCAGCTGGGTATCTCTGTATGCCAGGTACACAATGTGTGACTCACTGTCCCCGTCTGTCATCACCTACAGTGAGGTCTTGCAGCTGGGTATCTCTGTATGCCAGGTACACAATGTGTGACTCACTGTCACCCCAGGAGGTCTTGCAGCTGGGTATCTCTGTATGCCAGGTCATCCGCTGTCACAGGAGGTCTTGCAGCTGGGTATCTCTGTATGCCAGGTACACAATGTGTGACTCACTGTCCCCGCTGTCATCACCTACAGGAGGTCTTGCAGCTGGGTATCTCTGTATGCCAGGTACACAATGTGTGACTCACTGTCCCTGCTGTCATCACCTACAGGAGGTCTTGCAGCTGGGTATCTCTGTATGCCAGGTACACAATGTGTGACTCACTGTCCCCGCTGTCATCACCTACAGGAGGTCTTGCAGCTGGGTATCTCTGTATGCCAGGTACACAATGTGTGAGTCTGTACTGTGACTCACTGTCCCCCTGCTGTCATCACCTACAGGAGGTCTTGCAGCTGGGTATCTCTGTATGCCAGGTACACAATGTGTGACTCACTGTCCCCTGCACTGTCATCACCTACAGGAGGTCTTGCAGCTGGGTATCTCGGTCATCACCTACAGGATGTATGCCCACAATGTGTGACTCACACTGTCCCCGCTGTCAATGTGTGAGGTCTTGCAGCTGGGTGTATGCCAGGTACACAATGGCAGACCAGTCTTGACGGGTATCTCTGTGACTCACAATTGTAGTGCTTGAGATAGCTGGACATGGTAGTCTAAATGCACACATAGGCTCCACTCAGTAATCTCTACCATGTCAAAAATAACAAACATCAAACTGATGTGCAAATATCACATGTACCCTCATGCTTTAACTTCAGGAAAAGCTATAACATATTGCACTACACATAGGGTTAGAGCACACTGTATTTATGAACACAATATTTTGTTTCTCTTTCATTGTTACATATCAATTTCAAATTGAAACAGTTAACCCAGAAGTCAATACCGGAAGAATTCAGTGTGAAACCAACAAAGAAATGTTATATAATTAAAAATGTATCATGAAATAAAACTAGGCTTGCAAATCAATACAAATTTCTGCCTTAGTTACATCAGTACCCAGTAGAGTGTGGTACAGAATTCAGTGGCAGTAGGATTACTATGGTTGAATATTATATGTTGCAGTGGTAAAGTCGGTGGTAATATATTCACCGAGCAGCAATAGTGGTCAAGCTTTTGAAACAGGCCAAGGGTTGAAAATATTAATAACGAAAACAGCTGGTCTTGATGTATTGTGAAAGGATAGAGGCATGCACTTGTCATATAAGTCTTTAAAACCTTCCAGGATGTTCCACGCTGTTCTGGAGAGGTTTATGCTGTTTCCTATATAATCAGTATGTCTAACATCTATAAGGTATGAAAGCCAGAGAATATTCAGTGTAGACTATGTGCCGCAACAGAGATTGCCTCAGAGGCTAAATAGTGGCAAAAACTATATAAATTGATCATTGAAAATCAGTGATGACCCCAGGTGTTTGCTAAAAAGGGTAATCATATTCTATACAACAGTGATCTCTCAAACTGTTCAGTAACCATGGTCAGGTGATAAAACAGGATACAAAAAGGCGGAATGGTGAACTTGTTTATTGGTTAAAACAGAAACTATGCATGATGTTTCTCCAAGTCATGATTTGTTCCCATGGTATAATTGATGTTTGTTTTGTTTCCTTTGCCAGGTGGCGATGTGAATTGACAAGATGGGCTTCAATCCCTACCCCCGTATAAGCTGGAGATGGTGATGTGGTGTGTCCTCATTTCTAGTTAACATGAATAATCTCATGGACAAAGATGGGTGACCAGTAAATGTAATCACCAACAGATGAGGAAGACTTCATGAGATGGAAGTATGCCCTCAACCCAAATCCATGACATAAAAACCACTGAAAATAGGTCTTAGACACTTGAGGCAGTACTCTTGAAACAACAGACAGCACAAGGAGTGACCCCTCACATAGGTGACACCAAACATAGGTAACACCTAAACATTAATCAAAGATGGGTGAGAACATAAATGTCAAGATGGAAAGACTTGAAGCAGGAACAGCATTGGACATGGAGAGGTTTCATCCGAACTTTTTCTCTTCAGGACAAGCTTCGGATATCCTTTCAGAAGGGCATTGCAGTTCTGATCCTGGTGCAAGTGAGAACATTGTAAGTAATGAGGACATTTCAGAGGATTCACAAGATAAAGACTGGAAAGTATCTTACCTGGACTATCAGGTTGACTCTGATGATGAAGAAATTGAGACTGCCTCCGACAGAGACCTTGACCCAGACTATGACAAGAGTCCAGAACCAGAATGGGATGATGGGGACAGTGGAGACAGTGACTACAAACCAGGATCTAGAAGTGCCAAAAAGAAAAAGTGTTTTCGAGGGAAGGGCAGGGGAAGAATCAGAGAGAGTTATCAAAGCAAAATTGACAAACTCAAACTCAGTCTCACTCAAGATGTTATGAGATTTGCATCAAATGTTAAGGGAGGAAGAGACATACTCAAACTTAATTCCTTGTTGGCAAAAGACACGCTGGAACAAGATAAGCTGTTAGTCAGTCAGGCATCAGATGTTAGTGATAAGGTAAAGAAAGAAAGGGATGAAACTCTGAGGACAACAGTTAAGGAAGTTCTCAGTGGTAGAAACTTATTGCCCTCTCTGTGCGGTTCTGACATTTCTCAAGCCACAGTCAAGTCAATTGCCAACATACTGCATGAAGACAAACCCTTCGAAGGGTCTGTTGAGTCGCCTGTGGTCAGTGGATCTCATCCTAGTGCAAGTCTGCTCCTCCAGTCATTGAGGAGAACTGTTCAGGATAATGATCCCGGAACAAATGATTTTCCTTCACAGTCATCAAATAGTAACACCAACTGTGGGCCATCAGTTAGCACTGATGGTGGCAAGCAGAATGTTGAGGGACTCTCGGGTAGATCATTCCTTCTTCTGCAGCATCTTGCTCTCCAGGAACATCAGAAGAAACATCAATTTGGCTCTTTTTTATCTTTTAAACGTTTCCTTGAACCAAATGCCTACAGCTCCTCAAATGGAGGTAGTGTCCTGAAGTCCATGCTCACTGAAGACCTGGGCACTCAAGCTGGAGTCGGATCTCACAGAAGCGACACGACATTGTTGAGGAAAATGTTGGAGACTGTTCATGCTCCCCCTCACGAAATATCATTGGATGGTTCTGAGCTTTTACAAGTCACAGATGAAATGACAGTCTCAGAAAAGAAACAGTTCTCTTTAGAGACATTTGAAGGATACACTGTGTATGTTGATCAAGCTGCTTCAGAAGAAGATGTTGATGATAATGATGATGTTGATGGTGATGTTAATGATAGGGACAAAGAGGAAAGTGATTACCAGCAGATCCCTGACATTCCTGCGCTCATGCCAGTCAAGATAAAGACCGAACCTTTGTCTCCACGGCATACATCTGGAGACGCTGAGAGTCATCCACAGATCAAAACAATTCCATTAATGCAGATTAAGCCAGAACCTATGTCACCTACATCAGGGACTGAGGGTGACGGCTTAGCTTCACAAGAAACTTCATCCAGGGAGTGTGAAAAATCTAATTCAGCCTATGATCAAAACATAATAATTAAGAAGGAACCTGACCTGCTTTTAACTGAGGGAAGCAGAGAGAGAAAGGAAGACATCCAGTCGCAGTCTGAAGGATTTCACCAGCATACCAGTTCACATCCAGTAGGTGATAGTCTTAAAAGATCAGCAGAGCTTACCACGTTGGAAAGCATGCAGCTGAAGTCTGAACCTGTCTCTCCAACGTTACCAACAAGACCACCAGATCTTTGGACAAACAGCTGTAATGCTGCACCAAATGTATCAAAGAATGTTTCAAAATTACAGTCTTCAGATATTCCTGACTTAAATTTGCGCTCTCTGTTGGTGAATGATGATAACACATTAAAAGTCAATGTTAACACAAAGAGCCAAGTACAGCCATAGTCAGTCCATGAACAATGTAGTTTTTCAAAATGTCCAGAAACATAAAGAGGGAAGACCACATTGTGAGCAAACTGTAAGTCAAAAGGTACCAGCTTTGAAGGAGGTTACCTCAGATGGTGATACCAATGGGCAAAGGGATGGCAATGGATCAGATTTTGGAATCTCAGCATCAACATTTCTGCAGTCTTTAAGCAGACTCTCTTCCACTTCTTCTGACAATAAGGACACGATTCTTCGAGGACTGATGGAGGTTCAATCCTCCTCAGATTTGGGCAGTCCTAGTCATTCATATAACACAAGACATAAACGAAAACATCAGGACATAAGCCAGCTTGTTGAAGACCAGGACACTGCTTCAGTTGGACAGGATGCCTCTGCCTCAAAGTATATCAGAAATTCAGCAGAATTTAAGCCGTTTGAATCACTGTCTCAGGCCCTTAATCATAGCAGAACTAATGTTGATGGACTACAAGAGTCAGACGTGAGTGAAAGCCTGAGTCAGAATGTGAACTCTTGTAGCCAGCAGCTGCTCAACATCATCAAGAGTGTAGGGGCATCAAAGGTTACAGAGGAACCCAAGAAGAAGGATGTTACAATTTTAAAGTCAATGCTTAATAGTGTCAATGACGAAGAGAAATTTGAGCCACCTGCAAATTATTCAGTGATGTCTAGACTCTTGGATACACCTACCAGTTCAATTGGAGTAAGATCCACAACTTTCCTGAACCGGAGTTACATTTCACCGCCAATTCAAAGGAGTTGTTCACAGGTCCCAGCCGCTAAGCAGGTCAGTAAATTCAGAATGATTAAGCCCAAACCTTCAACAATTGGAACTCCAACCCAAACCCAAATTGCATCCCTTAGGATAGGGCTAAGGAAAAGGCGAAGTAGATCTGCTGAGAAGTCTTGCTCCTATGATACTGGTATATCTGCCCTGCCAACAGAATGTCCCTATCAGTGCAGACTTTGTGGAAGTGCATTCAGATCTACACCTCTCTTGGAAGAACACATGCATGTTCATTTTGGGTCCATGCCTTTCGGATGCAGTATCTGTCCACAGTCATTCATGACAGCCAAAGAGCTGGAAGACCATATGAAGGTTCATGCAAGCAAGCTGTCTCCTGCAGTAGTATACAAGTGCACTGTGTGTGGAGATGTGTTTGATACCGAAAGGGAACATAACGAGCATCGCATTAACCACGAGACATTTCAACAGGTTCAGTCAACAGACCACAACAAAGTCAGAAGTTCACAGCATGCTTATGATCAGGTTCACATGTTAAAGAATGTTCATGCCTGTAAACAATGTGGGGAGGTTTTTCAGGATATTCACAAGTATGTCCTACATGTTGATCAACATAGTGGATGGTACAAGTGTGAGAAATGTGACAAAGTGTTTATGTCAAAGATTGTATTCCAGGAGCATATTCTCAACTGTTCAGGACAGAACTACATCTGTAGCGAATGTGGAAAGACTTTTATGAGCAAGATGGATTTGAATTATCACATCATGTTTGAACACAAGCAACAGGGTGTGACATGTGGAATATGTAGTGCAGTATTCTGCTATGAGTCTCACCTGAAGGAACATGAGGTGCAGCAGCATGGCAGTGAACTCAAGCTGATGTTGCAGGGGGCCCCCCACACACAGCCAGACACTGTGGATGATATCTCTATGGAAAATGGTTGCAAGATATCAGACATGATGTCTCTGTCTGTTCAGCGTTCCTCAGGGTCAATGGCAATCTCAGACTTCGCAGTTCAGTGTTTGTCAGATCCAACTCCATCAGTAGTGGTAACAATATCTGACAGTGAATAGAGGCCCTAAGGATAGAGTGGTCGCTTGTCTTGCAGAAAACCTGGTTCAGTTCTAAAATGGTACAAATTATGCTTGGAATACCATATTTTAAATACCTCTTTAACATTTAGGGTAGGTGGGTCGGAATTTATTTTTTTACATATTTTTTTAGAAGTATAGTACAAATAATAACACATTTATCAATGTGTAATTGTTTATTCAATCAAGCTTGCGGCCATCATATCGACTTTCTCTATCAAAATGACCGATATCTGTTGGTGCCATGAAAAAACAATGGTATATGAAAGCTTATTTTATGCAATCCGCTTAAAAAATAAATTGGTTCGGCTCCGGAATTCAAGGGTCGGTTGGGTAATCGGTACCATAACATTTTTTTTAGGCCTAAACTGAGGCTAATCATGTTATCATGTTAATGCATGTAAAGGACACAATGGAAAATGTGATGTTATTGCAGTAGCCAATGTGAGAGACACCTGTTATTATATTGGGAGTGGTTCCTGTCTGATTGTCTGCAATGAGATCATGGTAACAAGGGAGTTAACTGGCATGTGTTTCCAATGTACTACTGTCATTGCTGGCATATTGGCCAGTCATCAGTATTAGTTAATTCCTGATTTTAATTCCAGTTGAAGCTGGTTTCCCGGTGTTTTTGATATTTATGATGGTAATGTGTTATTTATGAAGTTTCTGTAGATTTAACTTCTACATCAACTGTATGTATGGCTGTATTGCATAGGTTCTACAGTATTTCTGCAACAAATATTCTTGGGCAACATTTTTATCATTTTCAGTTGTTAAGCAGGACAGTACATTGATGCACCTGTATATAATATATTTGGCAAGGGGTGTGTTTAGATCTTCATATTATAATTTGTCTGTGTGTGGTGGTACCTGTATGTTAGAACAGCACATAGTCGGACCTGTACGTTATAGCATCTGTGTGTGGTGGCACCTGTATGTTAAAACATCTCTGTGCTTGGTTGGACCTAATGTTATAACATCTGTATGTTGAGGAGCTTTGCTGGTTCCATGCGCTGGGTGTGCTGAGAGTACTATATGACATTGGTGTACTGAGTACCCTGGGAGTACCATGTGATCTATGTGTACTGAGTACCCTGGGAGTACCATGTGATCTATGTGTACTGAGTGCCCTGGGATAACATGTGACCTGGGTGTGCTGAGATTCCTGAGTGTACCTGGTTTTCGAAAGCAAGCCCTGGGCTTCTATACAGAAAATAGGGATTTTGACAAGTGAACTTTGACACCAAATAGAAGCCCGGGCGTATATTCGGAAACATGGGCTTCTATTCGGATTTTGTTTTACAGTGACAATCATATGGAATAAAAAATCATAAGGCAATAAGTGAAGGAAATATTCACGAATATTGCAATGACTATGAAATGAAACGGAACGCATACAAACTCTAATATAAAGTATGATTGTAAACAGATGCTTGTCTCTGCCAGAATCGACAGCATCCACGATTTTTGTTGCCAATGAAATCCATCGTTGTTCCTGTCGTCATGTCTATATAGCAGGGCGTTTCATCCATGTTGAGGATATGAGCAGCATCGTAACCCAACCTAAACCTTTCTACGCCGCGAAGGTGATCCTGTATGATTGTCTTGATAACAACATGATCTCGGTTGCTGACCCTGATGTGTGACACGTCTGCTTTTAATGATGTGGCGTTGACAGATATTATAAATCCACTTGTCACTAAAACTAATCGAACTGGTGCCAAGTTCAAGTTCACGTTCAAGTCGGAGAGCTTGTTTCCGAATTCTCTTATAGTTTACGATCATTCTCTCCTTTCCCTGTTCCTTGAACCACGCATACAGACATTGTTTCAGTTCAGGGAGTGCTGGTTTACGCCCTGCGCCAAGAAATCTCTTTGGCCACTGTGCCGACTCCACACATTTTGACTCGTTTTAGACCATTCTCTAAGCTGTTTCCTATCAATTCCCAGACTCCTTGATGCAGAGGTCAGATTAGCCCCATGGGTTTAGTCTCTATTCGCCTACATGTCAATTTGCCTACATCTCCATTCGCCTACAAAAGCAATGATTAGAGAATGCACCCCTACTCTTATAATGAACCTGACTCACTGAGTCTTGATCGACTGTTGTTATAAGGATATGTAGTTGAGTAAACAGGATTAGTGCACCCACTGAGAAGTTAAAACAGGGTTAAAATAAAATGACAGGGATTAATGCATGCGATGATGACTGACTGACTGAGTTTGGTTTTACGCCGCTTTTAGCAATATTCCCGTAACATCACGGCAGGGGACACCAGAAATGGGCTTCACACATTGTGCCCATGTGGGGATTCGAACCCGGATCTTCGGCGTGAGGAGCCAACGCTTTAACCGTTAAGCTACCCCACCGCCCCGCATGCGACGATGAGATGTAGTTAATTTAATCACTGTGAAATACTAAGTTGTTATAAGGATATGTAGTTGCGTAAAGAGGATAAGATCTGTTGTCACAAGTGACAACCTCAAGACTTGCGCATGATTGTGTTTTTAAAATAATTACAAACAAATAGAGACAAAATTTAAGCTTTTAAGACAGAGACTTCAGACGGCCGGCAGTTCCCGGTGGTAGTGGACGGTGATGACAACAGGATTCTAATCTTCACAACCGCAGAGATGATGGATATCCTTGCTGTGGCCGAAACTGTGTACATGGATGGAACATGTTATGTGTGCCCTAGTCTCTGGACCCAAGTGTATGTTTTGCACTGCCTTGTACATGTAGGACCAGATGTATCCAGCTGCCTTTTCCCTACTTCCCAGCAAATCCCGTGACACATATATCAGACTGTTTACTCACTTAACTCAGCAACCAAACCTAACTGGTTGTACGAACTTACACAAACATGTCCGTAAACCCCACTGGCTTCTATCATGTAATCCCTTGTCATCACATTGTTACTGTGCATCCCAATTAATCAATTATTGTGCTTACAACTGTCGGTGTCAATCATTTGGAGGGTTTTCACAACGGCTTCAAGAAACTCGTCAGAAAGCATCACCTGAACATATATGAATTCGTCATTGCTAGAGAAATTGGAAACAGCGAACAGACTGGCACGCAGACAGATCGATCATGGAGCAGCTGTAATCAACAGTCAACAGACCATGACATGTTGTTTTAAGACTGTAGGCGAAATGGGATGTAGGCGAAATGAGAACATACCGCCCCATGCTCAAGCTTTACCCTCTTCACAACATCAAGTTTTTTCTTTGATAGTGTTGGACCTCCGCTTGAACATACTGACAAGAGATGAGAACAGGCCAAAATACGAGACAGTTTTTCAACGTCACTAGTAACGCCAGCGAATGGTTTAAACATATTTATTCATTTACTCATGATGGGATTGGCAAACAAGCAATAAAACATGCTTATATCAATACCGCTCCCTAACAATGATACAGTAGTATTAACAATAGGTGAGGTGAAATTGGGTTTAACGTCGTGCTTGAGAATATTTCGCTCATATGACGACGTGCATGCGCGTGTATGGGTATGTGCGGCTGCTTGTACTAGCTGGTTTTATAGTGCTAGCCCACTGAGATACCATGCCGCAGTGAAGCATGAATACCCCACTCAGACACATTATACCGACTCCGAGCCGACCAGTCCTTGTTGTACCCATTAATGCCGAGCGCCAGGCAGGGACCAACAAGTACCATATTTTAACGTCTATTGGTATGACGCTGTCGGGGATCGAACCCGCGACCTTTCGCTCTCCGGGCGGACGCTCTAACCACTACACGACGGAGGCGGTTTAATAACAATAATGATAGTGACGTACACATGAGCTGGGTGCAAAACATAATGTGAATCTTCAAGGAACAATATTGGCGATATAATGTGTTACAATCTGCAAACTTTCGTTGAAGGCAAATAAACTAGAAGCTGTTGTGATCTCAGTATAACAGCAAGGCACGGCATGTACAATAAAACTAAGTTAGATAAATTGCGAGAATCTCCGGGAAGATATGATGTAGTTATGTACCGATTTTAGTAGTTCCAGGTTTACCTGTTCTGATGAGCCCGAATGACCGAATAAGACTGATGTCAAATTAAATCCTCTACTAAAGAAGTATGCATTAGATCTTATGTCGTTAAATATGGGACAGATGAGGAAGAAATGAAGCGCATCTTCGGTGTGATGCCCGCAGTTACATTCAGGACTATCGGATATATGTCTGGAAAACTTATCTCCATTTAATTCGCTACACCCTAGCCGAAGTCGGGAGTTGATTATCTGGCCAGATCTTGAACCATGGGAAAGATTAAAGTAGATTTCACTGGTGTTGTGTTCTTTTAGTTTGTTTTTGAATTCCCCAAGAGTATTGGCGTTTACGATATCAGGAGGGAGAGAGTTTCAGATGTTTACCGTGTTAGGGATAAATGACCTGGAGTACAAACTAGTGTTGCATTTAATATTTTGTAGGTCAGAATTATTTCTCAAATTATATCCACTTACATATGATACATTTTCTGGAACTAAACTAGAGAAATAATCTGGAACTAGTTTGTGAACCATTTTGTAAAATATGTATAATTTTTGACGGCGTCTTCTAGTTTCAAGTGAGGAAATATTTGTCTCAGAATATAGTTTGTTATGACTTGTGCAGCGAACAGCTCCGCAGATAGTTCTGATAGCGTCTAGATTTAATTTCTCTAGAAGAAGCGTTTGCTCTTTAGTGCAATTATCCCATACATGACACCCGTAGTCAAATATTGGTAAAATAAATGATTTGTACATTGTCAGCAGCGTTTTCCTGTTGAAGCGATATTTAGAACTTCTTAGGCAGTTTATCATTGGACTGACTTTTATTTTTTTTATGACATTTTCAGACCGCCTCCGTGGTGTACTGGTTAGAGCGTCCTCCCAGAGAGCGGAAGGTCGCGGGTTCGATCCCCGACCGCGTCATACCAAAAGACGTTAAAATATGGTTCTTGTTGGTCCCTGCCTGGCGTTCGGCATTAATGGGTACAACAAGGACTGGTCGGCTCGGAGTCAGTATAATGTGTCTGAGTGGGGTATTCATGCTTCACTGCGGCGTGGTACCTCAGTGGGCTAGCACTATAAAACCAGCTTAAGTCTGGGCTAGTACAAGCAGCCGCACATACACATACACATGCATGCACGTCGTCATATGAGCGAAATATTCTCAAGCACGACGTTAAACCCCATTTCACCTCACCTCAATGTGACTATGCCACATACAATCTTGTTGAAGAACTATTCCCAAATGTTTGTGAGATGTGACGTCGTTTATGTTAGTGTTATCCATCGATAAGACTGGTTTGATATTCTGAATGTGTTTACGGGTAAATTGAATAGAGACCGTTTTATTTGGATTAAAATCAACTTGCCATTTGATATTACAGATAAATCATTATTCAGACATTGTGCTGCTACATTTGGATCGTTTATACTACATAGAGCGAAGTGTCATCAGCAAACAGACGTATATTACTGTCAATGCCATCTACAATATCGTTGATATAAACTAAGAATAATAGCGGTCCTAAGACGGAACCTTGTGGTACGCCAGCTGTAACTGGTTTTAATTCGGAACTGAAGCCGTTGATTACGACACGCTGTCTTTCTATCGTCGAGGTAACTTTTAAACCATAAAAGAAGTTTGCCACCAATACCGTAAGCTTTCAATTTCTGAATGATTCCTCTGTGCCATACTTTATCGAATGCTTTGCTTATGTCGCAAAAACTGCTCTTATTTCCTTCCCTTTATCTAATTCTTTAGCAATAAAATCATAAAGGTAAGTCAATTGGTAAGATGGTGAATTTCCAGGGGTAAACCCGGACTGAAGATTTGTTAGTAAGTTATTGTCTCTGAGATAATTAAATACATGTTTAAAAACACATTTTTCAAATACTTTGGCTAAACAACTAGTTTGTGCTACAGGTCTGTAGTTGTTACATTCATTTATACTACCTTTCTTATGAATTGGTATTACTGAAGCCATTTTCCAAATGTCTGGAAATACTGAGTTATTAAGAGAGGAATTTAACAATTTAGATAATGGGTCGGATATTACCAGAGCGCTGAGTTTTAATACTCGATTACCGATACCGTCATGCCCGGTTGCTTTAGTGACATCAACAGTAAGTAAAATATCTTTAACTTCATTGGAGCT
Source organism: Haliotis rubra (assembly GCF_003918875.1). Classification (NCBI taxonomy): domain Eukaryota; kingdom Metazoa; phylum Mollusca; class Gastropoda; order Lepetellida; family Haliotidae; genus Haliotis; species Haliotis rubra. Next base: position 69,429 of record NW_025767734.1, read on the forward strand.
CAATGTGATGGAGGATAATCTCTGATCCGTTTTTATCATTAATTCTGGTAGGTTTTGGTCAGGACTTTTTACAGTAGCCTGAAGGCAGAAGTAATTATTCATAATTGTTACGATATCATCAAGATCATCGTATACTAAATCCCCATGTTTAATTGGAGGAAATATTGTATTATTCCCGGTGCATTTCAAGTAGTTTTTGACTAAGCGCCACCAATGCTTACTACCGTACGAGTCGTTTATCTTTCTATCGAATTTAGAGACATAATTTTTCTTTGCTGTGCGCACAGCTGCTACAACTTTATTTCGGAGTTTACGAAAGTTAGCCCAATCAGAGGGTCGGTTGCGTCGTTTAGCGATTTTGTGTACACGGTTACGTTTTCGTATCAAACTACGCACTTCGCCAGACATCCATAACGGACCATTGGGTCTAATAGTAATTGTTTTGTTAGGGATATTTTTAGAACAAACCTCGAAGAAAGACTTAGAGAACGAGTTTGCTGCTTCATCAATTTTGTCAGATGACAAGATGTCTTGTCAAGGAACTGAAGTTAAGCTTTCAATAAGGTTGTCTTTATCAATATTGTTGTAATTATAAATTGTCCTTTTAAAATTAATATTGTTCGGAATATTGTCCTTAAAGGTTACGAAAATCGGACAATGGTCGCTACATATTGGATCAGACACGCCTGAACATAACACGCTATCAACATTCGATACAAACAACAAGTCAATCAGTGTTCTAGAAGTGGGTGTGATCCTAGTAGGCTCGGTAATGGGCTGTTTCAACGGCTCATTCCCACTTATCCAACTTGCTGGAGGGATTAAAAGAGATTAACAATTACGGGTCAGTGATTGTGAAGGGTGAATTTGTTACCCCTGTAAGTTCACCCAGCACTCCAATCAGGGCCAAGTAGAACAGTCTCATGACCACAGGTAAACATATTTCACAAGATAACTAAGTTAACTATATTCATATCATTTGCTTCAGATTGAATTTTAATTGAGTGAACTATACCAACGACAAATAGTATAAAGTATGGAGATTTCCTTGTTTCTCCATTACACTGTGGCAAACGTTCAAGTAAGCACTCGTTTCATTCCTAATGGACGCGGCGGTCAGTACTTGGTCTACAGGGGCTGTAGGTTTAGTATCAAGACCAGACGGAATACCTACATCCATTGTAAGTAGAAAGACTGTCGATCAACACTCAGCACTGAAGATGGCATTGTGACATCTCAAATATTGTGTTTTGTCTACAAATGCCTCAATGGCATAGGCCCAGAATACTTGAAAGAACTTCTTACCCCGTACACTCAAGAAAGACAGCTCCGTTCTCAGAATCTGAACCTACTCTCTGTGCCCTCGGTTCAAACTGCAAACTTTTGAAGGAAATCCTTTGTCTGCTCTGCCCCTCTACTCTGGAACTCTCTCCCTATCACCATTAAATCAGCAGTTGACTTTTATTCCTTCAAACGGCTTCTCAAGACTCATCTGTTTTCACTGCGTTATGACTAGCAACTAGTCCCTTATTGTATATATGCATATTATCCACTCACTCTGTTAGCGCTTTGAGCATGGGCCTTGTGCATGGAAAAGGCGCATTATAAGTTCACATTTATTATTATTATTATCTCACAAGGATTTACACAACAACCAGGCAGATGAGACCCTGAGAGCAGTTGAAACCTTCCTTGCATCCTTCCAAGACATGGTCCGTTGATAACTTGTATCTTATATAATTGATGTACAAATGGATACGTGAAATATGAAGTGTGAAAAGTGTGCTGTAATATGTGATATGATGTTGATTACTTGTATATTATATAACTGATGTAATATGATGTTGATTACTTGTAATTATATAATTGATGTGATGTGATGTTGATAACTTGTATATTATATCATTGATGTAATATGTGATATGATGTTGATTACTTGTAATTATATAATTGATGTGATATGATGTTAATTACTTGTAAATTATATAATTGATGTAATATGTGATATGATGTTGATATAAATGTCTATATATAATATAGACAAACACTGAGTCAAAAGTAGTAGTATTTTATCCCATTTGGTCCTGGATACTATTTCACAGGGAACAAAATAAGGGATTGGAGGGGATTATCACACCCCAGTGATTTCTTCTACTGAAACAATAGGAGTTGGGTAAGTGGGAAGACCCCGTTTCAACCCGTACATTGCCTACGTACGTAGATTTCGATTTTAAAATTATTTTCATTTAGGATATCAAGGTTAAAATCACCCGCTATAATAGTTTGCATATTTAAAGACATGGCATTGCATATTGATTGATCTATTAACTCGCTTCGCTTTTATCTGCGCGATAAATGGTTCCAATTAAGTATTGTTTGCTTTTACATATGATTTGTATCCATTTTGCTTCTAGTCCTGGTATTGATAGGTGATCCATATCGTTAACGTAGACTGACTGACTGACTGAGTTTGGTTTTACGCCGCTTTTAGCAATATTCCAGCAATATCACGGCGGGGGACACCAGAAATGGGCTTCACTCATTGTACCCATGTGGGGATTCGAACCCGGGTCTTCTGCGTGACGAGCCAACGCTTTAACTACTAGACTACCCCACCGCCCCGTTAACGTAGAAATTATTATTAACATATATAGCAACACCCCCACCCCGGTTTGGGCGGTCAGTACGGTAAGGCACATGGAAATTTGGAATCGAAATATCCCTCTGAGTAATACCGCTATGTAGCCAGGTTTCTGTCACACAAATTACATCATATGAAGAGAGTTCGGACGAGAGTAAGTCTACTTTATCCTTCAGACTCCTTACATTTAAATGAACAATCTTCAGATTACCGTCTTTGCAAGGGCCAGGATTTGTATGAATATCGCCACAGCATAGTAATAAAATTTAGTTTGGCATGAAATGCATGTGGACCCGTTTTTTTTGTAAATATCTCTTCATCCAATGACCCAATCGATCTCAAACTGTGCAAGTGGATGTTTTGTCAGACAACCTAATCACATTGTAAATCACCGATTTTATGCATTTGTATTAAAGAATCTGTCTATGTAACTGTCAACAAAATAAACAGCAGAACGCAGACTGCTTGCAGAGGGAGGGAGCCAATGACCTGTAACAGCGGCAGTGTTGGGTCATAAAGGTCAACGTTCGTCAATGTAGGTCAGCTATGCACGTGACAGGTATGAAGAGGTGTCACAGGTCGTGAATAGGGTAAGGTGGGTGCCAACTGTTAACCATCATACGGAGTTTGTTTCTCTGAGTTGTTCAACATTAACCACAAAACCCATTAGTGAGAATTATTCTGTAGGTTAAAATCTTTAAATTTGTAATGTTAATGTCATATTTTGTTTATGCAGTACCTAAGTGGAAATGCATTTAAAGAACACAGAAAGTATATTTACACTAAATCATTAATCGGACCACCTATGGTTAGAACTCAACAACTGTTAAAGCCCCGTTCCCTCGGACACAAGCACACACAATCATGCACACTCATTGAAAAAAAGATAGAATGAAGACAAAAGTGTTATGTTTTGATGTCGTTCACATTCCAAATTAAGCAATGCATTTCTAATAGCTTTAAGCATATAGATAGTTAATATTTATATTTTCATGATAATTTTATGTGAAATGAGTGTTTCATGTTACACTATAAGTCGTTGGAATTAGTCAGTGCTGTCATTGTTAAAAGAAGTTATATTTCTTTGAGCATATCTGGCTGGATACTATTATTATCTGTAAATATAATAACAGAATTAAACTTCATCAAGTTCACTCCATTCTTCCACAGAGGAGTCATCAGTGTCCAGACGAATGACAACTGGATTAACTGTTTGCTCCTTCAAGCCATCTTTGAGCCAGTACTCTTTCTCCACCTTCTTGACATGTTCAACACATGCATGCCAGCGTGCAATGTCAATGTCACATATAGCAGTGTTGACAATGTGCTTGACATCATTCAACTTGAATGATTGATTTTTCCGGGCCACTGTACTTTTAAGGTCTCCCCAGATAAGTTCGATTGGGTTGAGATCACAGTGGTACGGTGGTAATCTCAAGACCTTATGGCCGTGTTGGCGTAGCATGTTGTCAATGTTATATGTGGGTGGAGGTTTGTTAGGTTTAATCAAAGAGTACAACTGTGGTTTAGTGGCCTTAATTGAAAATTGTATATTGTTATTTGTTAGCCATTGCTGCATATCTGACTTCTTTGTATTGGAAGTTGGGCACCTATTGTTTGGATCTCGAACACTGTGATAGGGAGCATTGTCCATGACAACAAGACTTTTGTAAGGCAGAGCTGGCAACAATTGTTCCTCAACATACTGTGTGAAAACCGTTGAGTTCATTTCTGTATGATAGTCCCTACCATCTGTGCTCTTTGACCGAAATACCAGATCACACCCAGGTAGGAATCCACGGTGGGAACCAGCATGAAGAACGATTAAACGTTCACCTTTGCCTGTTGGTATTTTCCTACCATCACTGGGATCAGTGGGTAGCCACTGTCTGGCAGCAGTATGGTTTGCATTGACCCAGGTCTCATCCAGATATATGGGTTCGAACCCATCCTCTCTTGCCTGCTTAATTTCTCTCAGATAGTTACACCTTATTTTCACAATATCAGATCTCTCACACATTACAAGTTTCTGGTTTGCTACCTTCTTGTACTTGTATCCAAATTTGAGCAGTAGTTTGCTTAGCATAAACCTAGAAACATTAATGTCGTGATCCTCTGCAAGGATGTGTTTTAACTTTCTTGTGGACAGGTGTTCATTTCTAGCAAATAGCCGGCGAATGACATCTCTGATGACCCTGATGTCAAAAGAATCTAACTTTGGATGCCTACCTTTTTGTACAAGGTTTTGTTTATTGGTTGTTGGTTTATTTTTCACAATTTTTAGCACGATGTTCTTTTTCATGCCAAGAGCAAAAGTTGTACGTTTCATGTAATCCGACACCTTATAAATCGGTTTGCTACGTTTGCTCTCTTTTTAAAAAAAATTCAACACATTTCTAATTAAACGTTTAGCATCATCTGAATAAGCTTTCATGATGACAGCTAGAAGTAGTCAATGTGAATGATCCAAACGGTCTATCACTGTGCAGTGCACAGGTAACTATCATGAACTGCACGTGCATTTACCTTTATGACCCAACACTGCCGCTGTTACAGGTCATTGGCTCCCTCCCTCTGCAAGCAGTCTGCGTTCTGCTGTTTATTTTGTTGACAGTTACATAGACAGATTCTTTAATACAAATGCATAAAATCGGTGATTTACAATGTGATTAGGTTGTCTGACAAAACATCCACTTGCACAGTTTGAGATCGATTGGGTCATTGGATGAAGAGATATTTACAAAAAACCGGGTCCACATGCATTTCATGCCAAACTATAATGGTTTCATTCAAGAGAGACAACTCCGTTAATCCTTTTCATTAGTTTGAGTTATCCCCCTTTGTTTACTTGCTAGCAGACATTTTCAGTTATCCTCAGTATGGATGATTTAGAGAAGAGGAAGTTGATTTTAGAGTATTATAACAAGGACATCAGATCAGCTAAAGTGATTTCAAGTAGAACAGGCATCCCTTTGTCCACTGTTTATCGTGTTTTGAAAAATATTGCAAATGGATATGGCATTGAGCACCAGGGAGGCGCAGGTAGGCCCAGAAAATTGACTGTCGGTGACAGGAGGCGGCTTGGTATTCTTGTTTCTAAAAACAAACGAAGGAGTTTAGAAAACTTAAGGCTGGATATGTTTGATAGAGGAACTGTGGCTGTCTGTAAGGAGACAATTAGAACTGAGCTGCATGCAATGGGTTGGCTGAAAAGTCGAGGAATTCCATCACCGATCATGAAACCTGAACAAAAGGAGCGAAGGTTGAACTGGTGCTTACAGCATAGAAATTTGAACTGGGACAATGTGATTATCTCAGATGAAAGTTCTGTGTGGCTGTTTCCTAATACACTGAAATTCTGGACCAAACAAACTGAAAAACCTTTGTATCAGCGCCCAGGGTACAGTTCGAAATTTAACGTATGGGGTGGCATATCTGTGTTAGGGGCAACGCCCCTCTGTGTATTTGAAAGGAATATGAACAGTGAGCGGTACACAGATATTCTCGAGGGACATTTACTTCCATCTGCTCACGTGTTCTATGAAATGTTTGGATTTTCCAGCAGGACAACGACCCAAAACATCGTTCAAAGCATCCACAGGCCTGGTTTCGGACCCAAAATATGACATTATTAGATTGGCCAAGCTATAGCCCTGACCTAAATCCAATGGAAAATGTTTGGGGACTTATGAAGGAAAGTGTCAATAAAAGAAATCTGACAAATATTGCTGAAATGAAAGAAGAGGTGGTCCGATATTGGGACAGCATGGACCACGACTTTCTAACTTCTTTGATCAGTAGTATGCTCCGCCGCATTGAAGCCTGCATTGAAGCCCATGGTGACTTGACAAAATACTAACTGTTCACCTGTCTTTGAATCTGGAGTTATGTTCTGCTAATATTCACATGTAATACGTGAGTAATTACTGAAAAGATTAAAAAAATTACAATCTTGAAATTCTCAATAATTTCTGTTTGTACTGTACATATGGACGGTTGGGTTGGAAATATAGAAAATTGGAAAGCGTGGGTAATGGTTGTTTTGCCACTCTTGTTTCACTGTAAAATGACGTACAACACAACATAGAGACAAGTAGCATACAAAGTAAACAAAATATTTCTTGTTGAAGTTGTAATGCACTCAAACTATATTTAAAAAGGAACACAAACAAAATGTGAAAAGATTAAAAAAAGCAGGTAAATATTATAATCTGCATAAGAGGAATGTTTTGGTGGAATAGGTGACAGCGACCGCGTCGAGTAGGAGTTGAGAACGCGGCGTGTATAGCAAGATGCTCGTGCATGTGTGTCCGCTGACTTGGGGAGGTGTTGTGTAACATAGCAACCATGTCGTATATATCGTTGGATAAACAACTGTGGTTGGATTTTCCTGAAAATGTGAGTACTTGTCTCAGATTTTATCATTTGTAAAAGTGTAGATGGCTATATTTGTTATGTTAGATTATTTGACAGGCTATTGTGATGAAGCATTAAAGGGAGAATTACAATTTATGTAGGTAACATAAAATATATATGAGGTTATGTAATATCAATCTTAGAGATAAAACAATATATACAAAAATAATGACTGGAGTTGGGTAATTAGAAATGTTTAGATGTATATTTATGTATGAATTACTGTGATTGAATTTTACTGTCTAGGATTGTATCATTTGTAAAAGTTGATGGCTATATTTGTTATGTTAGAGTATTTGACCAAAATTTGACCAGATTTATGTGAATAACAGCATAAATAGAACAAAACCCGATTTGAAAGGAGGCAATATATATTATTTTAAACAATACCATATTTCGTATTTCACTATCAAATGCAATAACACATATTTGTGGTACATTTGGCCGTTGAAGTTACTGGTACCAATATGGTTCAAATGAAGATACACCATGAAAACAGATCAATAGGAAAATATGAAATATACTTCAGCTATGTGCATGGCTAATCAGATGTAATCGCGTGAATATAATGTTGGTTGCCAGAGGTAGCAAGAAATGATTCCAAGAGCTTTGTAATAATGTAAGTTATCAATACTAAAGTATTGTTGGTGAAAACTAGGAATTGTTTACAGCATATGTATTTGCTATTAAACTAACTCAGTTGAGATAGTTTCAAAAATACAAACATGAGATGCCCTATGTAGTATCTCGAGTGCAAATTGTTCGCAGAATTTTTCAAAGGGAGGGAGACTAAAACAGCAGTAAATGAAGAAAACAACATCCAAGTATATACAATATTTTACCTTTTCACGTGATAGGCAGGTATGTGAGAACATTTCTTGTTTGGAAAAGATACATACATACAACGTGCAGAAGGCATATCACCGTAGCCATCTGTTTACATATTTTGTCAAGAGTCACGTTGTTATTAATGTCACACAGTGTTAATGACACAGCACTTGGAGGTAATGTGAATCAATTCACTTTCTCCTGGCTAAGATTGATGGTCATCTTCAGCCCTGTAGCTTCTCATATTGACTGAAATTGGGTGGCATTTGCAGCCTTTTTTACTGAACCATCCTTAAGCTTTATCAGCACCATCCCGCCCGTGACCCAGGCTGAGTCGAACCGACCCTCGGACACCAATCGCCTGGACTGTCTGGCGAGATCGGCTCGCGGTTCAGTCAAGTCTTCATTGATGAAGATACGCAGACTTGATTTGTCTGATTTGTCATCACGTGCCCGCTGTACTCAGATATTATGTACGACGTTTTTAGATTGGCCCTGAAAATAGATCATGCGTTTATGCAGAAAAAAACAAAGAAAAATATATGTATTTAATGCAAAATCTTCAATGTCACCTTCTACTTGCTTCCAAGGTGCATCTTATGGCGAGAAGAGGAACCTCACTTTTGATATAGTATATATATTTTAATATGCTTATATCCATGTGTTTTGTGTGTCTGTTCATGTGGGATATATGTGTGTGGAAGGTGTGTAGAGTGTGATAAAGCAAAAAGCAGCCTGAGTGTGTGCAGTATGTAGTGAACTGTATGTGTGTATATGTATGTGTATGTATGTGTGTACCTATATATGTGTGTACCTGTGTATGTATATATGTGTGTACCTGTGTATGAATGTCTGTGTGTACCTGTGTATGTATGTGCACCTGTGTATGTATGTATATATGTGTGTATGTGTGTACCTGTGTGTGTGTGTATGTATGTGTGTGTCAGCGTGTGTATGTATGTATGTATGTATGTATGTATGTATGTATGTATGTATGTATGTATGTATGTATGTATGTATGTATGTATGTATGTATATGCGCGTGAGTACGTTATTGTACGTATGTACGTGTACATGTTTGGGCGAGAATGTCATAGCGTAATCCTGTGATTGTGTATGTGAGTGCGTGATTGTACGGTGTGTGAATGCAGGATTGCGTGGGGGGTTGAGTGAGTGCATAATTGCGTGTGAGTGTGCACGTTTACGTCAATATGGTGAAGTGCTTTTATAACTTTTGTGTGATTAAAATATGTTATTAATCTGGAATGTATGTAATGGTGTGTTTTATTTGTATTCTCTTATTTTATTGCATTACTGTGATAATGCTTGTGATTTTAGTGTCTCATAGGCCAAATGGCCGGGTGCTTTTTGTGTTTAATGTATGTCTTTAATGTAATGTACTGTATTTTATTGCAAAAGCACGTGACACTTTAATAAACATTTTCTCTCTCTCTCTCTCTGTCTGACCTCGGAAATTTCAACTTAGAGCGATTCTTTAGAAAGGCTCGCTGTGTCGCGTTACTCACGAACCGTACTAGAATGGGTCCAGGAGTGTCCTGAGACGTGATCGGGCGGCGAGGCACCCTGTGGCTGATATCTTTGTCGTTTGCGACAACATTAAGTCCGATAGATTTGGCGATTTTAAGAACATGATCGTTGGTATCCTCACCCTGTTCTTCCGATATCCCCGATATCAGGATGTTATTGCGGCGGGAGTACTGTTCACTCCGATCAAGGCGCTCGCTGAGGGTCCTAATCTCGTTGTTTTTCTTGTCTAACGATGATTGCAGAGAGGATACGGTTGATTCCAGGGCTTGTTCTTGGACATTAACGCCTCTATTTCCTGTCTGAACATAGGCCTGATAATCTCTGTAACCGTGCTGCATATTACGGTCATAACATCCTTACTCTGGAGCACTTTTCATGAAACTTATCCTCACCAGCATGGTCCTCACTGTCACTACCCGTATCATCCATCATGACTGACGTGTCCGAACTGTCACGTCCTCAGAATCTGGTGTTGACACTTCGGAACGTATACGAAAGTGTTTTCTTCATACGGACAATTTTCAGCTGGTAGTTTATCGAATATCGATTTAAACAGAATTTGGAAGATGTTTATAAGGCAGTGTTAGAAGTGGACACTGAAAAGTAGTTCACACCGCGTACTTTATCACATTAAATCATGGGCGATATTACACTCGAGAATGTTCAGAATTCAATCAATCCGTCGTGTATCTCAAGTTTAATATGCCATCTATTCACAAAACTGCATTTGCAGGCTAGATAAAGTTATTTGGCACACATACCATTCATTTGGGGTCGCAATATATGACCAGAGTTCCACCAGAGTTTCTCTTCAGAAAGTAGTTACACACTTTTTACGGCTACAGCGTAACGATCTGCATAATTTAGATCATCACGTTCAGTATTCAAAATTTCATCCTCTTCAGGTGTCCAAAATGTTCTATAAACGTGAAAATCACGAATAACACTTTCAACAGCGTGAACAGATATGTTCGTCATGTCAAATATGGGAAGAAATAACATGGACTATTTGTATTGTAGAAAGGGGAGGCTACTCTCATTTGCGTGAGTGAGTGAGTAAGTTGATATTTAACGTCACATCGGCTACTCTCATTTGACACACTTTGGAATTAAATGGAAGCCGCTGAGCTTCTATTTAGAAAAAATTCGAATAGTAGCCCATGGGCTTCTAAACGAGAGGGCTTGCTTTCGGAAAACCCCGGTACCATGTGACCTGTGTGTACTGAGTGCCCTGGGATACCATATGACCTGGATGTACTGAGTGCCCTGGGATACCATATGACCTGGGTGTATTCAGATTCCTGAGTGTACCATGTGAGCTGGATGTACTGAGTGTCCTTGGGTTCCATGTGACATAAGAGTACTGAGTACTATATGGCATTTGTGTACTGAGGGCCCTGGGATACCATGTGACCTGGGTGTACTGAGAGTACCATGTGACCTGGATGTACTGACTAACTGAGTGACCTGGGAGTACCATGTGACCTGGGTGGACTGAGTACCATATGACCTGTGTACCGAGTGACCATGCAGTGTACCGACTGACCTGTGATACCATCTTGCTCACACCATCACCAAGGTGTTTCCTGCACTGGTCTACAGTTTGTAGTGTGGTTCATCCTGTCCTGCTTGTGTAACTAACTCACTTGCCTAAGGTGAGACCCCATCACAAGTGCTTTGTTGTGGGGCAGGACTGAATTCCTAGAACTCTCAGGAGTCAAGATGCCAAAAACGGTCATCTATGCAAGCACTCTCCGTGCCCAAGGTTGCTTAACTTCAACTGATTTGTGACCTGTGCTATATGCACAGGGCCACTCACCACCACAGTGCTTCAATGAACCAAGCAATACATCACTGTTGGTCTGTTTGCTTTGACATAGTGGATAGAGGTCTATGTTCCTCTTTACTGTGAATATGAAGATCGTAGAGGCACCGAATAATCTATTGTTTTACTTCACTTGGGTTTGGAGCTGAACAAGTTCTCTGGATCACCAAGTATCACTCCAAGCTACCATTATTTCTACACCCTTGTATCATCGTGAAAGGAAAGAGAATACAGGAAACAGTTTGTAATGCCAAACTGTGTCATGGTCTTGGTGGACGCAAAAGCCCATAAGACAGTACTGGAAGAAAGCTTCAGGTCATCATATAGCACATCCTCGATAATCTCCAGGCTATGTTTTCCGTTAAATCTCCACTATACCCTGGATACATCTACGGCTCGAGCCGATGATTTTATTACCTCCCTTTGCAGGCTTCGCATTCTCACAGTAGCCAATCAGATAAGCCGCCGTTACAACCGAGCCTGCCAGTGTCAACAAAGATAGCGGTCGCAGCCGCGAAAGTTTGTTCGCAGTGCGACTCAGATTTGGGGGGGAAACATACAGACAAATTGACAGGTCTGAAATCTTAAAAACAATTATGCAAGAACTCCTTCTACCTCTTTCAGAGTACCTCTGCAACAATATATTATTATGTTGCCAAGTTTAATCGGTTAGATAATTTAAAAGCGAAAGTGAGTTGTGGTTGGTACGCTCAACTTCCCAGCGTAGTCACCTGACTGGATAAAAAGCCAACCATAGGAGGTAATAAAATCATCGGCTCGAGCCGTAGATGCATCCAGGGTATAGTATATATACACACACACATCATTACATACCAAGAGTTAATCAAGCCATAGGCAATCAACCAGCAGCCAATCAGTATTTAAATGTTTCTGTTCAATGACTTTTTGACCTCTTCTTCCGCCCCACCTGGACAGATCCAGGTATCTGCTACTTTCTATCAATTACCTGTTGTTTCTTATTTTGATCTGATGCCTACACAGCATACTATGTGCGGCAGAGTCAACTTTTTGTTGCATATAGTTTATAAATATAAATACAAATGTATATAGTTTATGAATAAACATGTGAATCTTTTAAAGTTGTTTGTCATATTTTAATGAGGGCAGAGCTCCAGATAAGATTTAGCTCATGTGGGTACTGTACCCACTATATTTTTTTGGAGTGGATATTATGAATGTTGAGTGGGTATTTCATTTTCCGTTACCCACTGCTTTCAAATATGTGCGTATTTCAGTCATTTTACTCACCTAAGTATTATGTTATTGAGTAAGTTTACTAAGCAGGTATGTTCTGCCTTATGTCATACCTAATCAAAACCAACTTAAATATAATGGAAATGATTTCATAAAAAATCAGTCAACCTATACTGACAGTACAACACTTGTCCTATACTAACAGTACAACTTGATAGCAATCGATGTCTTTTTCATAACGCAAGCGATTTTTATAAATATATTCCGTATGCATTTGTTTTTAACTTTTTGCGTATCTAACATTTTAAATGCGTAATTGGTACGCAATAATTATTTTTCAATGCGTAATTGGAAATTTTCTATGCGTATTTTATCCGGATACGCAGCTTATCTGGGCCTATGATGAGGTATACAATCTCATTAAATAAACTATATCTAACCATTTTATCAATTTTTTTATACTCAACACTCAACATTAGCCATACAGACATCAATCTAATCTTAAGAGTAATCTATTTCAGCACTACTAATTTACACTGCATGCCTTGGTACAAAATAAGGTATTAAAGGGGAATATGTAGCGATTTCTTCTACTGAAACAATAGGAGAAGTGGGAAGACCCCCATGCCTTTCTTACTGCAATCCCTCCCAAAGCATGTCCTTTGCTTAATGTGTGTGGAGGTGTCCTCCCATTACGCAGACAGGCAGTTATAGACACCTTAAAACATCAACATATACGGTTCAATGAACAGATTAGCTACTATCTGTTACCTATACATTATAATAGAATAGTCAAAATAAAAACAAGAAAAAATTGGAGCTATAATATTCACTTTGAAAGATGTCCGAAATGACATTAAAAAGTTTGATTGCTGCGATATAAAACAGTTTATTTTCATAAACATTTTGGTGTAAACATCTCATCTAACGGGAGTTGGCGGCATCATACTGAAAACATTGTCTAAAAGACATCTGATTGGAGCATTTCAGAAACTAAACTTCCTACTAAATAGAACAACACCAGTTTCTTCAGGATTTACTCCAAGTAGGTAACCAGACAAGTTATGAGTTAAGATCCAATAACGTATAGTCAACCACATGGATGTTGTCAAGAGTCAGCTTTACAACATGCAGCTATCATTTGTCTCTGAAACCATTGCACCGGGCGTACAGATGGCGTGGAGGTCAGTACCTGTTGTGACCACCTCGAGCTAGCAACACAGCTTGGCACCTCCTGTCCATGGACATGATCAATCTTTGAATCCGTGCTTGGGGATCCTCCTCCATTCCTCCTGCAAGGCTTGAGACAGTTGTTGCAACGTTTGGGGTTGAGGCTGACGACGTCGAACGCGTTTCCCAAGCTGGTCCCACAAATGCTCTATTGGGTTCAAATCGGGGATTTTGAAGGCCAGGGAAGAACTGTGATGTTCTGATTCGTCAGGTAGTCCATCGTGATGCGAGCCACGTGCGGTCTGGCGTTGTCCTGTTGGAAAACGTGACGTTGAGGGTTGATGACAGGTAAAGATGACGTTGCAGAATTTCATCCCTGTAACGAATTGCAGTCAGGTTACCACGGACGTGCACCAAGTCACTTCTCCCGTTGTAAGAAATGGCCCCCATACCATCACACTTCCCCCTCCAAATCTGTCCGCTTCAACTACACAATTACGGGCGTAACGTTCGTTTCTCCGTCTATAGACCCTCGTCCTACCATCGTGTCTTTGAAGTTGGAAACGAGATTCGTCGCTGAACCAAATTCGCTGCCAATGTCTCCAATTCCATCTCTGGACGTTCCTGCACCATCGAACACGTGCCAGGCGATGATGAGGTCGTAGTGTGCATCCTACGTGAGGTCGTCGAGGGCGTATCCCGTGCTGTCTGAGGCGATTTCTGATGGTCTGGGCGGAGACGCGGCGAAGACCTGGGACGTTCTCTGCTGTTTGTGTTGCTGGGACGGCCCGGTTACGTAAATGGAACACCCGGATGTAGCGGTCCTGTGCAGCATTGGTTACCCGTGGTCTACCACTCCGAGGTCGGTCGCGGGTCGAGCCCAGTTGATTGTAGCGCCTCCATAAACGGAAAATTGTTGTGTGATGCACGTTGAAGTGCCTTGCAACTGATGACTGAGATTCGCCAGCTTCAAGACGTCCGATGGCGATGTTCCGGTCAGCTTCGCTAAGTCGTGGCATGTTGAATTCGTCAGTAAACTGGCGTTGAAAGTGAATTGAACACGTTAAACTGCCTTCCTCATATACCCTACACACTGGTGCATAGGTGAAGCAACTTTCACGTGCATATCGTTCGAAATGTCATTTACACGTGAAAATTTCATGATATTTTCAAAAACCATCATCAAACAACAATATTTCATGAAATGGTGTGTTTGAGCGATACTTAATGGATATGAACAAGTATACATTATGTTTGGTTAAAGTAACCGGGTTTTGTTTGCATAGAAATAAAATAAAGTTAATTTTAAATTTCATTATCACCTGTGCGTTTCTTTTTTTGCAGAGTATAGTTTATAAATATAAATACAAATGTATATAGTTTATAAATATAAATACAAATGTATATAGTTTATAAATATAAATACAAATGTATATAGTTTATGAATATAAATACAAATGTATATAGTTTATGAATATAAATACAAATGTATATAGTTTATAAATATAGTATTATAAATATAAATACAAATGTATATAGTTTATGAATATAAACATGTGAATACTTTTAAAGTTGTTTGTCATATTTTAATGAGGTTTGTCAGAGCTCCAGATAAGATTTAGCTCATGTGGGTACTGTACCCACTATATTTTTTTGGAGTGGATATTATGAATGTTGAGTGGGTATTTCATTTTCCGTTACCCACTGCTTTCAAATATGTGCGTATTTCAGTCATTTTACTCACCTAAGTATTATGTTATTGAGTAAGTTTACTAAGCAGGTATGTTCTGCCTTATGTCATACCTAATCAAAACCAACTTAAATATAATGGAAATGATTTCATAAAAAATCAGTCAACCTATACTGACAGTACAACACTTGTCCTATACTAACAGTACAACTTGATAGCAATCGATGTCTTTTTCATAACGCAAGCGATTTTTATAAATATATTCCGTATGCATTTGTTTTTAACTTTTTGCGTATCTAACATTTTAAATGCGTAATTGGTACGCAAGAATTATTTTTCAATGCGTAATTGGAAATTTTCTATGCGTATTTTATCCGGATACGCAGCTTATCTGGGCCTATGATGAGGTATACAATCTCATTAAATAAACTATATCTAACCATTTTATCAATTTTTTATACTCAACACTCAACATTAGCCATACAGACATCAATCTAATCTTAAGAGTAATCTATTTCAGCACTACTAATTTACACTGCATGCCTTGGTACAAAATAAGGTATTAAAGGGGAATATCACCCCCAAACGATTTCTTCTACTGAAACAATAGGAGAAGTGGGAAGACCCCCATGCCTTTCTTACTGCAATCCCTCCCAAAGCATGTCCTTTGCTTAGGCTTGTGTGGAGGTGTCCTCCCATTACGCAGACAGGCAGTTCGCAGACACCTTAAAACATCAACATTTACGGTTCAATGAACAGATTAGCTACTATCTGTTACCTATACATTATAATAGAATAGTCCAAATAAAAAACAAGAAAAAAATTGGAGCTATAATATTCACTTTGAAAGATATCCGAAAAGACATTAATTTGAAGTTTGATTGCTGCGATATAAAACAGTTTATTTTCATAAACATTTGGGTGTAAACATCTCATCTAACGGGAGTTGGCGGCATCATACTGAAAACATTGTCTAAAAGACATATGAAATGATTGGAGCATTTCAGAAACTAAACTTCCTACTAAATAGAACAACACCAGTTTCTTCAGGATTTACTCCAACCTGTAGTAGGTAACCAGACAAGTTATGAGTTAAGAAACTCCAATAATTATAGTCAACCATGTACAAGACTGAGGTACTCAACATATGGAATAAGGAAGTTAAATGTTTTGCACACAGGAGTTTAGTTTTACGCAACACTCAGCAATATTCCAGCTGTATGCCGGTTTGCACACAAGATTAAAATATATTTTGAGTACACTTAATTATGATTTATTTAGAATATTTTTAAATGACGCATCATGTCAATGTGGACATGGATGTGAGAATGTTTTTCATTACTTCCTTGAATATCCATTGTATACTATTCAAAGACATAAACTCTTTAGAAAATATTTAGAAAATTAGAACACTGATTGGTATTAATCTTACATGGCAATGTAGGTGTCTCAATTGCTGAAAATCAGAATGTTTTCAAATATGTACATATCAGATATATCTATATCTCTCTAACAAAACCGTTTCTGTTGTACATATCCTATTATTGGGAGAGGGCTTTTCCGAGTTGGATAACTTGTGCCCAATCCTTTTCTTGAATGAGTAAAATATGTTTGAATCAATAAACACAATCAAACCTCTCAGTGACAAACCTGTTTTTATATTCGATAGTAATTGATAGTAAAACAATTTTGAGAAGAGACAGATAACGAACAGTAACGAACCTGTATCAAGCTCACCCTACTCTACTCATTAGACAGTGGATTGTTCCATTGCACCCGTAGGTGTTACCCTAATTAGCCTTCTAGTTCAGTGTCTGTCAATTGACTGTCTGTCAAATGGGTGTCTGTCAAATGGGAGATAACCTGTGTGGAGGTTCAATTGTTCTATGTTCCTCCAAGCGTATAAGGTATTTAAAGGTTTATTTCATCTTGTCTCTTGGTCAGTATCATATGTGGTTGTCGTCGCACATGTTGTTTGTTCATGTTCTGTAGGATCGAGATCATGGTAATCTGGACTGTTTTTCATGTATCTATAAGCAGATGACGTAGACATGACGTAGATGTGTCGCCTATGTATGCAGCAGCTCAGGTGATACAAACCTGGCTCATCATTCTTTATTGCATCCATTGTAATACACGTCCATCGCCTCACACCCCAGTGGCTTTGTGGTTCCTACCAGACAGAAGTAACCCCATCCTAACGCTACTACATCTTGGAGCCCCCCGTGAGGATTATGGACAGGACACCGCCATAGAAGATGGGCCTATGTCAGCCACATAGACGATACAGTTACGACTACGATAGCCATCGACAACGACGACAACGCCCACAACGTATCATCATCGTTCTGTGAATAGAGTCTGTCTGAGATTGTTTTCATGTTGGCACGTGTATGTGTCAATGTATCATGGTGTTTGACCTCTACATATGGACACTTGTGTGACCTTAACATATGGACACTTGTGTGACCTTAACATATGGACACTTGTGTGACCTTATCATATGGACACTTGTGTGACCTCTACATATGGACACTTGTGTGACCTTAACATATGGACACTTGTGTGACCTCTACATATGGACACTTGTGTGACCTTAACATATGGACACTTGTGTGACCTTGACATATGGACACTTGTGTGACCTTAACATATGGACACTTGTGTGACCTTAACATATGGACACTTGTGTGACCTTAACATATGGACACTTGTGTGACCTCTACATATGGACACTTGTGTGACCTTAACATATGAACACTTGTGTGACCTCTACATATGGACACTTGTGTGACCTTAATATATGGACACTTGTGTGACCTCTACATATGGACACTTGTGTGACCTTAACATATGGACACTTGTGTGACCTCAACATATGGACACTTGTGTGACCTTAACATATGGACACTTGTGTGACCTCTACATATGGACACTTGTGTGACTTCTACACATGGACACTTGTGTGACCTTAATATATGGACACTTGTGTGACCTTAATATATGAACACTTGTGTGACCTCGGCATATGGACACTTAATGGCAGTTAATGGGATTTCATGCTGTCCATGTTTTGAATATTATTCCTGCATTTGTTTATGATACTGCCTTAATTGAATTAACATGTGGGAACCCCTTTAGTTTATTGCTCCGGAGCTAGTATATTGTTTATTTCATGTATCTATAAGCAGATGACGTACGTACACATGACGTAGATGTGTCGCCTATGTATGCAGCAGCTCAGGTGATACCAACCTGGCTCATCTTTCTTTATTGCATCCATTGTAATACACGTCAATCGCCACCCACCCCAGTGGCTTTGTGGTTCCTACCAGACAGAAGTAACCCCATCCTAACGCTACTACATATCCATATATGCCTCTCATCAGTTGGCTTTGAATTAGCATACGGGACGTCTTGATGTATGGCGAGTCAACCAAATCTTGCAAGAATGCTCGAAATAATGTACAGATTGGACTTGAATATTTACACCGGTTAGCCATTTTGGGTGGGTAAGGAATCTTCGTGTGCACAGGTCGTCCAGTACCATCTTTTTACAAATGACAACACGGTGTAGTAACAGCTGACACAGTTGATAAGTAACACTGTTTATTGGGAGCAGTAACAGGTCACCCAATAATGGGGTCACTGCCACCAGTTCGATAGAATACAGGAGGAGAGCTATGCTCAAAACTTGGAATGAGTGCATAAGCATGGCCACTGGATGTCTTGAAAACGAAATTAAAATTGAGAATGGGAGCGGGTTTGTCCCAGGTAGCTCTGAAAGTGTCCCCTCCACGTGACGCGAGGACCCAGCTGGCGATACCATATGTGGCCTTCAACTCGTGGGACGCGCTGTCGTAGTGGATGATGATGTTCCCGTAGGCTTCGTTTCTGAACGTTCCGCTGTACGCCTGGAGGGCTAGGTTAGCCTGGGGATATACACTTCATGCATGAAACTCCTGCCAATGATAACATGAATGCATTTATTGTTCCCTTTCACGACATGACACGTATATTTGAGCCAAATTTGAGTACAGGTATCTTTGGTAAGTTAGTGTTGATAAAAGGCAGTGTCACTAAATTGCGACTTTCACATATTGGTTGTTAATATTCCAAGAGAATGTCATTAAACATTATTTCCCTACCAATAAGACATTACGAAGTTCTTTCACTCAGGTTGTTTCTGATTGTTACATTTAATCACACGCTGTATCTCTCTGTTCCCACGTTCTTTACTCACAGTGTGAGATGTGGCCCGCCTCCTCCTAGTCAACCTTCTACCAGAGCCTTTACGGGGTCTAGAACGTCTCCGTGTACTAGATGTGCGCCAGGGGTCGGGGAAGGAGCAGATGGTGCTGGTGTTGATCCAGGGCGCCTCCCCCAGGTACACGTCCATCAGGTAGGCGCTGAGCGACCCCCTGAACCAGTAGTCTGGGTCGTAACCCGTCATCGTCACGAACACACCCAGGTTCTTGTCTGGGAGGAGAGTCAGGAAACTCCGGTATCCGAATGTGCTGCCTGAATGCTGTACCATTGGTATTCCTGCAACACGGTTTCAGGAATTCAACAGTGAAATGTTCTAGATACAGATTTGACGTGATAATGGCCCTTGCATGTAAACACTCCCGGCAACGTTTGCTTTTCAGGCGACTTAACTGATCGTGCAGTCAGGTTCTATAGCTAATTTGTCTGGCCCTACTCCATAATTGACAGACCATCATATACCTAGAACATTGCTGAGTGCAGCGGTAAACTGCAGGAGAAATTATTCAGCCTACCCAAGGATTACCCAGTCGTGTAGATTGTTGACAGTTGGTTGCTTTTCATAGTCAGTCGTCGATCATCTGTAAGCATGTCATGTCTGCTTAGAACTTTCAGCTACCCTCCTGCATGAAACTGAATCCACAGAGAACCCACCTCTGTAATATCCGCTCTTCCATCCAAGGCCGTAACCGTTGTTGCTCATTGTAACTGGTGTCTTCGGTCTGCTGAAGTAGGTGTTTATTGAACCACCGGAGATAGCGTTCCTGGGTTTGTATGTTTCCTTTAGCAGATCTTCCGCCACCACTTGGTTGCCCTCGCGGTTTTTCCCGCCACTCAGATGGAACAACATCCACTTGGCCATGTCGTCTGCGGTACTGACCACCGACCCAGATCCACCCAGCTTTGCCCAGTGACTGGTGGAGAATGAGATGAGACTATCTTTATAACCAGTAACAAATCGTAGATAACACATAAGATCACACATCCAGTTTACCAGTCCCTTACAACTCTGGATCAGACGGGGCGGTGGGGTAGCCTAATGGTTAAAGCGTTGGCTCGTCACGCCAAAGACCCGGGTTCGAATCCCAACATGGGCACAATGTGTGAAGCCCCTTTCTGGTGTCCCCCGCCGTGATGTTGCTGGAATATTGCTAAAAGCGGCGTAAAACCAAACTCAGTCAGTCAGTCAGTCAGTCTGGATCAGACAGGCCCCAGAAAGGAAGTACATTGTATCCCTGGCACTCAACATCAACTCCGACGCAGAGACAGGTTTCACATTTAATTCCCATCAGTTCCCATCAGTTTGAAAGTAATATGTATGCAAAACCAATTATAAGTGTTGCTTATTTTAATTTAAAAGTGTATATCTCCACTGACAGTGGCTTACAACGCTAGCTTGTCACTGCCGAAGGCATGGTATCGATTCTGAACATAGGTTCACTGGGTGAAATCTGTTCTTGTCTTCAGCTGTAACAATAATGGAATACTGCCCACATAAACCTTCATGACTCCAACTGATACCTATACGGACTGCCCAATTGCGCAGATCGATGTTCATGCTGTTGATCACTGGATTGTCTGGTCCAGACTCGATTATTTACAGACCGCCGCCATATAGCTGGAATATTGCTGAGTGCGGCGTAAAACTAAACTCACTCACTCACTACTATGGACTGTCACAGACATACCGGATAAATTGAGACGATGGCACAACAAGCTTGCTACTCTGTTCAGAATAAGGCGTTGCCATATTTGGTGCACTGTAGTCCACTCGAGTTCCAAATGTGGTGGAGTCCATGTGTAAGGGCTTGAATATGATGTCGGTCATGCTGTCCTCCCAAGCCTTCTTTGTGAGGAACTCCGTGATGTGGGTCAGCAGTCCGTACATGAGGTCGCTGTAGTAGAAGCTGTCTCTGAAGCCGCCGACACTGGGGAGGTACTTCACCCGGCTGTCATAGAAAGCTGGAGTATATTTATATTTGTCGTCCGAAAGGAACTTTGAATAAAGATCCTTCGAGCTATCGAAATAAATAGCACGTATATTTAATATAAAATTTCACCTCAGTTAAAACACGACCGTCTGGAATCCTTGCTCCAAGTTCACATTCAGCAGTAAGAAATGTTGAGGAACGGGACCGACCATTTGATGATCTGGAGTTTGTGTACTAAGACTAGATGTTGTTTCAGTTGCAGGTGAAAAGAAATCCC
Organism: Haliotis rubra; assembly: GCF_003918875.1. NCBI lineage: Eukaryota > Metazoa > Mollusca > Gastropoda > Lepetellida > Haliotidae > Haliotis > Haliotis rubra. The sequence goes on from NW_025767734.1 coordinate 91,236, forward strand.
AAATAGTCGGCCCATAGCAGAGTAAGAAAGTTTGCTATCCTCTCTCGAACAATATAAATATAAGCAAAATTAATTACGAAAAATATGTTTAGACCGAAGCATTGAAATTGACCCTGCATAGCGAAGACATTTCCGAAGTGTTTTCTTGAAGTAAACAGCAGGATCTCTGATCTTGTACGCCGATATGACATCAAAGATAACATTTGTTTTCAACAAATTAGTAAACGCGGTACCTGTCACTGGATTGTCTGGTCCTCCTTTTTATCACTGGAGTGTCTTTATCACTGGGTGGTCTGGTCAATATTCTCTATCACTCGATTGTCTGGTACACAGTCTTTATCACTTGATTGTCTGGTACACAGTCTTTATAACTTGATTGTCTGGTCAATATTCTTTATCACTCGACTGTCTGGTACACAGTCTTTATAACTTGATTGTCTAGTCAATATTCTTTATCACTCGACTGTCTGGTACACAGTCTTTATCACTTGATTGTCTGGTACATAGTCTTTATCACTTGATTGTCTGGTACACAGTCTTTATCACTCGATTGTCTGATACACAGTCTTTATCACTTGATTGTCTGGTACACAGTCTTTATCACTCGATTGTCTGGTACACAGTCTTTATCACTTGATTGTCTGGTACACAGTCTTTATCACTTGATTGTCTGGTACACAGTCTTTATCACTCGATTGTCTGGTACACAGTCTTTATCACTTGATTGTCTGGTACACAGTCTTTATCACTTGATTGTCTGGTACACAGGTACACAGTCTTTATTTGGTGTCTGGTACTTGATTGTCTGGTACACAGTCTTTATCACTTGATTGTCTGGTACACAGTCTTTATCACTTGATTGTCTGGTACACAGTCTTTATCACTTGATTGTCTGGTACACAGTCTTTATAACTCGATTGTCTGGTACACAGTCTTTATCACTTGATTGTCTGGTACACAGTCTTTATCACTTGATTGTCTGGTACACAGTCTTTATCACTTGATTGTCTGGTACACAGTCTTTATCACTCGATTGTCTGGTACACAGTCTTTATCACTTGATTGTCTGGTATACAGTCGTCTTTATTATTGTCTGGTATCACAGTCTTTATCACTCGATTGTCTGGTACACAGTCTTTATCACTTGATTGTCTGGTACACAGTCTTTATCACTTGATTGTCTGGTATACACAGTCTTTATACTCGACTGTCTGGTACGCAGTCTTTATCACTCGATTGTCTGGTACATAGTCTTTATCACTTGATTGTGTGGTACACAGTCTTTATCACTTGAGTGTCTGGTACACAGTCTTTATCACTCGACTGTCTGGTACAGACTGCTTTACAGCCATAGGCTACAAACAAACTCTCCCCCATCCAGCAAATTGTACAAATACCAGATGTATTCTCCCGATTGATCAGAACATGGTGTCTTTTCCGTAATATACCTGTGGAATGTGTGTCGATCTAGACCAGTCTAAGTAATCTTAGGCTCAGTATTATTCGTTACACTGCAATACTGAGTTTAACAAAACCTTGAAGAAGGTCGCGTCAGCTAACCTTTGAGCGACCTATGACCGTCCAATCAAACGCGAGACGGCCGAACGGATTTAACCAATCAGACAACGACTACTTGTTAGGGTTCGGCGGGACTTACAAAACGGTTTTTGAATTTTCTCTTCCCTGGTCGCTGACACTGATCTATCAACAAACGAAAATCCGCATAAAACACAGATATTTGACCTGCAGTATATACGCTTATGGGTTTCTAATAACATGGTTACTATTTGCTTATATTTTCGCAAGATGACATCCTTGAATATTGAAAAAACGCTATTTTCAGCGACTGTTTACTCATTGCGTGTATCACTCGGAAGCGATCGTGCGGAATATAGCATTCGGAATCGTTCGAGTTTTTGAGGTAAAGCTTCAACGGTATGTGCGAATGTTAACTTTCGCGATTTGGTAAGCTGTGTTCTGATTGGTCAGTCCAAAAGGTTAGCTGACGCGACCTTCTACAAGGTTTTGTTAGACTCAGTATAGCAGTGTAAGTTTACTTAAGTTTAAAGTTGAGCTTAAGTTTACTTAGGCTGGATCTAGACCAGATTGATGTACCTAAGGAGGTTGTCCCGAGTGAGGGTGTCGTCCAGCCGGAGGTAGTTGTTCCTGGGGATGCCCATCCTGTGCGCCATCAAGTCCTCCACTGTGGCGTACACAGACCGCAGGGTGTTGTTGAACTTGTACCGACCCAGGATCTTGTACACATTCGTGTTGATGGTGAAACTAGAGATATATGCATCGCATTCAAATCAGCATCAAACACAAAACACATGGTGCCCTCGCGTAACTGTCGCAGCTGTTCATCCTTTCAGGAAGGGACACCGAATGACAATTTGTTTTGGTCGAAATAAAATGCAGAGTTCATTAGGATTATCATCGATACTAGTGTATATTATATCTCCTTTCAATTATGATGAATAATTTAGACACATTCACCATAGCTTCGTTGATCCCGATCGGTTACAAAAACCGTAAAATAGTCATTTTACACTCATGAGCGATATAACATTTGTGTCGAGTTTGAATAGGAGGTTGATGATGATGTCACTTACATGGTTCCGGGTTCCGGTTAATGGTTCCGGGATATTTAGTATATAAAATACAACAGATAGTGGGTGATGTGGATGTTGATAAATGTATGTAATGTTGGTGTCAAAGCCCAGTGCGTTCACAGTAGGGTTTGAAACAGAGATGACAAAACGTTATGTATGATCAACTTCTTTATTTTCACCATGGCTACGTTTCGGTGTAGATTCTTATACCGTTTTCAAGCTTGAAGATAAAGACGTTGATCATCCATAAAGTTTTGTCACCTCTATACCACCAAGTTCTAGAATGCCACTCAAAGAAATCAGGGTTTGAAACATTATACAACAGAGGCTCAATATATACCAGTATTGCTCTCGTGAAAACGGCTGTATACACCTTAATCAACGATGACCCATATTCCAATACTTACCTACTTTGATCATGTAATACTTTACTGAGCAGCGCCGTCGTGAACGCTTTGGACAACGATGCTATTTGAAACATCGTTGTGTTAGTGACGGGTGTTTTGGCAGAAACGTCGCCGAAGCCGAATCCTCGCGACATGACGACGTTGCCATCTTTCACCACTGCCACAGCTAACCCAGGCGTCTGGTGACATTTCAGCCCGGCATTGATGACAGCGTCCACTGCAACATCATCGACGACGGTGTAAACTACTCCCCACAGGGCCGTCGTCGTTACCCACAGAAAGAGCAGATGTGAACTCCTTAACGTCATGTTCGATTTGAGCCCAAGATAAGGATTTGTAAATATGTAAATGATAGTGTACTGCAGTGCCAAAGTGAGTTAAGAGTGCGGTAGGTTTGTTTGTAGTTCAAATATGCACACTTGCAACTATACTCTCCCAAAAAAGAAACGCATCATGGGAATAGCAATTTCATGTAGCAATGAATTAAAACGTGATTAATTTTACAAAAGGTTTTGCTCTGTTTATGAGTCCTATGGTGTTTATGTTTTGAAACATCACAACAAAACGCACCATCCGTAAAATACCCGTATTTAACAGCATGATTTTCAATTTCGGCGTGTAGTGTCACAGAATACACAATTCACATGCAATGCACGTGAAAGTTGGGGATCAGATAGTCTCAATGATGGGTATAAAAGGTTGATCGTTGTCTGTCGATTATTCACTGTATTTGGAATATTGTTGACGAACGCAAAATGCCACGTCTAAGTGAAGCCAACCGTCATATCGCCATTGGTTTGCTTGAAGCTGGCCAGTCTCAACGTGCAGTTGCCCGACGCAGGAATGTTCACCAAAGCACCATTTCACGGCTCTGGGAGAGATATCGCCCACGTAGTGGGCGACCTCGAGCGACCACTGCGGCGCAGGATCGCTACATCCGGGTACATCACCTGCGTCATCGAACAGCTACGGCGACCCGTACCGCTCGACAAATACCCGGAAAAAGGCGGCTTTCTGCACAGACCGTCAGGAAGAGGTTGAGAGAGGCTGGTTTACGTGCCAGAAGACCTTATTTTGGCCCTGTGCTTCGACAACAACATCGTCGACATCGAGTTCAGTGGTGCACCAACGTTCAGGCCTGGAACCTACCGAATTGGCGTAGAATCTGGTTCAGTGACGAATCACGATTTCTATTGGAACGACGCGATGGAAGAATGCGGGTGTACAGACGTCGACGTGAACGTTTCGCCGACGCTTTCGTTCCCCAGGTGGACAGATTCGGCCGGGAGAGTGTTATGATGTGGGGGGAGATCACCTGCCGTAGGAGAAGTGATTTGCTGAGGATCCAGGGCAACCTGACAGCTCAACGGTACTGTGACATGATCCTACGCCCACACCTCCTTCCAATCATTGATCGCCAGAGGGAGTTGTTTCAACAGGACAATGCCAGGCCCCACACAGCACGTCACACTAGAGACTTCCTCCAGAACCACAACATCAATGTGCTCCACTGGCCCTCAAGATCACTGGACTTAAACCCGATCGAACATCTGTGGGATGGCCTGGACAGACGGGTGCGACGCCGTAACCCTCAGCCCCAGACACTTCAGCAACTCGCACAGGCACTACAGGCAGAGTGGGCTGCGATTGGGCAACACGAGATTCTGAGACTTATTCGTTCGATGCCGAGGCGATGCCGTGCAGTTCTGGATGCCCACGGTGGTCACACGAGGTATTGACTTCAGCGCCACCACACGTCTCCATGTGACACTCAAACTGACTTTCCTCGAGTTGGTGCCAAAGACGGATAAGTCTGCATTCCCAGTGTGCAATTTCGCTATATTTCATTGACTCATAAAGCCTGCAAGATGTTTCAAAATAAACATAAAAATACAGTTGAAATTCCTATATGCGTTTCTTTTTTGGGAGAGTATATGTATTATGGTTGTCTGTAAATAATGCCACGAGTTTAGTTTTACGCTGCACTCAGCAATAATCCAGCTATATGGCGGAGGTCTGTAAATAATTGAGTCTGGACCAGACAATCCAGTGATCAACAGCATGAGCATCGATCTGCGCAATGGGGAACCGATGACGTGTGTCAACCAAGCCAGCGAGCCTGACCACCCGATCCCATTAGTCGCCTCTTACGAAAAGCATTGGTTACTGAAGGCTCATTCTAACCCGGACCTTCACAGGTCAAACAAACGAGGAAGACCGCCTGACCAACCCATCATAAAGTCCTCGCAGAGGACAAGCATAGGTTCCATGGGACCAATTGCAACTTGGAATCATGCCGGGAGGATACGATTAGGTACGAAAGACAAATATATGGACAAACCCTCGCATATTCCTGTGACATCTCGTCACAAACCCATGCAAAGGCAAATCAATTGTTTGCCTAACAAAATCACAGGAATGCATGGTGCATGTGTCTATATAGGGAAATGCAGCAGGTGTCACTTTTGGTCAGTGATAGTCAATTTGAAAATACCCTGCGCATTTGTATCGAAATAACGCTTGAATTCTTTGCTAATGACTATTTTAACCCCGATAAAACATGTTTTGAACAAGAGTCGTATGGTCCCCATGGAAACATGATCTCCTCTGCTCTTATCTTTGGGCTTTTTATTCCAACAACTGAAATACTTTCAAAAGAATATTGCAAAACTTAGGTTTCATGCAATAAACCACATGCCATGATCTTCTGCAGGATCCAAGAGTTCAGATCTGGTGCGAGCAAACTTTTAATGACAGTGTTGGGGTCGACCTCGAATCTATCCGATCAAGAGGCCCTTCACGTCGGCTCTGTAGGAACCCCGATGCAGAAGAGTCCCCAAAGTTCCACATTTGTATCAAAGAAATCGACGACAAAAAGGGTCCGTTCATAACAATGGCGTCCTGACGTTATCTCATCAGGTCAAAGGTTGTGGAATCGTCTTATCGGTTTCCCCGACCTAGATTGTTTTAATACCGGACGTTTTGACAAGGCTTGAGCTTATGGAATGCACGTAAAACAACATTCAGTATTTTACTTCACATGTCTGTCTTTTGATAAAGGAAGTTTTTCACAAAAGCAATGCACGCCTTGGACAGGATCCAGGCTTATCGAATGTGGTGTGTAGATTTGATGAGCACAACAGAACTGCACACTGTGACCCTATTGGTCCAACACCTATTTTAAATCTGTCCTATGATAACGTTTGACACGAACACCGGGTATTAGTTGAGAGACTGATATATATACAACGTGTTCACATCAAGATATTAGAGCGACGCAACCTTATCAGGACTCGTGTTCTTAGTTTGAGTAATGACAGACTTATTACACGGATACCGGGTTATACCGTACATTGACATGTTCTGTACCCTTAGCTGGCATTGTCACTCCCAACTGTGAACAGTGCGCGTCAATGTGCTGAGACCACAGTATCGTCACTTAAAACACTACCTATATGTTATGTATGTATGTGTGTGTGTGTGTGTGTGTGTGCGGCGTGTGTGTGTGCGCGCGCGCGTGTGTGGTGTGTGTTTGTGCTGTGTGTGTGTGTGGCTGTGTGTGTGGCTGTGCAATATTACCGGTACAGTATCTCGCGATATGATTATCGCGATATGGTTCAGATTCTGCAATATATTGGGTCATCCAGAGTTAGCTCCCTTTGAATTATCTGCCCTTGATTTCGATAGCAACAACATGTGCTCTAAAAGTGCCAAATGTACTTATGTATTTCTGTTGGTTTCATGTAACATTTTACAAATGGAAGTATCTTGGAAGTGGCTCTAAAACTGCCAAATATTCTACCAGATGCTTTAAGTTTTGCGGGTTTGAATGGTTTCATATGTGTCATTTTGGAGGAATTAAGTGGCCTCAATTGGACCCACTTATTATCTGGACATATTAGTAGAGCCTCTGGTTCTGAGTGACCATTTCACAATTCTCATTATTTTGGGTTTTTTGTTTGTTTCATAATAGGACACATTATCAATTTACCTCGTAAGGATGGGGAAGTCACATTAACTCAGTGCGCCTAGTGGCAGCAAGAGTTGTATGATCCTCATGGAGTTGAGATTGATAATAAGATGTGCCGTTGAGATTGACATCCAATGATCGGGGCAAAAATACCAGCGACTTAAGCATGCACTACTGCGTGGATATGTGCGCTATATAAATATACAATAATAAGAAACTAATAATAATTTATCATAAAGGCCTCAGTCTAATCAATTTTGTACGCCTGTATAATGACATTCTAGTCCAGGATCTTAGTTATTGGAGGCAACATGAGATTTTAAGCTCAAGTAGTTTACCTAAATTATGTTTTTGTTTCATTTTGCAAAAGCTCATGTCAACACAGTGATGTTTATATTGAAGTTGGAGTTGAATCTGAATGAATCACTGAAATACAGTAACAATAATTACTGCATTGAAGACATTTAAAGTGCATTCTGTTGAAGCAAACAACACTGATCATGACAATCATGTTATTCTATTACCTTCATCATTATGTTCGCAAATCTTTGTTGCAATACTTCAATTAAACATTCCACATTAAGGTTCTATATCATTTTATTTATCTGTCAGCCACTGGCATACAGCCATACACAATGGGGACGGGGAGAATGGTTTAACAGCAACTAAGAAAATGATGTTGTACACAGAGAGCTATACTCTTGAAAAAAAATGTAGGGGAACTTCACTTTAATGTCCGATTGAAAAAATGGGAGTTCAATCGGATGAATACATAATGTTTAGAGAGTGCATCACCACTTGCACTTCCTTATGACAATAATTGTTTGTACAGTAATCGGTCTTGAAAGATGATTGGTGTATGACGTGAAATTTGCATATGTACGATTTGCATGTTCAAACAAAACAAAACCCGCAAAGAAATAAACACTACCAACTGTGTGATGCACGATGATTCTCAAAATTAATGGTCTACAGTGACTTATCGACCTTCTTGAAAACCGTCAAAAGAATGACATTCAACGCACCTGTATGGGGGCTACTGCGTTGTGGACGTGCATCCCATGCGTTTTGTTTAGGGGTGGTAATAAAAAAAATGGTGGTACGTTCATAAGATGTCTGGCTTTGAAACGTTTGTTAACGCTGATACTTCTTATCCAAATTGAAAGTTCAGGTTCCCATACTTTTTTTTAAAGAGTTTATTATGAATTTATAATTTACGCACTTGGGCAGAAACCTTCCAGTCAATATATCACAATATGTATTGCAATATCTCTTAAATTATTGCAATATCAAAATCAGGGCAATATCCAGCCCTAATACTATGTATGTATGTATGTATGTATGTATGTATGTGTGTGTGTGTGTGTGTGTGTGTGTGTGTGTGTGTGTGTGTGTGTGTGTGTGTGTATACATGTATGTATGTATGTATGTATGTATGTATGTACACATACATACATACATGTATGTACATACATGTATGCATGTATACATACATGCATACACACACATACATACATACATACATACATACATACATACATACATACATACATACATACATACATACATACATACATACATACATACATACATACATACACACATACATACACATGTATGTATATAGATATAGATATATACTGTTTATATATATGGTGACATCGAATTGCAAACCTTATGCAGATAACTGCGGAGAAGGAATGTAAATCTGTACTGCTATTTTGTAAACGTACACACATACACGCTGCTGTGGGACATTATCACTAATGTCACGTGGGCGCCACCCTCTGTATTTCTGCAGCCTTATTCTAGAAGCACACGTGTGGTACAACCATGTCACGTAGATGTTAACTGAAGATAATCAACATGAATAATGACAATCTGAAGATCCATAAAACCCCTATTTATTTATATATTTATATAACTTTTTATTCAGGGATGAAATACCATACATTCATTTATCTAAAGACAAAAAGAAAATATAGACAGCATTTCCATCTTGTGGCTTGTGGCCGAACTACTTTCAAGGAAACCAAATTTCAGATTAAAACCATAAGACAAGCGTATAAATAAAGGAACGTGTTGTTTGGCCCAATAAAAAAAGAAAATAGATCCGCTGAATATTTCAGGTGTTCAACCAATAATGAGATTACCATTGCCGATGCGGAAAAATATCTGGGGCAATGTTTTCTCAAAACTAGGTATGACTGCATATACTTCTCCATTCGATGTGAGGAACTCGAAGTCAAAATCTAAAGTTGGTGCTGGTTTGTCCCAGTTTGCCCGAAAGGTGTCGCTGCCGCGTGACGTCAGAACCCAGCTGCCAATACCATATACAGCCTTTAGCCGATGAGACGCGCTGTCGTAGCGGATGATGATGTTCCCGTAGGCTTCGTTCCTGAATGTGCCGGTGTATGCAGGCAGGGCTAGGCTAGCCTGCTGAAAGCAAGATTTGAACCAGGATGAAAAATCAAGGTTAACACATGTATTTCAGCTGTATTCTTCGTTCTGCTTTTTAGTAAATCTATGTGTAAGCTACATCGAACCTATATCACGACAGCCTGCAGTCATCGAGACTGGACCATGCAACATCGTGGCTGACAGAATGACCAGCTATCTGCATCGCCAGGTACGGTGATACACCATCAGTCAGGCCACAGTCTAACCACCCGGTACCCAGCAGTTGGCTCTGGGATCAAGCTAGGGGTTCCGTAACCTACCCTTCCGGATTGTGCACGTGTTGGGGAAACAAGGGGTTTCCGTAACCTACCCTTCCGGATTGTCCACGTGGGGGAAACAAGGAGTTTCCGTAACCTACCCTTCCGGATTGTCGACGTGGGGGAAACAAGGAGTTTCCGTAACCTACCCTTCCGGATTGTCCACGTGGGGGAAACAAGGGGTTCCCATGACCTACCCTTCCGGATTGTCCACGTAGGGGGAAACTAGGGGTTCCCTGTCTGGGATTGTCCACGTTGGGGGAAGGGGTGCTTGAGACCTACCTTTTTTCATTGCCGCTTCCCCTCTTAAGCTTGATCATATTGCCACGTTCCAACTTACATAACTGGTGACCCTTGTTCGGCGATGACGTGTTCTGGGACGTCTCCGTGTGCGCCAGGGGTCGGGGAAGGAGCAGATGGTGGTGGTGTTAATCCAGGGCGTCCTTCCCAGGTGCACGTCCATCAGGTAGGCGCTGAGCGACCCCCGGAACCAGTAGTTGGGGTCAGTGCCCGTCATAGTCACGAACACACCCAGGTTCTTGTCGGGGACGAGAGTCAGGAAACTCCGGTAGCCGAATGTAGTGCCTGAATGCTGTACCATTGGTATTCCTGCAACACGGTTTCAGTGACCGTCAACATTATTGTCAGTTGTGCTCTCAACGACCTGTTACCGACGTCATAGTTGCAAAATTCAGAATCACACAACGTTGAATTGATGACACTGGAGCTGACATCAATGTTCTTACGTTCAGGTTTGACTTTTTTCAGAACTTGTTTTCTGGGAGGAGGAGCTGACGAGTTCTAGATATTTTCAAAACTGCTTCAACAAATCTGATTCATCTCTGCCCAACAATTCATTATGACTGGATTCACCAGAGATATAGACCATAAGGTGACTCAACAATTTTCATATAATCATTCACACTAAGTTTGCCAGTGTTTATGCATTAATTACTATGATTTATCACCATAATATAATTTAATGGATTTAATATAATAGCGCATCCTACCAGGATTGTTTGGGTTAGGATTACTAGTAAAACTATTAATTTTCAAAGTACTTTCAGGCTACAGAAACGTTTCCAATAATGTCAGTCTTCAACATCGTCTCCATGCGCACCAAGACTTTCCAAACGTTCCAATGCAAGATAGTGAGGAAAACGAGAGCTCTTGCAATTATTATTTGTCAACATGTACACTATGCAAGATATCTCTTGGCACATCAACTGCCCCTGACATAATCGTCACAAATTAACGTTAAGGCCACGCCTCCCTTTAACTGATCAGTTGTTTTGCACTCACAGCAGTGAACCGCTAGGCTACCTTTTTCTTGTTTTATTTTTTTAACCAACTCATATATCACCTATAATTTGTTAATGTCATGCACCAAAGAGAGTGGACTCATTTTTAAAGGGTAAGTCTCTAATTAATTGGTGAAGAGAAACATTCGTTCTGAGACACGTGCTTTGGGTGTTTTTTTCTATCCCATTGTCATATAATTTTCGGCATATTCTGCTTCGGTAGATGTTTCGAATATGTTTAGGATATTACCATCCCCCATGCTCGTAAATATCACTATCCATATCGACGAACAACGAAGCGTTCGCCAAAACAACCACAGAAAATGTCGCGTCTGGCGAGAAGTTCCTGCAACAGCACTCCACCAAACAGAAAAAAAAAATATGGTGAAATGAGCCAATATTATCAACTGACCGTAATTTAAATGTAACTTGATATTATCAATTAGTATATTTAATTCTAAAAGATAGAAATGGAACAGTATCTAGCCCAATGTGTGCCAAAACAGCGACTATCAACATTTCCGAACTCGCCGGTCTCCGGTTTGAAACCAATCTCCTACCCAGAGTTCCATCCGGCAACCCAGCATAGTTCCTCTGCCACAGGCCAGAAAGATGTGACGATTCGTCACATGTTACACAGTCCATTCAATATAATGTACATATTTCTTAACTCTTTTATTTTTGACGAGTCTACACATCTAATTAAACATCTTTGATAGAATGGTTTAGTTCCACTGAGAAAATATCCTAAAACGTATAACACTATTTCGATTTGCGTACCGATCCTTTGTTTACATAGGTTGTACGGCTCCACGTGCTGTCATCGAAGCGGACGCAGAGCAAACGATGCAGCCAGTTTGATATCTAAATGTGTACTGTCATAAACCTTACTGTCGCAGTTGTGGAATAATATATATGTAACAATGTAAAACATTATAAAGAGCGCGCCGAAAAGCTTGCGTAAAGCCAGTCTCTTCTTTTTATGAATATGCGCGTTTGTTTACAAACAAGAGAAAAGTCCGGTCACGTGATATGCAAATTAGCCTGTGGCAGTGATGTTATGCTAAGTCATCACTGCGCCGGAATGTGGTTTGAAACTGGACTTACAAGGGCAGTTACTTCCCTCGGGAAGATGCGTATCCCAACTGCACTCACGATAAGTGTTGTTGTGCCCCTATTTGCAGCATTCCTATGGCCCTCATGCTGTTCATGTGTTAACCTGGGCATTTCTTTACAGTTTTTTCTTAATACTGCATCTCTAACATATGAACAATTTTTATACCGTATGTGCATGTGCAATTTCTACACACGCAAATCACTTGTTTTTGCCAAAAATCACTTTTTCAAAACGCCCATGCAAAACTCTATGTACAGTCATTACACGGTTTCGTATTCTGCGGGGTTTGGGGACTGGGTTTGGGTTGCGTTGAGGTGGAAGTATTTGTCTTTCACCAATTTAATTTTTTAGTTGCCAACTTTCTTTACGATTATTTATGTTGCATATGATGTTAAAGGAAAGTGAGTGGGTTTAGTTTTACGCCGCACTCCGCAATATTCCAGCAATATGGCAGCGGTCTGTAAATAACTGTGTCTAGACCAGACAACGGCATGTGTCAACCAAGCCAGCGAGCCTGACCACCCGATCCCGTTATAGTCGCCTCTTACCACAAGCATGGGTTACAGAAGCCTGCCAAAAGCCAGACCTCCCAAAAGGCAGACCTCCCATAAGACAGACTCAATGAGTACACTAATTAGCTGAGCCAAGCTGTCCACCCCTATTTAATTAATGAGCTAGCCCAGAGTCACTACAGAGTATGGTATGGTAACAACACACTCCTATCTCCTGTGTTCTATCTTTGTTATAATATATATATATATATATATGTGCATGGTTACAAAATTGTCTTATTTCGATATGGCTGGCCTAAGAAGAGCAGAGTATGTCCCATCCCAGAAAGGTGGGCCCCGGGTACTTCTAGAGGTTGTAGGAAAAAAGGTCATAGATTTGGGGAGGAAAGTAACTCATAGGAAAATAAGTCAAAGCTAAAAAAGTCAGTATTGATAATGTATTTATTCATAACAATATTTTCATCAATAGCACTACATGAATATCTCGGAACCACATTTGAACCTCTTATAAAATTAATGTATTTATTCAAGTATAATACAAGTATAAATAAATGGAGAATAGGACGTTTTTATAACAGTTGTTGATGAATTAGTTTTTGCAAATAACTGGAGAACAGTATGTTGATGTACATATATATTGATGCAATATGCCTTAATTTAAGAATCATAATTCATTACTTGAATTGATAAAACTATATAGTTAATACCAAATGCTGTCTTTTTTATCTGGGCACATACCATTATTATCAAGGGTACAGCTTAAATAAGCCTTAGGCAACCAACCATAAAATGTGTTGTTTTAAGCGGTCTGTTTTTTGGGAGGTCTGTCTTATGGGAAGATACCGTTACAGAAGACAAGTTCACGGGTGTTAAAGGAATGTAAACTCACCTCTGTAATATCCGCTCTTCCAGCCTAGGCCGTAACCGTCGTTGCTCATTGTCACAGGCGTTTTCGGTTTACAAACAAGAGAAAAGTCCGGTCACGTGATATGCAAATTAGCCTGTGGCAGTGATGTTATGCTAAGTCATCACTGCGCCGGAATGTGGTTTGAAACTGGACTTACAAGGGCAGTTACTTCCCTCGGGAAGATGCGTATCCCAACTGCACTCACGATAAGTGTTGTTGTGCCCCTATTTGCAGCATTCCTATGGCCCTCATGCTGTTCATGTGTTAACCTGGGCATTTCTTTACAGTTTTTTGTTAACACTGCATCTCTAACATATGAACAGTTTTTATACCGTATGTGCGTGTGCAATTTCTACACACGCAAATCACTTGTTTTTGGCAAAAATCACTTTTTCAAAACGCCCATGCTGTGTTCAGTCATTACACGGTTTCGTATTCTGCGGGGTTTGGGGACTGGGTTTGGGTTGAGGTGGAAGTATTTGTCTTTCACCAATTTAATTTTTAGTTGCCAACTTTCTTTTCGATAATTTATGTTGCATATGATGTTAAAGGAAATTGAGTGGGGTTTAGTTTTACGTCGCACTCAGCAATATTCCAGCAATATGGCAGCGGTCTGTAAATAACTGTGTCTAGACCAGACAAAGCATGTGTCAACCAAGCCAACGAGCCTGACCACCCAATCCCGTTATAGTCGCCTCTTACCACAAGCATGGGTTACAGAAGCCTGCCAAAGCCAGACCTCCCAAAAGGCAGACTCAATGAGTAACTAATTAGCTGAGCCAAGCTGTCCACCCCTATTTAATTAATGAGCTGACCCAGAGTCACTACAGAGTATGGTATGGTAACAACACACTCCTATCTCCTGTGTTCTATCTTTGTTATAATATATATATATATATATATATATATATATATATATATATATATATATATGTGCATGGTTACAAAATTGTCTTATTTCGATATGGCTGGCCTAAGAAGAGCAGAGTATGTCCCATCCCAGAAAGGTGCGCCCCAAGTACTTCTAGAGGTTGTAGGAAAAAAGGTCATAGGAAAAAAGTCATAGATTTGGGGAGGAAAGTAAGTCATAGGAAAATAAGTCAAAGCTAAAAAAGTCAGTATTGATAATGTATTTATTCATAACAATATTACCATCAATAGCACTACCTGAATATCTCGGAACCACATTTGAACCTCTTATAAAATTAATGTATTTATTCAAGTATAATACAAGTATAAATAAATGGAGAATAGGACGTTTTTATAACAGTTGTTGATGAATTAGTTTTTTGCAAATAACTGGAGAACAGTATGTTGATGTACATATATATTGATGCAATATGCCTTAATTTAAGAATCATAATTCATTACTTGAATTGATAAAACTATATAGTTAATACCAAATGCTGTCTTTTTTATCTGGGCACATACCATTATTATCAAGGGTACAGCTTAAATAAGCCTTAGGCAACCAACCATAAAATGTGTTGTTTTAAGCGGTCTGTTTTTGGGAGGTCTGTCTTATGGGAAGATACCGTTACAGAAGACAAGTTCACGGGTGTTAAAGGAATGTAAACTCACCTCTGTAATATCCGCTCTTCCAGCCTAGGCCGTAACCGTCGTTGCTCATTGTCACAGGCGTTTTCGGTTTGCTGAAATACGTGTTGATGGTGCTGGTGGCGAGAGCGTTCCTGGGTTTGTATGTTTCCTTGAGCAGATTTTCCGCCACCACTTGGTTGCCCTGGCGGTTTTTCCCGCCACTCAAATGGAACAACATCCACTTGGCCATGTCGTCTGCGCTGCTGACCACAGACCCAGATCCACCCAGCATTGCCCAGTGCCTGTTGGATGTTTGGGAATAGCTTAGTATAGTATTTAGTTCATTCTTAAAGATAATTTCAGATTATATATTCTATAGTATATAGTAACTGTGCATTACTTGATGTTATACCATGAGTTGTGTTGTTTTCCTTTATCACTGTTTAACTGTTGACAGAATAATATCGAAATCTGTATGATTTTATACTAGGCATCGTGACATGCCCTTGAAAGAGATATAGTGTCAAAAGTCAGTTCACAAATTCAGTACCGTGTGTGTCAACAATTGGCGTTAATGCAGGCTTGACAACCCTGATCCCTGTATTGCAGACCTGTCAGATTGCCATTGACCATAACAACTTGTGTCTGACCATGAGATGTCATGTCTGCCCATACCATAACCCTGTCGCAATCAAACTGTCGACGTTGAACAACGCACGCGTAAGCATACCTCGCCACCTGTACACCCTTGACGAGCCATTTGAACTGTCCAGATGAAATCTTGACTTGTCAGTGAACAAAACACCATCCCATTCTTGTGTCTTGTATCGTAAATGCTCTCTGTACCAGGCAATATGTTCCTGTCTGTGACGTTGGGGCACAATTGGACGTATTGTCCCCTGTCGGGACCGGATTTTGTGTTCCCTCAGTCGGTACCGTACAGACCTGGAACTGATTGGACGTAGGCCAGGAAAGATCCGATCAGTCAAACTGGCAGTCTGGAATCGATTCCTTAGATGGGTCAGCCAAATGTGGTTGTCTTGCTGACGTGACGTCACACGTGGACGGTCGGTCCGAGGCAAATCTCTCGTGTTGCCATTATGTTGAAAACGTCTCCATAGAGATGAGACCGTGTTTCGATGGATACCAAAATGTCATGCCACTTCATTTTGGGCCATTCCAGTCTCCAGCATACCCACGCTGATTTTCTGTAAGCCATAGCATGACGTACGTGCAGTGTATGTTGAAAATAGCCTGTTTTCCACAACATTCAGCTGGGACTAGAGAATAATCAATCGTTCTTCTATTTTCAATATCAGCATGCCAAAAGTGATTAAGTTCATCAAAGTGATAAGTGCCATAAACTTTCAATGCTTAGCTACATGTTCATTTAGGGTTATTTTAAAACTTTTCAAATAACTTTTATTTTATGCAATTTTATGCTATGCACAGGTACTTTTCCTTTGGTGTATGTATGATTATAATGGATTTAGAAAATGAATATTCCTTTCACAAAGTCCAAAGTGGAAACACACTAATTTCGTGCAAGCGTTTTTTTCATGATGTGCACGTGGACATGGTCGGAGTAAAATTCGATATTTAAAGTGAAACGTTTCAGTGTACTGTACTTTTCAGAGATAAAACCAGACTGTAATTTATTGTTCTTACACTTTTAAAAGTAATTGAACGGCGTCTGTCACAGTAGGAATAGCAAGATTCTCTGGAACGAGACAGAACATTGTGGCACTAGTTCTTCACGTTTTAGTTATTAGCACACAATAACGTTGATAAAAGACGTCGATCTGGTCGATCAAGGGAGACAACTGACAAACAAGACCGTTTCACCTAAACCACTGTGTTAGGAATCCGTGGTCAAAGTGCCTCCCAAAGAGGAAATGAGCTTCACAGAGCTACACGTGTTAGAGTGAGAAGACAAACTAATCGTAATCGACCGCACATGGAACATGCATGCTGCCCGACGATTGACGGGCCGGCAAGACGTCGTTGGTGTCAAAACAGAAAACAGAGAACAGTGTCAAGTGCGGCAGTGCCGGAGCAATCGTCGTTGAGCAAAGTTAAACGTTTTGTTTTCTTATGAATAAAGGTTTACTATGGTCTTGGATGACAAGGGTACCAGAGTGTGACTAAAAGGGGTTTTGTATCGTTAACGTTAGACAGAACGACTGTTTCGGGTGTGGCTCAGTAATTGGGTATGGTGGGATCACTGTGACCGGAAGTGCACCTGTACATGTTATTCACTGACGTATCACTAGGCAGGACTACCGTGACAACATCCCCGAAGCACACGTGGTATCATTTACGCGCCGACATGGACGTCGTTTTGTGTTTCTGGATGACAAAGCAAGAGCACACAGGGCTTGTTACTTAGTACCTTACACAAGAGCACAAGATCATTTTACCATGGCCAGCACTCAGTCCAGACTTGTCACACATCGAACATGTCTGGGGTATTCCTGGACGTCAACAAACACTGACCACTCTCAATGAACTTGGCGCTGTCCTGCATGAAGAATCGGAAAGAATGAAGCAATTTGACATTGGACTATCTGACTAACTGACTGAGCATGGATTTACGATGTTTTTAGCAATATTCCAGCAATATCACGGCGGGGGGCGCCAGAAATGGGCTTCACAAATTGTACCCATGTGGAGAATCGAACCCGGGCCTTCGACGTAACGAGCGGACGCTTTGACCACTAGGCTACCCCACCGCCCCTTGACATTGGATGTTTAGGAGTATGCGTAGTCGAATCCGGGGTTGCCTTGAGGTTAAAGGTGGATTAACGCGACATCATTGAGATTGACATTCCATGGTAAATGACGTGATGGACAGTAGGGCTTTGGCCAGTCAGAACAGAATGTATGTTCAACGACTAATCTCAGTCAGATGACCTGTTGCACTGTCAAACTTTATAGCTCATATATCAATAGTTGTGACACCTTTTTATTTCAGATCCCATACTTTTTGTCAGTAGTATACAACTGGTTGCTTGACTGGTTGATTGACTTGGTGAGTGAGGTTGGGTTACGGATGCTTTGAAGGAGAATTCAGGTCTATGAGGATGATCCAACTAAAAACATAGGAGGAAACTCAGTGAATGCAACAGATAGATGTATTCTACTTAAGTGAACTCACGAGCAGTGGTATGGCACTGACAAATCGAGAAACACAATCAAAGAGAATATAGGATTCGAACCCACGATTATATAATTCATGCACGACTAGTCGCCAGGACCCACTTGGCCATATGGAGCCTGATACCTACCGTAAAACTGGGGTGATGCCTCCACAATCTGTCCATTTTCAATTACGTATGGTGTCGCTACATTTGGCGAGGAAAAGTTCACTCTTGTACCAAATGTGGATGAGTCCATTCCTAGGGGTGTGAAGATGTGTTCAATCATGTTATCTTCCCAGACGTTGCCAGTCACAGCCTCCGTGATGCGGGTCAGCAGCCCGTACATCAAGTCGCTGTAGGCAAAGCTGTCCCGGAATCCACCGACATTCTTCAGATACTTGACACGACTTGTGACAGACAAAGAGAGTAGGACTGTTACTTTTCACATGAAAATACGTGGACAGAACGTCCCCTTACATCTCCTGCTATAAACCGTACCTACCAACACCCTACATACGACCTTAGACAGATATTTTATAACGATTCGAGATGTTTCTGAGAAAGATCTGGCAAATCATTCATAAGAGGTCATTTCAGGTAAACGTTCTGATCAGCCAATCAGGGCGAAATATTCCGTGTTCTTGGTTCGAGCTTTCAGAAGAGCTTTGATTGATGTTTCTCCAAGACAAACGTTTAACCGGCAGCGCTACGAATAGATAATATTAAATAAAATAAACACGTTAATGCCCAATCGTTTTTACTGGGTGTAATGGCATCTACACCGAAGGGCTGTGCTATTGTGGAAACATTAGGATTTTCTGTAGGGTCTGTTTTCAAATGGGGGACCATATAAAAGAACCCGAACTGTAGTGGCCATTATAACCTCTGATTGACCTATCAGAATCGAGTATTTTACAAATTCATGAGATATATTCCCCTTATGGTAATATTCCAGCCGTACCACCATACATGAAGTGTGTTACTCACCGCTTGTGGGATCACACCCCGGGTGACGAGTAAGGCTTTAGAATTACCGACAGGTTGTTTCAGTGTTAGAAACAACCAATCACGTGTCTCACCTGAGGAGGTTGTCCCGAGTGAGGGTGTCGTCCAGCCGGAGGTAGTTGTTCCTGGGGATGCCCATCCTGTGCGCCATCAAGTCCTCCACTGTGGCGTACACAGACCGCAGGGTGTTGTTGAACTTGTACCGACCCAGGATCTTGTACACATTCGTGTTGATGAAAAACCTGCACATCGTATTAAAAGACTGTCAACGACTGCTGAACGTCCATGAAATTAAACGAAAACGGGGTGTTGTCTTTCCGACACGACAAAATGAAACGAGAACTCTTTTATGTCAGCGTGGAGCGCCATGTCTGTGAGTGAAATGTTTAATGGCTGTCTGATTGGACAGCAATTGCTGCGTTATTTTCTCACTGATATGAAGATGCAACGTAAAACACTGGGCGTGCGTTATGTTTCAGAGCTTGTCGGTTTTATTTATATTCGTTCCCTCAACACAATTTACTGTGGGCCTGTAGACGCCAGGACAAGGGGTTGATACAGACGGGGAGCGGACTTCCGTTGTGTTGTGTGTGTGATAGAGATAACGGTGAAATCACCGGACTGGGTTCTGTCTATATGGACACTTGTTCTATTTATCAAGTCATATCAACTCAGTATCCAACTTGGTATCTAACATAGTGTTTGATGTTATTTTCAAAGAGGGAATAATACCCCCAAAGCAAATGTCACTTTGCGTTTTATTGAACGATTACTGACGTAAATGGCTTTGGCTTATTGTGTACTGCAGAATTAAACACGACTGACTGACTGAGTTTAGTTTTACGCCGCTTTAAGTAATATTCCGGCAATATCACGGCGGGGGACTCCAGAAATTGGCTTCACACATTGTGATTAAACACGAGAATTACACACTACTTTCAACAGAACGAAGTACTATTTGCAAACTACCCGTGAAGGTCCGGGTTAGAATATTGATCTTCAGTTACCCATGCTTGTCGTAAGAGGCGACTAACGGGATCGGGTGATCAGGCTCGCTGACTTGGTTGACACATATCATCGGTTCCCAATTGTGCAGATCGATGCTCATGCTGTTGATCAATGGATTGTCTGGTCCAGACTCAATTATTTACAGACCTCCGCCATATAGCTGGAATATTGCTGAGTGCGGCGTCAACCTGAACTCACTCACTCTACGTGTTTCAAATAGTGTTTGGACTTGCTCTCTTCTATGTACACAGGCGACGTAAGCCATGGACAATGATACTGGCATGCGCAACCATGTCTATATATGCGACATGTTTGGCCATAATATGTGTTCATAATGGTGTTTCAACATAACGGGATGAATAAATATTAGTGTACAGTTTTATACAAGTCTAAACATAATGGAAATAAATGACAATGCCTCAATTTTGTTAGTAGTTTTTTTTTAAAGTGATGCAAATGACACATACTCCAAACATGACGAAATGGTATTGGGGATGTTTGCCTTTCATACAACATATCTCTTGATTTCGAGACCTTTGAAATATATCGGGCATACTTTGGTATTATTGACAATGTTTGTAACCTGATATCAAACCTTGGTGCTGAGTAATACGCTCAATACGCAAGAAGTACGCCGGGACGTGGCGAGGGAGTAACGGTCATGATTGTGGTCACTGTTATTATTAATGGGGCGGTGGGGTAGCTTAATGGTTAAAGCGTTGGCTCGTCACGCCGAAGACCCGGGTTCGAATCCCCACATGGGTACAATGTGTGAAGCCCATTTCTGGTGTCCCCCCGCCGTGATGTTGCTGGAATATGGCTAAAAGCGGCGTAAAACCAAACTCAGTCAGTCAGTCAGTCAGTCAGTCAGTTATTATTAATGTTATCGTGGTGTTACAACATTGTGGGGTTGCTTTTCCATTGCCGGCTAATTAAGCCCTTAACAGATGGGATATCCACTACCCATTTTTTGGTTATTGTTACCATTCATCTGCCATTATTCTGGTACCACTTATTTGAAATTGGGCGCAAGCCGATTGAGTCACGAGTCCATAATGTTCGACTGTCTCCTTTCAGACATTATGGAAGAATTTTATGGTCACAAAAGGAATATTTCATTACATCTTACTACTCATTCGTATGACAATATTGTATCACTTTTCTGTGAGACAATACCAGTAGCCCAGCCACACGGCTCCACGTCGCGACTGTATTGGCCTGATGAGTCCTCCTGGCCACCAGATTCAGAAAGGCCAGAACTAGATAGTATTGCCTCCTTACCGCTGAACTGAATCCTATGGAATCCGAGAAGGGCCATTGTCGCTATATGTCGCATTGTCGCCCTCTCAAAAACAAGTAAAGTGAGGCAAAATAAACCAACACGCGACATCGCGACAACGCGACATTTCGCCCATTTGTCGCATTGTCGCGATGTCGCGTGTCGCGTGTCGCGTTTTGGTTAATTTTGCCTCATTTTGCTTGTATTTGAGAGGGCGACAATGCGACAACGCGACAATGTCCCTTCCAGGATTCCATAGAATCCGTGTTGCTAGTCTATAATTCGCTATCTCTCTTTCTTCATTCTTCTCACCAATGGGATGTATTACCCGAACATTCTTCTCGGGTGGCGGACACAAACTGTTTTCCGTTTTCATTTTACTAACGTGTTTTTTGACTATTGTGTAACTTGAAGTAAGGTTTAGTCAGTGTATTCAACTGTAGCTATATTTATATATTTGTCCACGTGTCCATGTATACACAAAGAAAACAAACAGAATTCTTGTTCTATAGTCGATTTATATCCGTGTTTCAATGTATGCTCTCAGTACATCACATATTTATAAATGTTGTTCGTAATTCTTGCCGTTCGTTTTTTTAAGACTGTATTTACCCAGTTAGAGTTTGTCATATTGACTTTATAGGTGAGAGTTTTGATGGCTTATCAGAAATATGAGAATTTGTTTGTGTCAAGTGTTGTTTCTTGTTATCTTCATTGTTTCAAAGGTATTGCTTATTTTGTTTACACATGTACAACATATTGGTCGGAATAAAGAACTGTCCTCTCTAGGTGGTGTTATGTTTTCAATATATAAGTGATGTAGACCCGATGCTGCGAAAACCATAGTACCGAATTGTTGATATCGTGCGGAACCAGCTCCGCCTTGGGGCCGACTGAACGAACACCTTTTTCCGTAGTTGAAGAAGGATTTTCGCTGAATGAACCATAAACCTGTGTAGTTTGTTATTTATAAGTTTATACCATCAAGTATAACTAGAACGGAGGCATGGATGTTCTTGTGAACGTTATCGTAAAAGCAAACTTTTATTTTAAATATTCCCTGGCAAAATATTTGGGTTGTCCAAACAAGTGGGCTCCTTCTTGTGTGATCATTCAACCCACAAATAGTCCACTGTGATTAAGTTACAAACAAACTTAGACTAAATCTTCCCCTTGTCCAAAAGCAATTAGATATCCCTCGCTAATCTACTTAGCATCCATTGTTCAAGTTAACGAGCTATGAATTTGTTGACAACTTCACAGGAGAACCGAGCACCTGCTGAGATGAAATTAGTAAGGTGTCCTTAAGTTTCAAATATATTTCACATGGTTTGATTGAGCACTGATGCCTGCATATTGTCATGAGAGGAAAAATGACATGCAACCCACTGATTCCGCTTGTGTTTCTCTGATCATTCAAAACGTATAGGCGCCAATCGTATCTGATATATGTCAAACGTGCGCAAACCATTCGAAAACGTAAATATTTCCACCAATACCAACACTATTAAAACCTAAAAAAATTGACATTTCGTTTCGTGCAGATAACTGCATTCTCAAAGCCATCTTCCTATGACTATCAGGAAACGAGCCCCCATAACGTCTGTTTCTGAACACATTGATTATTAATAATTCATTGTAAAAGGTATGTTTTCCTACCTTGTGCGGTCTTTGAGTATTTTACTGAGCAACGTGGTGGTGAACGCTTTAGACAACGACGCTATTCCAAATAACGTTGTGTTAGTGACGGGCGTTGCTGCGGCGATGTTGCTAACACCGAACCCCCGCGACATGACGACATTGCCATTTTTCACCACTGCCACAGCTAACCCAGGTGTCTGGTGACATCCCATCCCAGCGTTTATGACAGCGTCCACTGCAACATCATCAACGACGGTGTAAACTACTCCCCACAGTGCTGCCGTGGCGCACAGTGAAAGTAAGGTTGACTGTAGGAACATGATGACAATGTGCTGAACGGGCCTTCCTTTCCTTTATATACATGTACAATGCTGTTATGCAACTGCTCTTGTGTTGACGTACTGCAGAGTTTAGATAAGCTAGACATGGATCTATACCTATACTACACAGTCCGTTTGAGTCAGAAACGGACCGATGAATTGCAATCGCAGCCAGGTGTTAGAGAAGCACGTGCACAAGTGCCCACCAAGTTATTGATTCATTAGCCTGTGCTGTGCCGTCTCCATCCTTTCTCGCACACCTGGCTGTCCCTTTCTCTGCAGTCCTCCCCTCGTAACAAATAGTGAACTGTGTCAAAATTTTAATGATAGTATCTTAAAGAACTTTTTTGGTGGAGTCCGGAAAATTTTCAAATATAAGAAAGCTGTTAGGCATTAGTAAATGATAAACATGTGTACTATTTATATTTATGTGGCAATTTTGTACAATGATAAAATTTGCAATTCATCGGTCCGTTTCTGACTCAAACGGACTGTAGTATTAAAGCCCCTAAAGTAACTGGGGTTTGTCTGCTACAGTAAGTACTGTTGTGTACAGACATACTGTATAATCCATTCGAAAAAAATAATAAATAGCCCATCAGTTTGTTTATAAAAAATAGATAACTTCTGATTATACCAGCTGATTTGACGGTCCCATCACAACCGATATTTACATTTGTGGAAAGCTATTCTTAGCCAAGGATTGACAATACACCATAAACAAAGAAAACCACCTGGGTGCGTCACGTGTTAGTTTGGTCGTCACCAGTTGTACACAGGTTACTGGGGACTTGTTGTAAGTCGGGGTCCTGACCCAGTGACAAGGATTAAGGGAGGGTCAGCAATGAGATATCCCTAGGAGGGTCGTTATGCCAGTCGTAGATGAAAACCACCTATCATTACAGTCACAATGTACATACGTTGAAAAACACCACCATGAACTATATGGTCTCTGCTTGAACAACATATCCGTATTCTGTAAGATGATATTTTCAGCTCTCAATCAATTTTATGTTTTACATCTTTCCCGAGGTAAGCATTGTGGTGTAGATCCAGGAAACATATGTCAGCACAAATTAGATAACGGCAGCTGGGTTTATTGCCATGGCCAGCAGGACAGTGTGTGTCAGCTGCCTGCAGCCTCAATACAAGTGTTACACACAATTGCACGCTGGCCACTTCATGCAGCCTCAATACAAGTGTTATACACAATTGCACGCTGGCCACTTCATGCAGCCTCAATACAAGTGTTACACACAATTACCCGCTGAACACTTCATGCAGCCTCAATACAAGTGTTACACACAATTACCTGCTGGCCCCTTCGTGACATCGCGTGTGTACGGGCCAGGCCGACACAGATTAGCTTCAGGGATAAATAGAGAGTACATGTATTGGTTAGGACTTGACCCTCGCACGGCGGCTGACCCCGGGGCCATAGCTTTACTATCGTTATGTAGTTGTGTCAATGTTGACATCACGGACAGAAAACTGTGGACCCAATAATGGACGGATGCAATTCATTTCGTAATCTTGGCCAGGAATTCCAGACATGGTACATTCCCGTTCTGGGGTTTTAATCTCTTGATCACTGTTTTTTCAGTGCCCACCATGCTCGTGGGCACCAACGTGGAAAACGTCTCAGGGTAAGTGTGCCGCCATTTGCAATATTCCAGCAATGTCACAGCGGGAAACACCAGAAGTTGGCTAAGTCATATAGGAGATAGGGGTGCGGACTCGATAAACGTGAACGATCCTTATGACCTCGGGCTTTCCTGTCAGACGACGTTGACGGGACGTTTAGATAATAAAATTATGTTCAAATAGCTTAAAACAACTCTGTACATCCCATGGAGACACGACAGGTCCACAATGAATCTGCTGCTCCGACGATGACAAGGACCTATCTTCGCAGGTTAATTTATCGTGAAAAAGACGGCACACCCTGATGCGGTCTGTAGAACACCATTCACTTACTAACTTCATGTCGTCTCAAGCAGGGGACGGTGGGTAGCCCAGTGGTTAAAGCGTTCGCTCGTCACGCCGAAGACCCGGGTTCGATTCCCCACATGGGTACAATGTGTGAAGCCCATTTCTCGTGTCCCCCGCCGTGATATTGCTGGAATGTTGCTAACAGCGGCGTAAAACGTAATTCACTCACTCATCTCCAGGGTCCCCACGCGATCTGACTCTGCTGTAAGGCGGATGCCGTGCCATGACAGATAGCGTTCTAGTATATACACATTAAGTGTTGAGTCACGGAACAGTGACGATGCTCTCGGGAATACTGAAACAATGATGGTGAAGTGTATCACTATATAGACAGGCTCCGGAAGCCACTGACGGTGTTGCTCTTCCTGTCCCTGCTCGAACTGTATTTCGCCAGAAGGAATACATAGAGCCTTTAACTGCAGATACACTACTGATATCATATTCAACATTTATCACGGGATGGCCTAAAACTCGGGCCGGGCCGGGCCAAGACGGGCCAACTATATCATTGGCTAATAAATCAATTATCAAAAACCATGCCTACAATTAATTAATGCAGGATACACTCATGATAATAGTGATCACCCAGAAGCCTCAAACGCGAACCATAATCACTATATTATGAGTAAATCGCTTAACCCTCAGAAGACGGAACAGGATGTATAACGCACAAATACTTCAGTCAATCCCGATACACATTTCCGTCGGACCGAAAATGTTTTTTACATCTATATCCAAATACCACCCCAGAAGGTCACTGTTCATCGAATGTAATGCATGTCCACCTGTAAATGAAACGATCTCTACCCCAAACTCTCAATATAATCTCCGCCACTAATGTTCGGTCCGGTTGGCTCGGGCCGTGAAAAGCACCTTAAACCTAACACGTGTATCTTGAATTGTGTTTAAATCCATAAATTAGTATTATATCTACCTAAATATTCCGTTGTAATGTCACAAAATGCCACATGTACAGATAACTGGTTCGTTAAAGTGAAGCCCTTTTCTCTCTCAATTCCCAACATAGCCTCAATCAAAAGTGTTTAGTCTCTGTTCAGTCCGACTTGGCCCGGGCAGTCAAAAACAAATCAAACCTCACACATGTATCTGAATTGTACCTGTAACTATAGAATAGAGATACCGTGATGCCCTTGAAGTTATCAGGCAGTTGGTGTTGTCACAGTCTGATGGAACAACAGTGTTGACAGGATTCTCCATGCTAGCAAATTATGTCGGAGAAAAGGACTTGAAATTTTGTTTAAAACCCAAGCAGACATGTATCAAGGACTTCTTTTAGTTGACTTATTTTCCGTGTGATATTCTCGTGAAACTTTTAGTGTATCCCGATAGTGACACGACACTGTGATGCTGATTTGCTGTTCAAATTCGTGAAATCATAACAGGTGATATATTACATGTACATGTACATGAAATGAAACTCGGGTGAAAATGAATGCACCCCTTTTTTAATGATGAATGTTGATATTAAAATTGAATCAAATTTGTATTTATCTATTTATTTTTATTTTATTTTGATCTGCATTGTTCTGTTTTGACGGTTAAAAGGGGTCTCACACACCCTTTGTGACGGCAATTCCTAAACCATGACAGCATGTTTTGGTGATAACCCCTTTTATTGTAGTACCCCATATTATAACTTAACATTCTATATAAAGACAAAGATTCATTTACAAACTCTAAACAATGTTCAGAAAGGTTAATGGACATTTTCCTTTCGAATCATAAACATATTAATTATGTGACATAAAAATGCAAAACCTGTTCTATTTTCATAACGGATAAAATCTATTTTATAGTGCTAGCTCACTGAGATACCATGATGCAGTGAAGCGTGAATACCCCGCTCAGACAATTTATACTGACTCCGAGCCGACCAGTCCTTGTTGTACCCATCAATGCCGAGCGCCAGGCAGGGACCAACAAGTACCATATTCTAACGTCTTTTGGTATGACGCGGTCGGGGGTCGAACCCGCGACCTTTCGCTCTCCGGGCGGACGCTCTAACCACTACACCACGGAGGCGGTCCGTCAAAATATTGAATCCGTTTCCAGCAACCCAAAGGCGTTGACGCAGCCATGGTCACATGAAGGGTCTGAGGTGAGAACAAACCACAAAGAAATGAAATGACTCAAGCAACTGTTTCTGATGGGTTGTGGATCTGCAGACAGTGTCGACCTAACAGTCTAGTTCTTGATATTGCTTCGTAACGTGTGCCAAACCAGAAAGGACTGAATCACGAACATGATCGCACGTTCCTGAATCTGAAATATTCAAACACGGAAATTGATGCCTCAAATATAAATGTGCCAAACTGTGCCAAACTGATATCATTTTCCTATACGGTTCACAAAGAATGTCCAGACGTAAGAACGTGGCTGATCACGATGTAAATTCCACCTCATGTGGCTTCCAAGACTCATTATTTTGCTACATATGTAGCACATTTTGTTGTTTCAGGTTATCAAGGTTACAGTTTGCAAGTGTCCTGTTTTTACTTAAATAACCGACGGTGGGGTAGTCTAGTGGTTAAAGCGTTCGCTTGTCTCGCTGAAGACCCGGATTCGATTCCTCACATGGGTACAGTGTGAAGCCATTTTCTGGTGTTTCCCGCCGCGATTTTGCAGGAATATTGCTAAAAGCGGCGTAAAACTATACTAACCCACTGAAGTCTCCTGCTAAGCAATAGCACACTACTGAAGAGGGTGACGCCGTTGTGTACAGCGTTTCAGTCATATCTTGACGTATTTAACATTTCTGAAGGGATGGCAATCGAACATGTTTGGCATTAGTAAACCGGGCGGTCAGGGTCGTGATGCTCACAAATGTGCAATTCGACCTGACGATCGACGACTCCTGGTACGACATGTGATCTGGTTTAAAGTTAACAAAACGATGAATTTAATCATTAAACTTTATTGAAAACCAAATTTACAGATAGCATGCAGATACGTAGTATACAAACGTCTATTCAACACTGTTCGTTCAATGTGACTCAGGTTTGGTGAACAATGGGATGAAATCATTTATAAGGAAACAGGCTTGGCGTATGGACATAGTCAAAGTTTTAACGAGGTTGTGAAGTTAACGGCTCCAAAATATCAGTACAGACCTGGCAATGTCAGCTTGAACTGAAACTGCTGAATCTCCTGTTCTATGATGTCACCCCTTTAGTAACGTAAATATGACTGAATTCGGCTTTGGTGATCGTATTTGCAACTACAATGGGAAATTGTTAACAAAGATATGTTGAACGTTTTCATGAAACTGACTTACATAAAGTGTAATCCTTTTAAGACTCCCAACTTGAATTACAAAGATTGTTTTAAGGTATCAAATGAATACATCCAGAGCAGCATGGCTCAACCACATCTGTATATATTCATTCTTCTGACAGATGCCGAATAAAAGTATTATAATTATAAGCAACGAAGGGAGAATTTGGGACTGTATGTGAACCTTAACAGGTATAAAGAGGTGAGGTGAGGTGAAATTGGGTTTTACGTCGTGCTTGAGAATATTTCGCTTATATGACGACGTGCATGCGTGTGTATGTGTATCTGCGGCTGCTTGTATACGTGTACTAGCCCAGACTGAAGCTGGTTTTATAGTGCTAGCCCACTGAGATACCATGCCGCAGTGAAGCATGAATACCCCACTCAGACACATTATACTGACTCTGAGCCGACCAGTCCTTGTTGTACCCATTAATGCCGAGCGCCAGGCAGGGACCAACAAGTACCATATTTTAACGTCTTTTGGTTTGACGCGGTCGGGGATCGAACCCGCGACCTTCCGCTCTCCGAGCGGACGCTCTAACCACTACACCACGGAGGCGGTCCACAGGTGTAAAGAGCACACTGGACATTAAATTATACACATTAGAGAAACGCTGACGTTTAGTCTGTGCTTATTTGTATTTGAATGTATACATCCAGGGCAGCATGGCTCAACTACGCCTGTATGTACCCATCCTCCCAATAGAGACCAATATACATTTCATGTGACTGTTTGAGTAAGTGGTAACAGAACATAGGTAACTAGTGTTGCCAAACAATAGGGTTGCTATGAGGTGATTGTGCTATGAAACACTGACAATAAGGCTGGTGTCCTATTTGAGCCAAGCGCGAAACTGTTATGTTGAACTTAGTAAGAATTAAGTTTACTAGCGATGTATAATTCAACAAGGTACAGAGTTTGAATTGAAGACGTTTGACAAGGACATCAGTTGATATGTTTATCTCCATCGTGCTGATAATGCTGATAATAGTTGTTGTATTGTCTTCACTGACAGGTGCGAGCAGAGAGAGTCCATTCCTCGACATTTGACCTTGGAGAAAATGCCTGTCTGAGAGAGATGGTGGATCATTAGAGATGGAGACCGGAGCGTAGACAATTGCAGTAGGAAGGTGAAGGGAGCCTTATATTTTGTAGCAATTACATACATTAGTTCAGTTTTAATACTAACCTTATCAGCTGATTCTGTTCATATACCCATCTTAGTGACAGATGCCAACACCATGTCGTTGTACCGCTCATGATTAGGAAGAGGCGTCTCGAACTCATTATCAAAGATAATAACTTTTCATATGTGGTGATTGCTCAGCCAAAGGTAATTTGATATTTATAAAGAAACTACAGTGAAATACCTCAGAACAATCAGTTCTTGCAAAAAGCTTTGAAACCATATGCTAAAAGATGTTCACCAAGTACAAGCGACCCAGAAGATGCTTGAGAAGACAACCGAGTCATCGTTCAACTAGAAGGTGTTAGCGGGCATTTCAGGTAGGAATGTGAGCCATGAAACATGAAAGACCCATCAACACCTCAAAGCTGCCGAGTCATCAGTAGGTACTCACGGGACACTACCTAGGGCTTGTAAGTGGTTGACCATTTCATGTTTACACTCAAAACAGATTGCATTAACATGTAATGTTTGGATCAAGCTGGGAACTAGTAGCAAATTGCCGAAATAGTTTACTTCCGCGATAGGATATTGTAACTGGTCTAAGTTCGCATAGAATACAATTTTATACAGAAACTGCTTTTGGTTACTTATTCATGGATATTGTGAGTATCAGAGGGAATGAATTCCTGCATGTGAAGCGGTTCAGGTCGCAGAAGTGTTCGAGAAGGAACAATTTCTTGGTATCTGAAAACAAAACCCAACCCAGTATTATTTATAGTTTTTCGGAATTGAGATATTTCAATAAAGAACCATAATAATCAATTAACTTGTGTGGACCTTTCTCAAATTTAGGCTGCCGCTATATAGCTTGAATATTGCCGTGTGCAGTGTCAAATAACGAAATTTAGGTTCATAGTGATTGTTTGAGGTGTGAGTGAAAGTTGATGCAGTCAGCAATATTAAGGTAATATATGAATTGGACATATAGAGAAAGAGGATGGTAGAATGATAAACGGACAAGTCACCAGATTGGGACTGGTGCATGTTTACCTGACAAGAATATGGTACAGAGCCCTGCACTAGAGACTATACAGGAAATATAGGCGTAGTTGAACTTTGAGGCAAAATAGGCAAACACCGAACTGAAATGTCGGCGACTGCGCCGGGAGAAGGCCGACTCCATGAAATCTCTTCATAATAGAAGATATGTTGTTGTGAAACACTCGCGTGATAGTATGTATGAATAATATGAGGGATGTTATTTTCCAAGTGTTGTTTATTAATGTAGTCGCAATATAGTGACGTCTAAACATTTCCAGTCTTCGAGACTTATTTAGCTATTGCAGGTATGGGCTTTATTACACACCATAGATAAGAGCGGAGATGCGCTTCGTGGACGTGGTGTGCACAGCCGTGGCAAGGGCTGTAAATGGATAGATTTTGATCCAATGTCATTTAAAAAAAAGCCATGAACAATTATTTAGAATAAAATTTGTCAGGTTTGTCCATTTGAGAAGAAAGACTAAAGTCCTCGATATCTTGTAAAAAGGTTGCTGAGAACAGTTTAACTGATTGTAAAAATCAAACAAGGGAAGCATGAAACTCACCTCATACAACTTTGAGGAAGGGCGATGATGCCAACATACTGTAGCACCGCACATGGTTAGGAATGATCGTTTTCGACTTGTACCATGAAGTATACTGAATGATTTTTTAGGCAATTTACAATTTTTTCAGACATACAATATGCGTTCAAATAGAAGTTACCCGAGTCATCGTTCAACTAGAAGGTGTTAGCGGGTATTTCAGGTAGGAATGTGAGCCATGAAACATGAAAGACCCATCAACACCTCAAAGCTGCCGAGTCATCAGTAGGTACTCAGTGACTACTCACAAGACATCAATCAAGGATTTGTAAGTGGACGATTGTGCCAGGTGTACATACAAAACAGATGGGGTTAGTACCAACATGTGGAGATGGAGGACATAGTGTATGAAGAGAGGTCAATATGGAGTATATGAAGGTATCAGTTCCTGCACATGAAGCGGTGAAGGTGGCAGGAGTGTTGGAGAAGGTAGCCGTGACTGTCACCACACCAGAAGAAGCAATATTTTGATAAAGGATTATTTCAATTATTGCGTTTATCTTTACATACAAACATGATGAGCAGTTGACAGGTGTTGCTGATTGTACGCTCATACGGGATACTCGTCAGAACACCAAGTCAAGAGCTGTGCAGGTAAGATACGCAGAAGCTCAATTTCGATCCAAGACGAAACATCTTAGCCGAGGAGAATTAATTCCTGCCGTATGATTCATGTTTAACGGTCGTACTTACTGCATCTGGAGAGGTGACACAAGGTTGAAGTGGTGTCTAACAGTGGAGGAGGAAAGAATCATTGTGGGCTTGACATTGACAAAACGTTGGAACTGTTGACTGGCGACTGGAAGGCAACTGGGGCTAGCGAATGAAGGTAGGACACATCGATGTCAAGAGTTAGCGGTCTGATGCCCTAACGTCGTCGATGTTGTTGCTGTAGCTGTCGTTGTCGAATACATGTTGCCTGTTCTGTTGTAACAACATCTGAAGTAGTAAGAGTATAGTGAACATGTAATAACAGGTAATGAAAGATATCAGGACGGAAACATGTATAGATGTATAAACAGATGTGTAGATTGTGTATAATTGTTAACACAGCTGAGGACAATCTCTTCGAAGAATTAGCCTTATATTCATACGCTCGGAGGTTACTGTTAGAGATATTTTCAAATAGTGCAAATATCCATTTAAAACAAAGCATAGTAAAATAGTCATATTATGATATTGGCACTATTTCAGCCATATCGTCAAGATAATCATATACTGAGAATAAATACATGTATATAGACTTATTAAAATGATGTAAGCGAAGGACATTATAGCAATATGACAGATTAATTAAAACTAGTGTGAGATCAGTTTAAATGCTAAATCAGTTGTGAGCAACACAATATAAAGTAAGACAATAGATCGCAGCAACTGGAGGTTGGTTGTTCAACTCCGCACTCAGCAATATTCCACCTATATGGCGGCGGGCTGTAAATAATCGAGTCTGGGCCAGACAATCAAGTGATCAACAGCATGAGGATGGAACTACGCAACTGGAATACGATCGTCAGCCAAGTCAGTGATCCTGACCACCCGATCTAGTTAGTTGCCGCTTACGACAAGCAAGGGTGACTAAAAACAATTCTAACCCGGATCGTCACAGATGAGCAACTGAAGGTATAAAATAGTTTGAAAATAATGCCACCAGGACAAGACAGACAAAACAGAATGTGATCTGTTCTGAAGACATTTGGGTTTTCATAAAAACTGCTCGCTCAAACGCACCCAGTGCAAACTGGTCATATCGCATGAATACACCCGGAGACGGGTATGAGTGCACGTGAAATACGAAGTTGTTTGGAGTATATCAGACGGTGGGAAACGATACACCGGCCTATTCGTTCCAGTCGGTTGTAGGCATTAGACTAGAAGGGCTGATTTCGTTGTTAGACTTGTAGGTTCAGTTGGCTATTGTGGCGTTACATTGCTGTACTTGTATTAGAATATTGTAGTGGTTTTGAGCATAGACAATTAGCGGTATTTAGCGGTTTCATTTCAAAGTTCATTTTCTTCACCTTAACAGAATCCCGTTTAGTTCATTGTAAATCATTCATAATTTTCTCACTGATAATAGCTGCCACGTTTAGTTCTTTGTTTAGACCAAAGTAAGTTAATTTAGTTTAGCTTTTTTAGGTCGAGGTCGAGGCCGATGCTGAGGCGAAGACGGGGATCGAGACGGAAGCCAATGCCGGATATGGAGGGACAATCTGCAGGTATAATCTTCATCAAGTCTACTCCATAGCATTTACACACTAAGACTGCTGCACTAGTTCAGTTTGTACACCGAATTAGGCAGAACTTCTAGGTGATTGAAATGAATGTTTTCAGTAAGATGTTTGTAATGAACCCTAAGACAGGCATGAATTGTAAATAAGAAACAGCCCGGTCACATTTAACAATAACTGTCACAATTCAATAAACCCGGAAGTCCAGAAACAAAGGATTTGACAATTCAACATGACGTTATCATGAATATATGCTTAGGATGAAGAAAATCTGTTCGCCAAACTGGCAAAATATTTACTTTTGCTCACAAATGTTTTTTCATGTTTTGGATATTGTAAATGAAAAAAAGTAAGTTTAAGTGTGACACAACTCGGTTTAACTTTAACTCGGCTTAAGCGTTAAAATAACTCGCCAAGGGGTGAATTTTAATTTTCTCAAAGCTGGTGTTGCTGAATATTGAAATTTATATGGTTAAAAATACATGAAAGTACCACAACACATAATGGAACTATATATATTTTAACTAAATTCAACTGTGATACAGTAACAATATCTCTAATTCCTCTAAACTGATTTCTTGGTTAGGTTAAAATCCAACAAAGGTGTAACAGCACCGCCACGCGCAGTTCAACATTTTTAGCGTCCTTATATAACTAATTCTAAGTGTGGGGTATATGGATGCTTGTTTACCATAAATAAGAAGTAATCTGACTCTGATTTGGCACCGTCTGAGTGGCTACGCTGACTGATGTAGATGCCGAAGCCGTTGACGTTGCTGTGTTTGCGGACTGTTGTAAAACCAAATGGATACAGAACCGACAACTTGTACGCTTGTCCTTATGCACATACACACATGAAAACCTGTACTTTTATCTCTTGTATGTTGTTTGGCGTATTAAGACGGAAATGCTAGGTGGCCAAGATGGATGTGTCCCCAAATTACAGATTAAAAAAAGTAATTGGGGAAAACCTTCCAAGAAGTGATCACAACTTGCATGTATTGTGAAGTAGTTGTTAATAGCTAAACGCTATTTCAAGTTGACCTATAATCGAATACCTTATTTGGCAGAGACACATCGCTAACGCCGTATGTACGACTTCTGGTAAGAGCTCCCCCGTAACCCCTGCTTGAAATGTATTCTATTTATTAGGATTTTTTTTGTTGAGGGTTTAGGTTGTAGGTTTAGGCTTTTTTATAAAAACCACAGGCCTATATTCATAGGCATGGAATGCTTTAAAAAAACTCATGTGACTGGGGTTACGGGCGGAAATCTTTCACGACTTGTGCTAACATCTAGGCATCACTGTTGCTCCCTCGCTGTTAACATTAATTTGTTTGGTTTGCTTTCAGTCGGCCGAGTTCCTGTTTAAGCTGCCGGTTCTCCGGAGATCTGAGTTGCTCTTCAAGCTGCTGAAGCCGGGCTTCTACAAGCTGTCACAACAAATAAGACGGGTCACCCACTGTAATTATCAGTTTGGATATCTATATTCAAGTGCGTGT
The DNA here is from genome assembly GCF_003918875.1 of Haliotis rubra. NCBI lineage: Eukaryota > Metazoa > Mollusca > Gastropoda > Lepetellida > Haliotidae > Haliotis > Haliotis rubra. Next base: position 126,506 of record NW_025767734.1, read on the forward strand.
TCATGTAAACGATTACTGACTTGCTCCGCTTTGTTTATAGTGTAACTGCGCACCCCGCAATAACTCTGCCATATGAGTCCGGACCGTACAGTCACTGACACTGCCATCAGTCTGCACATTGGTCATACAATCCGTGAAAGGCAGAGACCATATTATATCGGTATATTGTCTGACTGAAGGTTCAAGTGTCGGCCTCATATGATCTATCATTGGTTACGCACGTTCATACATGCTTACTTGTCAGTGCTTTGGAAAGATTTCCGCCCGTAACACCCGTATTTATTTTTAATCATATGCCCGAGAATATCTGGCTGTCTTTTTTTTATAAACAGCCTATACCTAACCCTAAACCCTCGAAATAATCCTAATAAATAGAATACATTTCAAGTGGGGGTTACGGGCGGAACTCTTACCAGTGCTTTTACCCACTACCTTGTGTAAGGCACACAATTATTTTAGATGTACATAGGAATAAGACCGTAGGTGTGTTAAGAACTGGAACAAGTTGGATGAATGATACAGAAACATTTTAACAAATATCGTGTTTACACATTCATTGTCGTTGTACCTCCACGTACCGCTGTGGGTGCGGTTGTCATTGGGTTGGCAAAAGGAGTCGATCCCTGGGTCCCGGCCTGCGACGTCGGTGTTGCCTGGGGTCCCTGGTTGGTCTGGGTTGTCTGGGGATAGTTTGGGTTGCCTGGGGTCCCTGGTTGGTCTGGGTTGTCTGGGGTCCCTGGGTTGTCTGGGGATAGTTTGGGTTGCTTGGGGTCCCTGGTTGGTCTGGGTTGTCTGGGGATAGTTTGGGTTGCTTGGGGTCCCTGATTGGTCGGGTAGTCTGGGGTCCCTGAGCTGTCGGAGAACTAAAGAAACTGAACATAGCTGAAAATGCGTAGAATGATGGTAATAACGAGGATACGATGCGATAAATCGACAAGCGTGACAGGTGTCAAGGAATCCGTGTTTTATAGTACGACATCGGGGACAAACCATTTCAAAGGAGAGGAGCTTGATGTTGGTTTGAGATTAGCATTTTCAACACGTGTGAGACCTCGATTACATTTTCCAAAATTAAACAAAGTTGGATCGTTAAATGTTTCGACACATACCGACTGCAAGATTAAGGGGCATACATACTAAGTATACTGAACCGCATAAAAAACGCAAGTTTTTCAAAATTAATAATTATTGGACAGAACATTGTTAAATATTATAGTGAAACTATACTTTGGTTACCATTGTTGTGGAAAAACAGTTTTGTAATGTTCAGGTTCTGTTTGGTGATTGTTCTTGGCTATTGCACATCGCCCAAACGCAGCAATTGAATTGCCCGTGGGATGTGGTTGCAGAAGTTTTCATGAAAATCATGATGCACATTTTGTCACGGACACATAGGGGTATATAAATGTCCTCAAATCAGTTTGAAATCACTCCCGACAAACGCCCACCAAGAATGCCAAAGTTAACGACGCAACAGAGGGAACAAGCCATCGGCCGTCTTGAAGCTGGACAGGGTTGCAGATGTTGCCAAGGCATTCCATGTGCACATAACGACCATCTACCGTCTTCAGGAACGTTTTGCTGCTACAGACCACTGCTGACCGCCAACGTCCTCGACGTCCGAGAGTCACAACACCACGGCAAGATCGACACATTCAACGTTCGCACATCGGGGATAGATTCTTATCTGCCAACGAGACTGCCCGACAGACTATTGGACGTCACAACCGAGCAATAAGCGGCGATACAGTTCGGCGCAGACTCAGAGCAGTCCACCTCCGTTGTCGTCGTCGTCCAGCCCGACGTCCTATCCTCACACCGAGACATCGTCAGAATCGTCTGCAGTGGGCTACGTTGCATCGAAACTTGCGTCATCAACAGTGGAGACTGGTATTCTCTGAAAGTCAGTTTTGCATTTCTCATGCTTACGGCAGAGTTCGAATATGGCGAAGACGAGCTGAGGAATGTGTAATGGAAGTTGATGCATGGGGAGGTCCCAGCGTTATGGTATGGGCAGGGATTGGCCTGAATCGGAGATTAGGGCCAGTATTCTTCCAAAATATTGGGCCAGGCCGGGGAAATGAAGTCGCTGCCCAACGTTATATCGACCAGATCCTCCAACCCCAGGTTGTGCCATTTTTCGTCCGGCACCAGCAACACATTTTCCAGCAAGAATGCCAGGCCCCGCACTGCTAGAGTCACTCGGGCATTTTCCAGCAGCACAACATCCGACTACTGCCATGGCCTGCTGTCAGTACCGATTTAAACCCGATCAAACATTTTTTGGGACGAGCTGCAGAGACGACTTAATGAAGTCCGACAACTGCAGCAGAACTCCAGGCAGCCATCATCCGGACATGTGCGGCAATCCCTGGGGGCCTTTGCCAACCGTCTGATTCACTCCATGTTCAGGCGGTGCACAGCTGTAGAGAATGCACGAGGTGGACATACGCGCTACTGACTTGTTGGATCAATTTCGATTTTGTCTTTAATGCAAAGTAAACCTACAATGTTTCCATGCACTGACTGACATGTCCCAATAATCATGCAAGAAGTGATTGTTATGTACCTGTTTTCATGCATTTTCTGTCAAAAGTAGAGTTTTTATAGATATGGATTTTGACTTGCGTTTCTTTTGCGGTTCAGTATATATTCCAGTAAAACCGAGGCTTTTCTGTACAGGAAATACACCACCACTCCCCACCGCGAAAACCAAAATAGTTGCGCCCTAGACCAATAAGCACGTGCGGTGAAAGTATGTGCTGTATTACAACATCGTGAAGTTCAGGCCTTGACTCAAATCCGATGCCCTTGACACAATGGAGCACGGCGAGACGTCTCCGGGCTCCAGACCCATCGGACTGTGTAATGCAACAATGTCCCAGCTGAACGTGAGTTACTCAAGCATTCCCAGACAATGGGAATCAACTTCGACAAAACATTGCACTCAGTGCATCACCACATATCTTACTTGTACATGATCATGCTCAAGTCCCAGGTTGCTCGATCTCCACCCTGATACTTCAGTCAGTGTGAGGCGAGCTATGATTTTCATAACTTGTGGACATGACAGTGTTTAAATTTATACTCTTTTTAGAGATTGTCCCCAGGTAGGTGAGGTCAAGCAGTATCTGAGGTTGCAGAGATATGTATTAAATGAATATGTGTTAGGTAGGAGAAACAACAGTTTTGACATTGAGATTAACATTGTATAGAGAACAGTTGCACGAAATGTGGGTAGGTGGATCGCTAAGTGTTACGTAATCGATTAAGGTATCCTCCCATTTGTCAGACATCCCAATAGTCAGATTAACTGAGATTAGTTAACATCCCATTAGACATTCCAGTTGTGACACTGGACTGGGGATTTATTAGGGCAACAACCATTTATAAATGGGAATGTCCCAATTGGATATTTCAACCAGTTGGTTGAACCTAAGGAAAACTGTTATTGTGTATAAAAATCTTGCAGTTATTTTTTTTTTAATTTGAAAGAACATTTTCTATTATCTAAATCAAATCTATCAACAAGCTACTAAAGCCATGTATTTTGTTTTACGCTGAAGTTGAATGTTACACTTATCAATACAATGTCAACTATCATTCGTAACTACTCCGGCTTCCCGGAATGACATGATATACTAGTAGTTATGAATGTGCCAACTTTATCTTTCATTCAATGGTGAAACAAATCTTGTACAGTTGTGAAATTTGGGGATATGTTTAATTTAAAACAAATTGAATTGTACATACGTTTTATGAGAATTCTTACCTGTAAAGAAAAGTACCCCATTGTATATGCTTTATGGTGAATGAGGTAGAGTCCCACTTTCTGGGTTTTTTTTTAGAACTCGTATGTTAACTTTTTGGTATAAATTGTTACAAACAATTCATTTAAGTTATCGTCAGTCTTTTATTCTATTGTATATAATCTTCATAATCAAGGTATTCACAGCTGTAGCTGGATTTCATGTATAGAGCATATTTGTAATAACTTTGCGAAAGCCATACATAACTTAAACCAGTCTCCTATTTCATCTTCCTGGTTAAAAAATACAACTCGTGCAATTTTAAGTGCCAATGCTATTCACCTCTGGAGTTCAGAGGTGAAAAAATTCCAAAAACGTATGAATGATGTGGGTGAAGAGTTTCGTCATATTCTTAAATGCACATATTTTAGAAAAAGATCAATGTATATGCCAGCTTCCTTTATAAAGACCAAATAAGTTACTCTTAACACTACATGTTAAAAGATCTGTTTTAAAAATCTCTGTAAATTCTGTAAATATATCGTGCAAATTGTAACCTTTTCCAGCTAACTATTCCGCCATTATAAATTTCTTGTCATTTGCACCTCGTATGCAGATGATATCGGCCTGAGTGTAATAAAGTTCTGTTCTCTTCTGTTCTCTGCTGTTATTATTTTTAGGGGCCATTCCTATTTCATTAAAAGGTAAAAATTGAAATGGCGCTTTCCCGGGCCAACACTAACTACAGATAATATTGTTACCTGTTAGTCACGTGACCTTTGCCATGTCGCTCTCTGGCAGGCTCGGCAACTGATTGCATGTTCACTGTACCTAAGGTGATGCTGGTAACGTTACCAGATTCCCAACATGGCTGCAGGAAACATCGCTTGGCGATTATTCCCGTTGTATCAGCAGTCTTCCATGTGTATATAATTAACATTATTCAGCACTGATAAACTTTGATGGTGGAAATACATTGAATGTACTGAATTTACTTATCAATGTCTGTGTTGAAGAGTAAGCATTTTTGAAATCGCGTGAGGATGTCGGTATCTCAAGTCTGGATGTCGGTAACGTGTAATGTATGATGCTAGTAGCGCATACTGTCCTGCTTTAGTCGGTAAACAAACTGTCGAGTTATGTTTAAATACAAAGGAGATACAAATATCAGTTATGTTTTACACAGGTGTGTACTGCTGCTACATTAACGGTGTGAGCGACTTTTTCTGTGCGCCGGAGAGTTGTTGTGGCGTTTCATTGAACTTAAATGGATTAGATGTGTGTGCCCATTGTCCATTACGCAGAGAGCTTTTCTCTGTCCCTCAATTCGGACATTTGACATGCTGATTTCGTTGAAATATTGACGTTTAAAATACATTTTATATCGTGCATTTATTGGGTAGGGTTGAATATATAAAGCTATAGTCTGTAAAACCTAACTTTAGGGACTGCATATTTTGCACCTGCATGTGTCTGTCACCTGTCAAGACATCAATTGAACCCATGCCCAGACTGAGTTGATCAAAACAATCAGGATAAAATAAAGATAGTTATACAGATAACCTTTTTAATAGGAGATCACCGTGATATTGATAGGTTCTTGATGTCACGGAGAAACATGATCGTACATGTAAACCTTTTACACTGAAACGAATAACAAATTAAAATATTGCCAAAATATGCCATCCCTAAAGTTAATTAAGTTGACAGACTACTTAGCTTTATAAATTCAGCCCTACCCAATAAATGCACGATGTAAAATGTACTTTAAACGTCTACAGTGAAACGAAATCAACATGATAGATGTCCGAATTGAGGAGGGACAGAGAAAAAGCTTTCAGCGTAATGGACGATGGGCACACGCATCTAAATCCGTTTAAGTTCAATGACATGACGTGATTAAATCCTGCTTCAAGACAAGTTCAACTCTGACATCGCCAGTATACATCATGAAACATAAACTGATAGTATCTCCTTTGTATTTAAACATAACTCGATTGACTATGGCAAGACAGTATGCGTTACCAGCATCACACGTGGAAGACTGCAATTTTAAAATGCTTAATTGAATGCACTGAATTTGCTTATTAATGTATTTCCACCATAATCAGTGTGCTAAATAAGCGATCTGGAAGACTACTAATTCGAGGGCCGCCAAGCGTTGGGTTGGGATGCTGGTAACGTGCGTCACCAGCATCACCTTAGGTACACTGATGTTGGTGGATTGCATGTTCAAAAATAACATTCGGGCAACATCAATTGTCGGTTGTATCTACATTGTATCTACAGTCCGTTTGATTTCATTTGAGACCGATGAATTGCTCACCAACACAAAATCTAATAATTGCAACAAAACCCAAATTTTGCAGTCACATGAAATCGACAGACCAACTCTGATTTGTCTCATATTTTTGGACACCCGAATGTTTCTTTGATTGGCATTCTAGAAGTTGGGTGGATGATCATTGGAGACATTAGGCTCTATGTTGAAACGTCGCCTGTACTGAATAAAGAAGTTGTATATCCATAAAAGTAATCCTCATTCTTCACCCGAATTGTCAGTTTTCGCTAATTTTTACAGCCAGGTAATCAAGCGTATGTTGTGAATTTTCAATTTCACACGTGCAACTTGCACACCTGGCTGTTCTACCAGCAAGTGGTCCTCCCCCGTAAAAGTAGCGAAAAGTGACAACAAAATAATGATCGTTCGTTAAACAACTGTTTTTATTCGGGTGTCCAAAATTATGACATATCATCAGTTGGTCTGTTGATTTCATGTGACTGTGCAAACTTTGGTTTTGTTGCAATTATGAGATTTTGTAAATTCATTGCAAAGTCGACGGTCTTCTCTGATTTCTGTTATTTATTTTATGGGTTCCTATTTCATTAAGAGGTAACAGGCAGGGGATTAGCGGTGCACTCAACCAGATGGTTTGTTTTAACCTGTCTGACTATTGGTATCCTCCCATTTATCAGACATCCCAATAGTCAGACATGGTAAAACAACAAACCATCTGGTTGAGTGCACCGCTATTCCCCTGTCTGTTACCTCTTAATGAAATAGGAACCCATAAAATAAATAACAGAAATCGGAAGACTTTTTATATCATATTGCATAGTCAAGCGGTTACACACACCAGAAAGTGTCGCTGTGTTCTTTTGTGAAAGTAGTTTATGATTCTGCTTTTAGTACATTTCAAGTTCGTCTGCTTCCTTCCACATTCCGCCATATAGCTGGGATATTGCTGAGTGCGGCGTAAAACTAAACTCACTCCTTCCTTCATAACGGTGACAGCAGTGGCTGATGGAGATATGTTCAATTTTTGTGTTCTCCACGTACCACAAAACCACCCACCACTACTGCTACTACTACTACTTGCACTACTACTCCACTATTTCTACTATCGCTACCGCGAAAACTAACAACTTTGTTGATTGCAAAGAGATTAATCTAGAAAAAAAAGATCCTGGCGTGCTTTCTATTTACAGAAACATCTGCTCTAGTTGAATATGCTGCATAAATCATGTGTTTATTGTGGTGCGCTTGTGTAATGTGACTGAATTTACTGCTATGTTCATTCAAACAACAAAGAAATCGGTGGCTGATAGAAATATATGTACAATTATCGTGTCCACCACGTACCAACCACCATCACCACTGCTACTGTTGCTACGCTGCCATATAGCTGGAATATTGCTGAGTGCGGCGTAAAACTAAACTCACTCACTCACTACTGTTGCTATTGCTGCTACTACTGCTATTGCTATTGCTACTACTACTGTGGCTAACCGCCTCCGTGGTGTAGTGGTTAGAGCGTCCGCCCGGAGAGCGGAAGGTCGCGGGTTCGATCCCCGACCGCGTCATACCAAAAGACGTTAAAATATGGTACTTGTTGGTCCCTGCCTGGCGTTCGGCATTAATGGGTACAACAAGGACTGGTCGGCTCGGAGTCAGTATAATGTGTCTGAGTGGGGTATTCATGCTTCACTGCGGCATGGTATCTCAGTGGGCTAGCACTATAAAACCAGCTTCAGTCTGGGCTAGTACAAGCAGCCGCACATACACGCATGCACGTCGTCATATGAGCGAAATATTCTCAAGCACGACGTTAAACCCAATTTCACCTCACTACTGTAGCTGCTACTACTACAGCTATTGCTACTACCTACTACTTCCACTACTTCTACTACTGCTGTTGCTGTTGCTGCAATACGACTTGGTTGATTTGCAAAGCGATTAATCTAGAAACAAGATCTTTGTACACAAAGGCCTGCTCAAATTAAATATGACCCGTGAAGGTCCGGGTTAGAATATTAATCTTCAGTAAACCATGCTTGTCGTAAGAGGTGACTAACGGGATTGGGTGGTCAGGCTCGCTGGCTTGGTTGACACGTCATCGGTTCCCAGTTGCGCAGACCGATGCTCATGCTGTTGATCACTGGATTGCCTGGTTCACTCGATTATTTAGACCGCCGCCATATAGCTGGAATATTGCTGAGTGCGGCGTAAAACTAAACTCACTCACTCACTCAAGTTAAATATGCTGCCTGTATAAATCATCACCTGTTTATTGTGGTGCGCTTGTGTAAAATGTGACTGAATTTTACTGCTATGTTCATTCAAACAACAATGAAATCGGTGGCTGATAGAAATATATGTACAGTTATCGTGTCCACCACGTACCACACAACCACCATCACCACTGCTACTGTTGCTACGCTGCCATATAGCTGGAATATTGCTGAGTGCGGCGTAAAATTAAACTCACTCGCTCACTACTGTTGCTATTGCTACTACTACTACTACTGTGGCTAACCGCCTCCGTGGTGTAGTGGTTAGAGCGTCCGCCCGGAGAGCGGAAGGTCGCGGGTTCGATCCCCGACCGCGTCATACCAAAAGACGTTAAAATATGGTACTTGTTGGTCCCTGCCTGGCGCTCGGCATTAATGGGTACAACAAGGACTGGTCGGCTCGGAGTCAGTATAATGTGTCTGAGTGGGGTATTCATGCTTCACTGCGGCATGGTATCTCAGTGGGCTAGCACTATAAAACCAGCTTAAATCTGGGCTAGTACAAGCAGCCGCACATACACATACACACGCATGCACGTCGTCATGTGAGCGAAATATTTTCAAGCACGACGTTAAACCCAATTTCACCTCACTACTGTAGCTGCTACTACTACAGCTATTGCTACTACTACTTCCACTACTTCTACTACTGCTGTTGCTGTTGCTGCAATACGACTTGGTTGATTTGCAAAGCGATTAATCTAGAAAACAAGATCTGTGTACACAAAGGCCTGCTCAAGTTAAATATGACCCGTGAAGGTCCGGGTTAGAATATTAATCTTCAGTAAACCATGCTTGTCGTAAGAGGTGACTAACGGGATTGGGTGGTCAGGCTCGCTGGCTTGGTTGACACGTCATCGGTTCCCAATTGCGCAGACCGATGCTCATGCTGTTGATCACTGGATTGCCTGGTTCACTCGATTATTTACAGACCGCCGCCATATAGCTGGAATATTGCTGAGTGCGGCGTAAAACTAAACTCACTCACTCACTCAAGTTAAATATGCTGCCTGTATAAATCATCACCTGTTTATTGTGGTGCGCTTGTGTAAAATGTGACTGAATTTACGCATACTCAGATACAGTTATACATCAGCGGCCTTTCGTTAGCTCAAATGCTTCTAAAATGGAAATAAAATCATAATGTAATTCACATTTCTGGAAGTTACAGCTATTACACAACTTCATCTTTGCTTCAGAAAATATTTCCTAAATTGTTACTGTCAGTACCTCTTGTTCAAAACGAAACCTGTTTTCACAGCAATACAAAAACTCGTTGCACTCCTGTTCAGTTTAATTTATCAACTACAGTCTCGGGCCATCTTTCAAATTGATGCTAGAACACCGTCGATACATTTCTTGCTTTGGAAATTTCCCCCATATCGAGCTGACGAGCTGTGAAATAAATTCAATATTGTTCAAGCCTGTGTTTAACCCTTCCCGGATAGCATTCCACAATATTCACATTTCATAATGTCACCCAACACACAAAAATCAAGATCTGTGTCGTCCTAAAATATCCAGGCAAATAAACACGCAAATCTGCTCAAGGTATGTATTTCCTTCTGTATTTGCGTTTCTTTCAATGGTGTAAAATTCGGATTTGGGTCCTGTGTAATGGGAGGGCGTAGTTTGATTTCTTCACAGAATTTTATAGTGCACGTTTGTCTGCTGATCCTTGTGAAGCATGTCAAACCTCGTGACGAAACAAGGCATTCCACATTTTGTTAATAGACAATCCAAGGATGTTGAACAATCAATGCCAGTTTTCATTTTGATTCTCAAACTAGCATCACCAGTCAAGCCACAAAGAGAAGCAGGTGAAATGGCAAAGATCTTTCCCTGCAAAGGTGAGTGTTGAGTTACTGGTATTCACAGGGTCATGTAGTTTTCAGATGTCCTGCATAATTACAGCGGGTTACAGTGTGTTACAGTGTGACTTGTTATGTGCACACAAACACAGTATCAACATGGAAAAAGTATCCGGCTGCCCTGCTGTGGCGAAACTGTGCCCAGATGATTCTAAACAGCCACTCCCAATGTTGATCAACCAAATCTTTTAAGGCATGTATGGTTTCCATGACAACAACGTACATTTTGTAATTGTCCTCCAATGTATGCAGGAAATGTGGTACGCTAGTATGAAGTGTGGTCTCACATATCTTCCTCCCAATTTTGCACCTACTTGAATTGCATATGACAACGCTTTCACCTTTGTGACACCAAATAATATGCTTTCAAGGTTGAGCTGAAGTAAGTAGTATCCTAATATTGCAACAAATTGAAATCTATGCCATGCCAGGTAAACCTGTGCCAAATCCAAATCCTGCTCTACAAAAGAAGGCTGACTGATAGCCATTTATGTGGTATTAAAACCATGCTTCAGAGAAGACTGATAGCCATTTATGTGGCACTAAGGCCATGCTTCAGAGAAGACTGATAGCCATTTATGTGGCACTAAGGCCATGCTTCAGAGAAGACTGATAGCCATTTATGTGGCACTAAGGCCATGCTTCAGAGAAGACTGATAGCCATTTATGGCACTGGCATGCTTCAGAGAAAGGCCATGCTGCTTCAGAGAAGACTGATAGCCATTTATGTGGCACTAAGGCCTGATGCTTCAGAGAAGACTGATAGCCATTTATGTGGCACTCAGAGAAACTGATAGCCATGCTTCAGAGAAGACTGATAGCCATTTATGTGGCACTAAGGCCATGCTTCAGAGAAGACTGATAGCCATTTATGTGGCACTAAGGCCATGCTTCAGAGAAGACTGATAGCCATTTATGTGGCACTAAGGCCTTGCTTCAGAGAAGACTGATAGCCATTTATGTGGCACTAAGGCCATGCTTCAGAGAAGACTGATAGCCATTTATGTGGCACTAAGGCCATGCTTCAGAGAAGACTGATAGCCATTTATGTGGCACTAAGACCATGCTTCAGAGAAGACTGATAGCCATTTATGTGGCATTAAAGCCATGCTTCAGGGGGTTATCTATTTAAACAACGCAATCCAGTGTTTTCCTTTAAGAAAATGATCTCAAACCAACCCTGAAAAAGTTTTATTTTTGTTTGTTTTTTGCCTCTGGGCATAACAATAAGATATAAAACAGAGAATTTAAACTTGACTGTAACAGGTGTAAAGGTAACACGAATATATAAGCAATGGATACAGCATAAAAGATTCAAAACATCATCCACAAAAATGACTGATAAACATCCAAACAATATGGTTACCATGGAAACAAAAATTGATACCCTCCAAGAGACCGTCAAGGAAGTATGTTTGTGAACAAAAGTAACTATTTTGATGATGTTTGTTAAAATAGTGGAGTCACCAAAACATGGCAAAACATGACTTGATGCATTGGTAGCTTTGAAATATCACAGGGGCGAGGAAAAGGCACACATATCAGAAGCAGTCGTTGTATCTCAGTTAAGGAGTTTCTTGTGTACTCCTTCCCAAACTGATAATTACTATACTGACTTCACAGCAAGCGCAAACATCTTGCGTCTACTCTCTTCGTACATGTACGCAACTGGTGTACCAGTTCCCACATTGATATCTACAATATTGACATTGACAATCTTCTACTGCTCTTTGGTGGCAAATATATTTACTTACATAATGTACATTAACACATTGGTTATTACTTCTTGTTCCATACTACCCTGGACAGGGAATACATACTATTATTGCAAGCATGAGTTATGCTTACTTATCACCAAGTCTTGTTTTACAATCAGTCATATTACAGTATTAGAGGAGAAATATGTGTATATCACTATACAGGGGTGAGTGCGTTCTTCTTCATCAAAAACAGAGTATTCAATACAAACAATATCCCTACAATGCACACTACTTTTCTACGTTTGTGCATTATAGGCACTTCAGACTTCAAGCAATGTCTGGGGGCGGTGGGGTAGCCTAGTGGTTAAAGCGTTGGCAAGCATTACAATCGGTTATTTCTATGTGAAACACATATATATATATTCTTCTTTTAAATCAGTTCTCATAACTGGAAATAACAACAATGGGCTATTTATGAGATTCGTATGCCAATCTTATAAATAACCAGTAGTCCATATGGACATGGTTGTGAGTTCAATCATAGCATGTATCATAGTGGAGCTGTCCTCCTCCTCCCCCTGGGCACCAGGTAGGTTGGACGGAAGACTTGTAGCCCCAGACCTAGTACCTGTAGAGCAGTGACAATCTACATCAGCCCTGTAATTTCTACTCTCAAGGTTGGTGGTTAGCTTGTGGTCCCAGTCATTAGAAGTGAGAGTTATAAGATTGGTTGAGTTTTATTTTATGCCACTTATTACGGAATAATTCAGCATTACTGTAGCAAGAAATGGGTTCCATGACACACATTGTACCCAAGCTGGAAAACAAACCTATGCCTTTGGCAAGATGAGAATGGTTTAACCACACACAGAACATATTGTAGAATGTGTAGACATCTACCTCAGTTTCCCTGATATCTACCCAGGTGGAGAAGCAGACCACTTGTGGCCGGAGTCATTGTATGTGTGGACATCTACCTCAGTTTCCCTGATATCTACCCAGGTGGATGGGCAGACAACTTGTGGCGGAGTCATTGTATGTGTGTACAGGTGGATGGGCAGACAACTTGTGGCGGAGTCATTGTATGTGTGGACATTTCCCTGATATCTCTACTTGTGGCCGGAGTCATTGTATGTGTGGACATCTAGCTCAGTTTCCCTGATATCTACCCAGGTGGAAGGGCAGACGTCTTATGGCCGGAGTCATTGTATGTCTTTTCCTGATACTCGGAAGGATGGGCGGAGGGCTTGTGGTGCCAGTCGTAGTAAGTATAGACAGAGGTTACAATCTACATCAGCCCTCTCATATCTACTCTGAAGGAGGGGCGGAGGGCTTGTGGCCCCAGTCGTAGTACGTGTAGACGGGGGCATATCTGTTGTCACCCTGTAGGTGCTCACTCTCCCCTTCCTCCTTGATGTCGACCTTCCCAAACACACACTCTCCATATGATGGTGGGGCTGAAACAGACAGCATTTCATAATGATAATCACAACTCCTCCAACATGGAGAGATGATAACTAAAACACACAATAGCAAGTATCTGTGCATTTGAGAGTCAGCCATCATTAGGTGCTCTTTCAATCTGCAATAGTAACTTAATCTCTTATCCATTCACTTCAGCCAGTCATCAGTATTTGTAACTGACATGATGACCAAACTCTACCAGAAATAAATTGTGATACCTAATTTGTAATTTTGCCCTGAATGAAGGCTAGAGTGTTAAAAATTCACAGAATGTTTATGTTTATCACAATTTTCTGGCTGTGGCATGTTACAAGTGTCATATTGATAGGAATCAGGGAGGTATATACAAACAGGCAAAAGAAACTCAGCATTATTTTCAATAGAAAATATCTTAAGGAAATTAACTGTACTTAATCAGCAGAATACTTCTATACTACTGGAATAAAGTAACTGTGCATTATTTGATGTTATGTCATTTCTTTTAATGCAAAAAGATAATAACATAATTTGTGGTGTTTTCCTTAATCACTGTTTAACTGTTGACAGGGTAAATATCATAATCTGTATGATTTGACTCTAGGCATCATGATATGCCCTTGAAGAGATGTGGCGTCAAAAGTCAGTTCACAAATTCAGTATCATGTGTGTCCACGATTGGCTTTGATGCAGGCTTGACAACGATGACGCATAGACAAAACTAAGCGAATAAAGAAAGCTTGGGGAATGTTGTTCCATGTCTGAACCAACGCTTGTCCCAATTCAGCTAACGTCAATTGCTGATGTTGGGCTAGACGTAAACATTGCTCCATTTCATCCCAATCATGCTCGATAGAGAAGAGATCCAGAGAAACAGATGACCAGTGGGGTATTGGAATGTTCTGGTGTTTCACAACACAATGGACATGTGGACAGGTATTATCTTGCTGAAGTGTGACGTTACATCTCTGTCCTTGAACGAATGGCTGCCCATAAACATGATAAAGCCCAATGATCTCATCCTTGTATTGCAGACCTGTCAGATTGCCATTGACAATGACAAGTTGTATCTGACCATGAGATGTGATGCTCCCCCATACCATAACGCCTTCGCCACCAAACTGTCGGCGTTAAAAAACATGTGCTTCAGTATACCGTTCACCTTGCCGTATGTACACCCTTGCCCTGCCATCTGAGCTATCCAGATGAAATCTCGACTCATCAGTAAACAAAACACAATCTCAATCTTGTCTCCATTCTCTTCCCACAGAGGTTATCCCTGTCATATCTTCCTACGTAACCTCTGTTCTAATACGGCCCTTTCATGGTGTGAGCGTTCAAGACTCGTGATTGGAGGCAATCAGATTTAGTTGTGCAATCAGCAACGTTGTTTCAAAAGTGATCATTCGCAAGGCCTCGGTAATTTCCGTATACACAATGTGCAAACGTTTCTTCTAGACAGAACTCAGTCATGTTATGGCGGATCAGTGGCGTCTCCATCGCCCTCGTTGACAACGGACAAGCTAGCCATTAAACGTCTTGTGTGTAACATCAACACAAGTCCCCGGGCAGATGGGGGATATTTGTGGCCTCACATTTGCTTGTGTTAGTCAAGTTGAATCTAAGTCGATGTAACACGTGTTCTGATTGAATAGAAAGGAGGGAGATAACTCGTGTTGCGATCTTTTGTCGGTAGGGGATTTTACGAGAACCGGGAAATATGGCCGTATTAGAACAGAGGTTCGTAGGAAGATATGATAAGTAACCTCTGTGGAAAGAGAATGTCTTGTCTCCAGTACCATAGATGCTGTCTGCACTAAGCAAGAGCTGACTGTCTGCGATGTTGGAGCAAAACTGGACATATTGCAGGCCGTCGGGGCCAGATGTTGTGCTCCCTGCGTTGGTTCCGTACAGTCCTGGAACTGAATGGACGTAAGCCAGGAATGGTCTGTGCAGTCAAACTGGCAGTCTGGAATCAATTCCTTAGATGGGTCAGCTGATTGTGGTAGTCTTGCTGACATGACCTCACACATGGATTGCAATTCTCTCGTCTTCAAATTATGTTCAAACGTCTCCATAGAGAAAAGATCGTGTTTCGATGGACACCAAAATGTCCTGCCATTTCATTTTGAGCCATTCCAGTCTCCAGCATACGACGACACAGAGATGCTGAATATCTGTAAGCCGTAGCATGACGTACGCACAGTTTAGGTTGAAATTAATGTGTTTTCTACAACTTTCAGAGATTAGAAAATAATCAACCGTTCCTCAATTTTCAATATTAGGTGTGTGAACTTCAGGTGTCCAAAAGCATGCAAAAAATAAGTAAGTTCATTGTGCACAAAGTGCATGCGTTATGCAGTTACTTTTTTCCTTTAGTATATATTCAAAATATATTTTGATATAAAACTATTTTACCATCCCATGCTTCATTGAACGAATACATTTTTACACATTACACATAATTCCTTTTCTAATAACTGTTAAAGTTCACTGTGAAGGTTAAACATATATTAATATTTAACAACATCTCTTTCAATTTTCAGTTGAATACATAAACCAACCTGGTACACATTGTTTGTGTAGCAATTGTTATGAAAGGTGTCACTCTGTCTCTCAGTTTTAGTATCTGACTAACATTGAAGCTACCTATTCCTTCCCATTGATGACCTGCAACTATGAAATAACTGGTTTCATGCAATGCATTGTGCTGCTTTCATGTTTAATGTAATTCTACTCACGTAAATTTGGCCAATCAGTTGGCATTCCTGGTGGATAGGCTGGTGGAGCTCCTGGGGGTAGAGACTCTCCTGGGGGGTAGGCTCCTGTAGGAGGTGGGTAGGCCCCTGGTTGGGGGTAAGCTCCTGCACCAGGTGGGGGGTAGGTTCCACCAGCCATTCCAGGGTTTGGCATGATGATGGGGGCCCCTACAGGAGGGGCTATTGGAGGATGCTGAGCTAGAACACTTTGCAGAGGGATGGTGCCAATTATTACTTGTAGAGGGACCTTAAGATCAGAGCTAGGTCCTGATGGAGTCACCTCAAGCTGTGAATAGCAAACATAACAGAGGTTAGTGTGTGACATGGGAGAACCCACAACAACTCTATAAAACATGCGTGACCTTCATTCTGTCAGCATAAGAAGTAACTACATTTACAAGTGTACACGGAAGACAAACATAAACTAGCACACAGTAATGTTCAAGATCATTGTTGGAGAAACTGTAATGAAGAAATTGTTGTATGATATATCCACAACAAAATGTCTCATCCCTTGTCAAACAAAAAGAGGGCAGTGACGTAAAATGAGTAACAATGTAGTTTAACCGCAGTCAGCAAATATTCAGCAACATCATGGTTTGTTGTTGAACGCCGCACTAAGCATTATTACAGCTTTATGGCGGCGGTCTGTAAATAACCGGGTCTGGGCCAGACAATCCTGTGACCAACAGCATGAGCATCGACCTATGCAATTGGGATACGATGACATGTGTCAACCAAGTCAGTGAGCCTGAGCACTCGATCCTGTTAGTCCCACCATCAAGGCTCAGGTGGAATGGTTCAGTGAATATAGAAATGTTCGTGTGAGCATCTCACCTGCACAAAGTATCTGATGTCAATGATGTTGCAGCCAGCAAGAAATGATGGTGGCACAGGAGGAATAACCAACTGGTCACCATTCCAGTAATCATGTCCGCCCTCGTCGATCTCCCCATGCTTCAGTTTGGCAATCACACGACTTGAGGTTCTTGTTTTGGTGGTAGCATGGAACATAGTCACCTGCGGCCAAGTGGTAAGCGGCAAAGGGTAAAGGAGTCCAAGTGGTAAAAAACATTCGCACATACTGTTTGAAGCTTTACCTGAAAACCTCAAAAACGATTCCGAATGCTATTTTTCGCATGATTGCTTCTGAGTGATACAGGCAATGAGTAAACAGTCGCTGAAAATAGTGTTTTCGTCAATATTCAAGGATGTCATCTTGTGAAAATATAAGCAAATAGTAACCATGTTATTAGAAACCCATAAGCGTATATACTGCAGGTCAAATATCTGTGTTTTATGCGGATTTTCATTTGTTGATAGATCAGTGTCAGCGACCAGGGAAGAGAAAATTCAAAAACCATTTTGTAAGTCCCACTGAACCCTAACAAGTAGTCATTGTCTGATTGGTTAAATCCGTTCGGCTGTCTCGCGTTTGATTGAACGGTCATAGGTTCCTCAAAGGTTAGCTGACGCGACCTTCTAGTAGATTTTGTTAGACTCAGTATAGCAGTGTAACGATAATACTGAGCCTAAGTTTACTTAGACTGATGTAAAACATGCAGCATCTAACAAAGAAGTAGACAATGTACCGCTATCTCAAATATATTAACACAATAAAATAAAACACAGAAATATATGCAATGACAATGAAAAATGCAAACAATAAACTAAACCTGACATAGTATATTGTAACCTGGAGAAACTATTTCCATATCATTATGTCCAGATATCACACTTGATAGTAGAACTATTAAACTCACCATTGTCAATTTCACAGACTGACGACTTTATTCTCCTGTTTGACTGGTTGTCAATTTCAGCCTTCAGAATGATGGCTTCCCCAGGAACATATCCTTGTCTGTCAATGATGAAGTTGGCAGAGATCGGTCCTGATGCACAGCACCAGCAGCATAATGTCTTTGAATTGGCACCTTGAGCTGGTATCTACAAGAATTCAACTCTTCTGTATTCATCAACCAACAAGTTGTTCTCCAGATTGACCAAACACTTATTTGATCATTGCAGTGTTGCTATGGTTTGATCATCGTGATCAAGGAAAGTTGCAACATGCATCCCTTAGCTGTCCACTACTGAATGTAGGTTGAACTGATAATATTTAGTTTGTGCCCCTTATGCTGCAATGAACCATATTCCAGATATCACTGCTTCATTATTTTAGGAAAACCACAAGCATTAAGCTTCAAGCCCATGATCATCAGATCCTCATAAGGTGAGGACTCCACACAACATATTGCGCCACCCAAGATAATAATACAAATAAGTTTTCAGCTGCCTCCTTGTTCGGACACAAACCAAATCACAGCATGTTTCCAAAGTCACATGTCAACTATTTTCTGTACCATAAAACAGTCACCTGTAAAGGAAACCTTGGCAAACGGTTCTTCAGTATGTCATGAGTGTGTTCATCACCATAAACTACAGTCCGTTTGAGTTAGAAACGGACCGATGAATTGCAAATTTTATCATTGTACAAAATTGCCACATAAATATAAATAGTACACATATTTATCATTTACTAATACCCAACAGCTTTCTTATATTTAAAAATTTTCCGGACTCCACCAAAAAAGTTGTTGAAGAAACTATCATCATTGAAAACGCAAAAGTTGTTATCTGTCGCGGCGGGGTGAAACCGCAGAAACGGAACAGCCACTATCTCATCGTGCACAGGATACACATGCCTGATGAAAAATGAAGTTGAATGCTGACATGAAACAGTTGATGATTAAAGTGTATGATTTTTTCCGTGCTGAAGCCGAAAGGGGGCAAACCATTTTATGCCATTAATAAATTCCGTAAGCGGGCAGCAAAAGCTTAAGGAGTATCAGCAAGGGTACTGACAAATGTTCTGGAACACAAACATTGTGAGGGTGATGCAAAGCAGGTAGGGAATTAGGTGTCAAAATCACACAAATTAAAACATTTGGACAACTTTCAAAAGAACCTTGTAAGGCAGTCTATCAACAAGCTCTATTCTGAAAACAAATACATGTCGCTGAAAATTTTATAAAAGCATTTGCAGCAAGAACACAACCTCAGAGTATCAAAGTACACACTCTGGCGACTCTTACACTCTTTGGGGTATCGTTATAAGAAAATTTCGGGAAGAATAGGTCAGTACTCTGTGAACGCCCTGATATCGTTCGCTTGAGAAATAATTTTCTCAGGGTTATAAAGAAGAAGCGCGAGGAAGGGTTCGAGCCAGTGTACAGCAGTCAGTGGGTACCCGATTGGGGTGATAAGGGGTCACGTAGAAAGCTGCCTCTAGGGAAAGGAGAGAGACTAATCATTCTCCATGCTGGTTGCTCCAGCAAAGGCTTTCTCCCAGGCTGCGACTGGGTATTCAGGGCAAAGTCCACAGATAACAGAGACTACCATTCCGAGATGAATGGTGTGGTTTTCCTCGATTGGGTTCAAAACAAGTTGGTACCAGCTCTACCAGAAAAGTCTTTTATCGTAATGGACAATGTCCCATACCACAGCGTGCAGGACCCCGACAGTAAAGCCCCGACATCGAACAGTCGAAAAGGTGATATGATATGATATCATGGCTCGACAAATTTCAGATCGCACGGTCTTCAAAGGCAACGAAGCCTCAGCTATATGAGATCATAAAAACCCACAAAGGTGAACCTTTCTACAAAGTTGACAGTTACATAAAAAGTAAGGGTCACGATATTCTGTGACTTCCACCCTATCATTGTGACCTTAACCCCATTGAAATTATATGGGGTATTGTCAAAGGAGATGTTGCCAGATCAAACACAACTTTTAGATTACGTGACGTAGAGGTTTTGGTTAAGGAATCCCTTAACAAAATCACGACTGAAACTTGGCAAAACTGTGTCAACAAGGTAGCTAACATCATTGAACAAGGTTACTGGTCTCGGGATGGCTTACAACAGGCAAATGTGGCACCACTTGTCATCCCTTTAAGTCGTGACTATGACACTACGACAGACGAGGAACCGACAGGTCTCCTGGAATAGATTTTGAGATGTCCCCCACCATGACTGGCTGTTCCGTTTCTGCGGTTTCACCCCGCCGCGACAGATAACAACTTTTGCGTTTTCAATGATGATAGTTTCTTAAACAACTTTTTTGGTGGAGTCCGGAAAATTTTCAAATATAAGAAAGCTTTTGGGTATTAGTAAATGATAAACATGTGTACTATTTATATTTATGTGGCAATTTTGTACAATGATAAAATTTGCAATTCATCGGTCCGTTTCTGACTCAAACAGACTGTAGCATGGCTCTTCACATAGTGTGTGATGAAGGAATAATGGACCAGGCATTCTTTCTCCATGGAAGTCATCCAATGTAACAGTGTAAGACAACATTCTATACCCATGACATGTATCTTTTACAGTAAAACTATTATTTCATACTTATCCTAACTCACATACTGGAGCACATGCTTCAGTCTTGCTATTATCAAAAGGCTCACACTGTTCGTCAGTTCATACAGTTGTAGAGTCAACCGGAGAAATCGTGCCAACCTTATTGTGCCTTGCAGATTGATGTAAAAAGCAACAAATATATTGTCTGATGATAAGGAACTTGTTCCTGAGCTGTTGGACTCAACAGCTTTGTAGCCTGTACTTAACATTCAGAACTAAAGTGACATCATAGCGTATGTGATAGAGACAAGATTGATTGACCAGAACACATAATCAGCACATTATTTACCAGTACAAACAAAAGAAATGAAGCGAGCTTCCATTCGTAACAATCTTGGCCTGCTTTAATTGGTTTACCATTGCATTTGGATCCCGGTTCAGATCCAGCAAACAAATCACTGTGAATGGCCTTTTTGTTTCGTGATCGAACTTCCATGGTTTATCAATGATTCCTTTCGCCGTGTATCGAACATGACCATCTTCTCCTTCAAAGGATGATGGAAGCTGTGGTGGGAGTTGAAACGCAAATGGAAAGGTGTGGCGGCCAGCGGGCAGATGGATGTCATCCCCCGACTGCTGCTTCCCTACAAAGAACAGAGATACAGAGTGCAGAGATGACAAAAGCCACTAGCCTATCCAGTGTTCTTTCAGGTGTGAATTTGCTTTTATGTTGCTTTTAGCACTTGTCGTTGATCAGGGTGAAACTTAAAAGTACAATGCTCCAAGCACTGCATAATGTCAGCTGAGACAGCAAGTTACTGCTAGACTCATGATAAACAAATTTGCATTTATATATATATCATTGTTATTTTTTCTTAGAAGTTTTATTTCATTAGATATCAATATTCCACTATTTTAATGAAGATTTCAAGCAGGCATAACCAATTTACAATTTGGCGCCTGCAGATTATTAAGGCTAGTGGGATGAAATTTGATCAGTCGATTCAATTAAACATAAAAGGAAAATATATCCCTCTTGCCCTAGTCTAGTGGACTTTTTTCGTCACTGCAAAACTTTATGAATAAATGTATATCTGAAACAGACAAGGCAGTGTAACTGGGGAAATCTGTGGAAGGGAATTGTCTATTTGGCCATTGTTGAAACATATCTGATGGTCATTACATAAGCAGCTGTTGTAAGACTTCTTGGCTGAAGAAAGCGCTGTAACTACATTTGTGTCCACAGACAATATTCATGGATCAAGAAATAAAGTTACTCCTCAATTAAAGGTCGCATGCAACGTAAAACATAACTTTGCAGATTCTGATACCTTTCGGTGTGGACTTACCGAAACAAATCATCAAAAATGCAAATTCAACTCATAAAGTTGAAAAATAACACGATGAAAAACCCATGCGAAATCGTAGTTCAAACGATTCACCAACTTTCCCCCAGCGCTTGGGGGAATTGAAGTGGTTTCAACAGCTGGGCTGCGCTCATAGCACATGCGCAGTGGAATATTCGGTGAAGGCTTTGGTGTGAGCTATTTTTCTAATGTTTTGTTGATATTTCACAGGCGCGAGCTTTTGATATGTTATTACAGTAGATTACCGATATAACTGTTTATATAATTTCATTTGTCTATTTCACCACACGTTCTTCTTACCGAGTCACTTTCTCAGTTCAATACTTAAAAGCAATGTCATTATTTAGCGTCGACAGAATTTCTAACTGTGATATAGATATGTCGTTGTCACAGACAAAACTCAAAGTCTGTTTTATTGGCACCTATGTGTCTGCCTGCCCTTCTGCTAATGACAATATTCATTACACAATTTCAATCACTGACCACATGCAATTTGAACTTAACACCTATCAGGCTATACACCATAAACAAAACGCATTGATTTATGGCCCGAGTTTGGTCTCTGTCACATTATGTTATTACACAGACAGGCAGGTGTGATACTTGTACACATGACATGTTATGATGTCTGTTGATTGCAAAATGTTAAACACAAAAAATGAGCATGTATTTACAAAACCCAACATCTCTATCTATACACACACAATGAGCCGTGAGGGCATCTGCAAATGAACCAGCCGTTACACTTGAGTGCACACCCACCCGCTCTGACTGGGTTCGGTATCCCGACTGCTTCGTTTCTTGGGCAGTAAACCAAAGTACAAAATATTGCACTTTTGATTTGCGATTGTACGCTTATAATTTTGTTTTTATGTTTTTTCATAACCAGCAATGTATATTATATGTCATGAATAAGTGATAATTGTGTTTTAATTGTTGTTTTTTTTTATATGTGACCTTTAAGGTTTTGTGTGGAATAGTAGTGTACAAAGTTGAAAAAATCAAATGTTGTGACAAAATTTATCTTAGTTCTTTAATGATATTGAAAAGTCAAGCAAATCCTTCGGGGTTTTTGCGCATTAATTCTACTTGTATAAAATACTTTTTGTGCATACAAAGAAAGTACATCCATTATTAAAGATTATGGATTATGTTTGGGACATGGATTTGACACTCTGGCTACTACTCTCTCTTGAGTAGTATCATGAAGAAATAAAGAGGAATGATATGCCTAAAGTTTTATGAGTCAAAGTTAATAGTGTTAATAATATGGTTTATGCAAATTCCTGCTTAGTTAATATACTGATTTTATATGCTGCATTATTTAACATGCCACTTATACCAAGATATTTGATCACACAATTAGTGATTGTTCTCTTTTGGCCTAGTATTTTTATTTCTACAGCATCTGTAATGGTTCTAAAGTTGGTTAGATGCTGCTCACAATATACTGAATTCTATCTGAAAACTACCAAAGTTGTTGTGGTCAATAGAGAACACACCTGTGTTGAACAAGTCATTAGCAACATGACAAATATCAGCAGCCACAAGGAATTGACATCATGACGTGCAAGTGCAACACAATTCTTCTAACAGAACAACTTCTATTAATTTGTGATGGTGGAAGAAAAAGAAACTTTGGTGATTTTGTGTCAAATTTAGGGAAACATGTTTTGTCTGAAAGTGTTACTTCAGCATGATGACTATTTCCGATCTTGTGGAGTCCAATGTCTTACGTATTTCTGATGAGGCCAAATGTTTCAAAGCACTATCAAGATAAATATTCTCTTGTAGATAATGTCAGCTTGCACATGGTTGAAGCCTTTGGCTAACTACATGATGGAACTTTCTTACTTGCAACAAATATTACTGAGTAAACAAAATCCTAAATCTGGAATATGTATGTGCATTTTACAATAACTACTATAACCACTGTCGCTAGCTGTATGCAACTATAAATCTTATGTCACTCACTATTGAATCATTTCTGGTTATTCACCCATCTAAATATTTATTTCCACCCTTTGCGAGTTGCAGTGCATTGCAATATTTTGTGTGGGGTCCTGTTACGTACATCTACCGGCCAGCAGTATGTCCTCTTTGAAGTACTTCTCACTGGCAGAGTAGTCATGAGTCACTGTCTGCTGGTTATCCCCAGAACCGGTGGTTTCAGTCTCTGACCAGTGCACATAGGCTCGGCCTTCAAATCGAATATGAATGCCTGAAAAAGATATTTATGATCATAAGAATATGGTCTTAATTTACACTTACAATTCTGGCTTCTTGCTTGACAGATTTGTATCTGGTCAATATGTTTTAATGAAACTGATAAAATAAAATATATTCTGCTACAGCTTTTGCCATGTCAAGAAAAACAAGTCAGGACAATACATATAAAGGCCACTTTCGTTTTTGTTGGACCTCTCATCAGTGAAATACAAGTCACAACTATATAGCCAGAACGTTAGTCAGAGCTAGGATGACAGAAATTGGGGAAATTCAGTCTGCGAACAATTGCTGACATTTGCTTAGTCAATAGATTAGGGACCCTTCTCTGAGCTGCTTAGGTACTATCGAAATGATATGTTCTCTTGACACAGTTCTTTAATGAAAGACATTATCATAAATATAATAAAGACGTAAGATACAGCTTATAATATATATATCTCAACATCATCACTTCATGAACTGTGACAGTAATTGTGTGATTGCAACATTGTACAGATCTGAAAGCATCACTTCATGAGCTGTGACAATAAGTGTGTGATTGCAACATTGTACAGATCTGAAAGCATCACTTCATGAGCTGTGACAATAAGTGTGTGATTGCAACATTGTACAGATCTGAAAGCATCACTACATGAGCTGTGACAATAATTGTGTAAATACAACATTGTACAGATCTGAAAGCATCACTTCATGAGCTGTGACAATAAGAGTGTGATTGCAACATTGTACAGATCTGAAAGCATCACTTCATGAGCTGTGACAATAAGTGTGTGATTGCAACATTGTACAGATCTGAAAGCATCACTTCATGAGCTGTGACAATAAGTGTGTGATTGCAACATTGTACAGATCTGAAAGCATCACTTCATGAGCTGTGACAATAAGTGTGTGATTGCAACATTGATCTGAAAGCATCACTTCATGAGATTGACAATAATTGTACATTGTACAGATCTGAAAGCATCACTTCATGAGCTGTGACAATAATTGTGTAAATACAACATTGTACAGATCTGAAAGCATCACTTCATGAGCTGTGACAATAATTGTGTAAATACAACATTGTACAGATCTGAAAGCATCACTTCATGAGCTGTGACAATAATTGTGTAAATACAACATTGTACATATCCCAACATTATTACTACAATAATCAGAGCATGGGACCTATGTTTTAATCTACTTGTCAACTCATTCAATCAAATATAGACCCATAAAGATCCAAGTTAGAATTGGTCTTCAGCAACCCATGATTATAATAAGAGACAGCTAACAGGATCGGGTGGTCAGACTCGCTGACTTGGTTGGCACATAACTCGTCAATCATAACCCTTTTTGGGGTGGCTCGCTGTACCATTAAGTAAATTCTATGTCTGTATTTTATTATATGAGGTGAGACGTAAATAAAAAATATCTGTCTGTCTGCCATCGTATCCCAAATGCGTAGATCTATGATCATGCTTTTGATCACTGGATTGTCTGGTCCAGACTCGATTATTTACAGACTGCCGCCATATAGCTGGAATATTGCTGAGTGTGATG
Source organism: Haliotis rubra (assembly GCF_003918875.1). Classification (NCBI taxonomy): domain Eukaryota; kingdom Metazoa; phylum Mollusca; class Gastropoda; order Lepetellida; family Haliotidae; genus Haliotis; species Haliotis rubra. Next base: position 152,102 of record NW_025767734.1, read on the forward strand.
TTAAACAACAAACAATCTGTTATAGAAGATTACCTGGTACCCCTTATCCTATAGAAACAGTCCCTTCCATCAGTTCCATCTTAAATGCACAATGGCTTTCTCATCACAACTGACTTCACTTGCATGAATACATGTCTTAACTTGCATCAATATGCTGAAGCTATGCGGAACAGGACAAGTTTTATCCCCTTTCACAACAACAAGTTATTATTTTCTGGTACAACAAGGCTATGTGATGGAACACTGATGTGCAAACTGTATGAAACTACATAGAGATTTCAAGTGTACATATCAGTATTTCATACCTCAATAAACCGAAACAACTACATAGAGATTTCAAGCGTACATATCAGTATTTCATACCTCAATAAACCGAAACAATTAAATAGAGATTTCAATAGAATTTCATACCTCAATAAACTGAAACAATTACATAGAGATTTCAAGCGTACATATCAGTATTTCATACCTCAATAAACCGAAACAATTACATAGAGATTTCAAGCTTACATATCAGTATTTCATACCTCAATAAACCGAAACAATTACATAGAGATTTCAAGCGTACATATCAGTATTTATTCAATAAACCGAAACATATTTCCTCAATCAGTAAACCTCAATGAAACAATTACATAGAGATTTCAAGCGTACATATCAGGTATTTCATACCTCAATAAACTGTACATAGAGATTTCAATATCAGTATTTCATACCTCAATAAACATAGAGAAACATTTTACCTCAATAGAGATTTCAAGTGTATTTCATACCTCAATAAATATCAGATTATACATTCAGTATTTCATACCTCCTCAATACATAATTTCAATACCGAATCAAAACTGAAACAACTACAGTCAACCCTCAATAGAATAAAAATGCCCTTCACTGATGAAGAGTTGTTTGAAAGTTTACTGAAGCTGAGAAATACTGGTGTCACCATATATTAATGATATACAAATCTCCAACTGTTTGTTTAACCTGTTGCATTACAAATAGTTGCACAAGAAAGGTCTATTCCAGACTGAGGATAGGTTTTACAGTACCTTCATTAACTATTTAAAGGCATGCAGAAGGTTAATCATTAAGTCTTGTTTTGGTTGGTTGGTTGGTTGATTTGATGTTTAATGCTGCACTCGGCAATAATCCAGTGAAAAATGGAAAAAGAGGAGATCTTAATGGCAACTTTATAGAATAAGCTGTATCTATGTACTGGATCTCCATCGACTTGTCCCTGACTTGTTGGATCTCCCATTGCCTTATGCTATCCCTCACCGACTTATCCAATCTCTCAACAACTTATCCGATCTCTCACGGACTTATTCCATCTCCCATCAACTCGTTAAAACTCCCATCGATTTGTCCCTGACTTGTTGGATCTCCCATTGCCTTATGCTATCCCTCACCGACTTATTCCATCTCCCATCAACTCGTTGAAACTCCCATTGACTTGTCCCTGCCTTGTTGGATCTCCCATTGCCTTATGCTATCCCTCACCGACTTATCCAATCTCTCAACAACTTATCCGATCTCTCACGGACTTATTCCATCTCCCATCAACTCGTTGAAACTCCCATCGACTTGTCGGATGGCTTTAAATGTGATGATGGAACCCTTAAGCCCCAAATTATTTATGGTCTTTCTGAATGAATAAACATGTGATCTGAATAAAAATGGAAGTGAGGACATCATAACAGCTGATTTTACGTATAGTTTCACATGGCTGTATGCAGCTGATGTGTCGTCCTTGACCGATACTGCTCTATAGCCACAAACGAAAACATATGAGACAGAAAAAATCTGTGATTCCACACAAATGGAAGTGATTTTGCATAAATTCAAATTAGTTGGCTTTAGAAGTAGGGACCAGAATGAACTATGAAACACAGACAATCATAGGTACACATACAGATATTTAGGGAGTAATTCTTGACATAAATTGTCAAACCTTCAGCTCTAACCACACATCAACATACATTATTATCAAAAGAAATCTGTGAATTGATCATGCATATAGTGGTTGATAAAATATTTAACAGCATGACAGTTCCAGTATTGTGCTAAAATCTATTGAACCTAATATAGCAAGTTAATCAAAAAGTACACAGACTTCATTTGACAAATGATTTATAAGAATTTCAGATAACATAGGTCTCAGGAAGTGTTTCAGACTTCCTCTGAAAGATATCGGCGAGACAAGAGCAAAACAGCACTGGACTAATTTTTCTAAAGAATAATAGACAGCCATAACTTCAATCTCCTGATTGGCTAAAGGATAAGGAATTGTTTAGGATTTAGTCTAGATTTATCAGAATATTTGTGCAATAAGGACAGATAAGAATATATGTATGAGCAATTTCTTATTTCCTATTATGAAAGGGGCATGAGGAGTTATTATGATAACAACACTATCAAGCAAGTGATGGACAGGGTATGGACTGAGAGGCATAAAAACAAAGGAAGAGTACTTATGACCACTGAAATAAGGGTCCTACATTAATAAAGACATTGTTCATCCACATATTCTTATCCTTCCTGAGTACAACAACTTCTAAACACGTCTTTAAGTGGTTACAAGGGAGATGCTGAAAATACTTGGAAAGTTCATGAAAGTGCAACTACTATCACCAATAAACATCACTTCTCACTTTTGAATCAAATCTCTTACAATAAACATACATATATGGGCTGGCAAATATTACCATTTGGTGTAATACAGATAATATGATGTCGAGACAAGATATGATATTTCTCATGATAAAAAACTCTGTGAATTTTGTATGAAAAGTCTTAATGAGTGACTCTTCTTTACAATGTTCCTCCCAACACCAGATTTGTCATAAAATGTATCCACCTCCATGTTTTGACAAACACAGTTGATAGGCTGGACATCCACCAATCCCAACTTCACTATCATTTCAACTAGATCAATCAAATTACAAAGTAGACAAACAATTTCAATACATGTACCAGCTTCTTTAGCATACATGAAAACCATATTTTAGTATACATAAAAATCACTTAGAACGTTTTGATATGAGTTCTGTTATTTCACTAAATCTGTATGCTACGAAGCCTCCATTATCAGTGTATAACTTGAATAACTAATGAAAATGTTTAAATATATATAAGGTCCCAACAGAATAAAACCCCTCCCACCAGGAAATCATTTTACTGTCCTATTAGCTACTGGGTATCACAAACTGCTAACTCGTTAAGTACTGGCAATATAAATTAGATCAAATTAATGCTTAACTAGTATTATCCTATTGTATAACATTTGCCAAATCGTATCGTTTCACTTATTGACATGCACACTTGCGTGACAATACGCATGCGTTTATATGCTCACCTTCGAGCAGACGACAGTTTCACTGAAATTGGAATCCAGAGTTCACTGATTGTAACGCCTACCGCACCCTGATCCGACTGAAACACCTTTCTCTCAACCGTGTGTGTTAGGGGATAACAATATATATCTCCCTACACCAAGCGTAACGTGTATCGCGAGTAACAAATGTACAAACCCGTAGGCGCATCGTCACACAACCATCGTTATACCTAGCTAAGATACATAGCGTTCACTGTTCGTTATACCCCGGAAGTATGGCTGAAATCCACACTATGAAAGGATTGGTCTGTGACAGAATTGTTTGACTAACAGGATTTTATTTTTCTGGATAATATTATCAAAACCCTCGTTCACATGACTGCCTTATCGACCGGGTCATGAAAAGGGAAAACGTACCCCACTCCTTCTAATCAAAAACTTGTCAGAGACATGCAGAAAGATTTACACCGTACAGAGACCATATACCGATATATGGTCTCTGACACCGTATAATACACGTAAGATAATACCTCTCATTTTCATAGTGTCCGTCAGTTCCACCGTGACATGGCCCTGTACAGCTTGGCCAGCGTAGTATACACCTTGCAGGTTGCTAAAGGACACTACAAACATGTTCAGCTTCCCCATGGTTGCGATCAAACTGGCAGCAGCATCACCAGTTCACACGCCCATCCCCAAGGTGAGATCAGATGTTATGAGAAACTGTTGCGTTTCAGGGGATGCAACTCTTCCTGTCGCAGTGGGAAATTTCTTAACAGTTGACTTGCAAGTAGTTAAGACCATTTACCATAACATTTAACGCTGAATTTATCTAAATTGGTCTACAAGTGTCGATAATTATAATTTTATTTTTTTCTTATTTCTTTTCAACTATTCAAAGCCTCATACATCAATAGAAAATGATTGAGTTGATAACTATTGTATTACTACTGTAGTTCTCAGACAACCGAGTGGTAGATTTACATTGTGTTTTGAGGTTTTTCTTAAATACGATCCAAATGTTGCTATTAAAGGTGATATGGGGTGGATACCTCTGATTGTTTGACAGTGGGTGTGTATTGTTAGATATTTTTCTCTATTTGTATAAACGTATTTTCGATTAAAGGAGTGTACACGTTTAGTGGTCTGAACAGCATGCTGGTGGTTGTGTGAAAAACTGGAATCTACGTGTGAGGGCAAAGCTGACGGAATGGGATTGAATGCAGCGAGAGGAAACTCACTTTAATAAAGAAAATAGTGTATGTGTACGCATGCTGGAAATTTGCACGGAATAGTATTTTAGTGTTGGATTGGAATGGAATGGCATGCACGTCGAGTGAGTGGTGATAAACGTACTTGTTTAAAGAGGGTGTGAAGTTATGTAAATATCCATATGCTACGTTCTTACCGCTTTGCTAGCTCTAAACTGAGATCAGCTGCGGTTTCTCTAACGCCGGAAAGTGGCTGATATACGAATATGAATGTGGATGAAAGTGTAATGAAAGGATTGAGGAGGAACGACACGTATTCCTGCATTTCCCTAGACTGTATGATGGTTTGCGTGAAAGTTGGTATGAAAAGGTGAACATATTTTACTTTTTAAATATCGCAAATATTTTATTGCCCAAACCTGTTCATTGGACTTATTCTGTATGACCAGTGATATATCCACTCATTTTACATACCTGTATTTATATTGTGATATATATGATTTGAACTATCTCGAAAACCTGAGCGGATGGCTCTCTTTTATGTATTTTAATGCGTAAATAATTTTGTTAGCCGAGACCCAAATAAGCAAGTTTTCTGTCTACATTTCTATTTGCTATTAATAAAGAATACGTTGCTTTCGTTGCAGTCTGAGCTTTTTATTCCCTTTACAAATATTCTTTTTTTTTAATGGACTTGTTTTCCTAAGCAAGTGCATGTATAGACCATCTAAAAGGCCTTTTATTAAACAGCAGCGGATCCTGGATTTTGGAGTGAGTTTAGTTTTACGCCGCACTCAGCAATATTCCAGCTATGTGGCGGCGGTCTGTAATAATCGAGTCTGGACCAGATAATCCAGTGATCAACAGCAAGAACATTGATCTTGCACATAATTCATGAAGTGCAAAGGTAAGGGGGCAATTATCCTCAGGGAAATTTATTTCGGTGGAGAAGGGGAAAGGGGGAGGATGTGCGCACCCCACAAGTACCCCTATGAATCCGCCCCTGATTAAACTATATTCTTTTGTACATAGTTAGCTGGTTCACAGACAAAGATTCTTAAGTGCCTCAAACGGTAATGTTTAAACCATACATATATAAAATGGGGATTTTCATTTAATAATATAGTGTCATCAGCATATGGACAACCTAATATAGGTAATGCCCGCTCATTTAAAAAAAAATGAAAATATAAGATCGTGCACGTGATTCACATGGGATCTATTCAGCAGTTTTTGTCACATAGGTATATTCCTATTATCCAGTTCAGACTCAGTAAGTTGCTTTATATCGCCTATGAAGATACGCTGTGCCGTGTTTAGGGGTTTCCTTGTATCTGCGTGAACATTTGGATTACAAAAACATTATCGGTCGTTCAATAGTAACTTCTTTCTAAATGAAGCTTGCGCTAATGTTAAGCGATTATTTTCTGCAAAAATAAAATACAAGAATTAATGAGGCATTGGGAATGCATTGAGAAGAAAACCTTCCCAAAACATCTGTCAAAATTAATTTGGATCAAACGGACCACCTGTAGTTTTGTATATGAGCGGGGGTTTTAAGTGCCCGTTAACCAGGATACAATGAAAATGCCGATTGAATACTAAGTGAAGGACTCCAGTATATAAAAGTACTGTAAATGATTTACAGTCGGTCTTTACATTACCACATCAGTTACTTTGTCTAACTTTTCCGTCTAACAAATAACATATAAAGCCCCACGGTGGTGAGGAGTTTCTGGTATATATTGTTATAAGCATCCAAGCATCTGGAAATGTCCGGTATGAATTTGTTTTCAGTTTTACCTTTTTATTAAATATTTTCCAAAATGCATCTGGCGATTGTTAAATTCATTTTGCAAACGATTCGGTCATTTGGTTATTTAAGTCGTGATAATGTTTGAGTTATTTTTATCCATATATTCCGTCCACAAAGTACTCACTTTCTATTCAATTAGATAATCAGGGAATTGAAATCATAGATGATTTGTCAAAACTCAAGGCATTGGAGTAATTCAACATTGAACACAAGTTAAGACGTTTGACATGGCTGTGTGTGTGTCAGTGGTAAGAAAAAGTATCCGAAAACCACGATAGCTCTACAGACAGATGGACACTTGACGCAGGTGGCGGTATTTCAGCACAGTCGTTTACCTAGTCGTAGTGGATGCCAGGAAAACCGGTGTTTACAAACATGATCAACGACCAATCAGCACCAAGACACACAATCAGCCAGGTCACATATCTCTAGTTGACACAAAGGTACTTTTCTACAGAAGTAGTGATGACTTAAAAAACAATCGTTGTTCATTGCCAACTGCTGCTTGTAGACTACAGTCTTATCATAGAATTAAGGCACTGTTTCTTGGATCGACATTCTACTGATGTAAACACGACTATCGTCAACGCCGCTGCTCCAATGGCTATGCTTCCAAAGACGTAGAACGGAACTTCATACGATCCCATGTTGTCAAACATCAAACCTGAAAGAGAACATTACCTTTGTAATCTATCTATCTATTCTATCTATCCATGCTATCTATCTATTCTATCTATATAATCTATCTATCTATCTAATATATATATATATATATATATATATATAGATTTATATATATATAAAGTGATGAGAATACCGAGCGTACAGTAGTATATATAGTTATTTATATATAGTTATATATATAGTACCGGTAGTTAGATCTGAGACTTCAAACTCCGAAGAATGCCACCAACACAATCTTTGAGTATGCTTATGTAATGGTGTATCAAACCTAACTGCTTTGTAAATGAATAGTATTGATGAATCGATGAATGTATGTATTGATGATGGAAGAATATGTATTGATGAATCTTTGAATGTATGTATTGATGAATGGATGTATTGAAGAATCTATGAGTGCATGTATTGATGAATGTATGTATTGATGAATGTATGAATGCATGTATTGATGAATGTATGAATATGTATTGATAAATTTATGAATGCATGTATTGATGAATCTTGATGAATGCATGTATTGATGAATGTATGTATTGATGAATCTATGAATGTATGTATTGATGAATCTATGAATGTATGTATTGATGAATCTATGAATGTATGTATTGATGAATCTATGAATGTATGTATTGATGAATGTATGAATGTATTGATGAATCTATGAATGTATGTATTGATGAATCTATGAATGTATGTATTGATGATGAATCTATGCATGAATCTATGAATTGATGAATCTATGAATGCATGTATTGATGAATCTATGATGTATTGTTGAATATGAATGGATGTATTGATGAATCTATGATGTGCATGTATTGATGAATGTATGTATTGATGATTGATGAATGTATGCATGATGAATGTATGTATTGATGAATTTATATGTATTGATGAATGTATTGATGAATGTATGTATTGATGAATCTATGAATGTATGTATTGATGAATGTATGTATTGATGAATCTATGAATGTATGTATAGATGAATGTATGCATTGAGGAATCTATGAATGTATGTATTGATGAATCTATGAATGTTTGTATTGGTGAATGCATGTGTTTGATGATGAATGTATGTATTGATGAATCTATGGATGTATGTATTGATGAATCTATGAATGTTTGTATTGATGAATCTATGAATGTTTGTATTGATGAAAGTATGTATTGATGAATCTATGAATGTATGTATTGATGAATCTATGAATGTATGTATTGATGAATCTATGAATGTTTGTATTGATGAATCTATGAATGTATGTATTGATGAATCTATGAATGTATTGATGAATCTATGAATGCATGTATTGATGAATCTATGAATGTATGTATTGATGAATCTATGAATGTTATGTATTGATGAATCTATGAATGTTTGTATTGATGAATCTATGAATGTATGTATTGATGAATCTATGAATGTTTGTATTGATGAATCTATGAATGTTTGTATTGATGAATCTATGAATGTTTGTATTGATGAATCTATGAATGTTTGTATTGATGAATCTATGAATGTTTGTATTTATGAATCTATGAATGTATTGATGAATCTATGAATGTATGTATTGATGAATCTATGAATGTATGTATTGATGAATGTATGTATTGATGAATCTATGAATGTATGTATTGATGAATCTATGAATGTATGTATTGATGAATCTATGAATGTTTGTATTGATGAATCTATGAATGTTTGTATTGATGATTCTATGAATGTTTTAATTGATGAATCTATGAATGTATGTATTGATGAATGTATGTATTGATGAATCTATGAATGTATGTATTGATGAATCTATGAATGTATGTATTGATGAATCTATGAATGTTTGTATTGATGAATCTATGAATGTTTGATGAATTGATGAATGTATGTATTGATGAATCTATGAATGTATGTATTGATGAATCTATGAATGTATGTATTGATGAATGATGAATGTTGATATGTATTGATGAATCTATGAATGTATGTATTGATGAATGTATGTATTGATGAATCTATGAATGTATGTATAGATGAATCTATGAATGTATGTATTGATGAATGTATGGATATGTATTGATGAATCTATGAATGTATGTATTGATGAATCTATGAATGTATGTATTGATGAATGTATGGATATGTATTGATGAATCTATGAATGTTTGTATTGATGAATCTATGAATGTATTGATGAATCTATGAATGTATGAATCTATGAATGTATGTATTGATGAATCTATGAATGTTTGTATTGATGAATCTATGAATGTTTGTATTGATGAATCTATGAATGTATGTATTGATGAATCTATGAATGTATGTATTGATGAATCTATGAATGTTTGTATTGATGAATCTATGAATGTATGTATTGATGAATCTGTGAATGTTTGTATTGATGATCTATGAATATATGTATTGATGAATCTATGAATGTATGTATTGATGAATCTATGAATGTATGTATTGATGAATGTATGTATTGATGAATCTATGAATGTATGTATTGATGAATCTATGAATGTATGTATTGATGAATGTATGGATATGTATTGATGAATCTATGAATGTATGAATATATGTATTGATGAATCTATGAATGTATGTATTGATGAATCTATGAATGTATGTATGTATTGATGAATCTATGAATGTATGTATTGATGAATGTATGGATATGTATTGATGAATCTATGAATGTATGTATTGATGAATGTTATGAATGTATGTATTGATGAATGTATGAATGTATGTATTGATGAATCTATGAATGTATGTATTGATGAATCTATGAATGTATGTATTGATGAATCTATGAATGTATGTATTGATGAATGTATGGATATGTATTGATGAATCTATGAATGTATGTATTCATGAATGTATGTATTGATGAATCTATGAATGTATGTATTGATGAATCTATGAATGTATGTATTGATGAATCTGTGAATGTTTGTATTGATGAATGTATGTATTGATGAATCTATGAATGTATGTATTGATGAATGTATGAATGTATGTATTGATGAATGTATGTATTGATGAATCTATGAATGCATGTATTGATGAATGTATGTATTGATGAATGTATGAATATGTATTGATGAATCTATGAATGTATGTATTGATGAATGTATGCATTGATGAATGTATGAATGCATGTATTGATGGATGTATGTATTGATGAATCTGTGAATGTATGTATTGCAAGCTTTCCGAGGCACTGGAAATCAATGTCATTGATGGCTGCTGATGGATGTATATGTGGAAATATAGTGTAAATGGTGTAAAATAAAAACCATAAACAGTCAAAGTTGCTTATGTCTTTTTTTATCTTCACCAGACCTCCTGCCAACTTTACCCCTCAATCCCCTAATTTACAAAAGTTGGCACAGTCGGGGCACAGCGTCTGCCACATTGCAGTTAACTGCACCTCATCCTTCTCCACCATACGCCGATTGTTAAGTATACTCAATTATATGTGCTCCTTGGTTAGTTGAAGCTGCGCTAATCGCGCTTTCAAAATGGCGTTATATATTTTACTTTGAGTGAGTGAGTGGGTTTAGTTTTACGCCGCACTCAGCAATATTCCAGATATATTGCGGTGGTCTGTAAATAATAGAGTCTGGACCAGACAATCCAGTGATCAACAGCATGAGCATCGATCTACGCATTTTGGATACGATAACATGTGCCAACCAAGTCAGCGAGCCTGACCACCCGATCCCGTTAGTCGCCTCTTACGACAAACATGGGTTACTGAAGACCAATTCTAGCCCTGATCTTCATATGTTACTTTGCAATTTTTCCATGTTAATAGCATATCCCGTGTACACGTGCACGGAGAGATATGACTGAAGCTATATTAGATATGAAATTAACTAAGTGAGTGTACATGCCCATGATATGGGTGTTACGTGTTATAAAGTCACCAGATATACAAACCTCGGTGAAACGATCCCATATAACATTCAATGACGGTAACGTCGCTTGTTTAGAATAGGATCCCTGTGTCTACTTGTGTCAATTTGCACATGAATAACGCCAACATAGCCGTGTCATAATTACCCATAACTGCCCCCACTACTGGAGTGACAGCACCATTCATCATCCCACAGAACCCGAGGCCGAACGGTAGCATTTCCTGCGAAAGGACCTCCAGTGGGACGACGGGAAGCATGCTTATCATCCCGCCCATGCCAGCCCCAGCTGCTGATATCAACACTGCCGAAACCACCCAGTCGGAGGTTGCTCCCAGAATTATCAACGCGAGGCCTGTCAACAAAGTATGATAGCAGCGGGCATTTGTTATCACCAAAGTATATTTCAATAATGTGTTAGTAATTAAAAAACGATCGACACATGACCAGCTTGAAGAACTGTATCACTGACATCGGGAGCGAAACCCACATTCGTCCTGCACTGAGTAAAGTCCTCTCACATCAAGCTGAGTCATGTTTCTATGCTCTAATTCCTGTTCATAGAAGTGAACTTAAACTCAACTCATTCTCTAATTCTTGAATTAGCACGAAAAGTCGCAGACAACGTGAAAACGATACATCTAGACTTACCATGAAGAGCCGCGGACAATGTGAATATGATGCATCTATACTTACCATGAAGAGCCGCGGACAATGTGGATATGATACATCTAGACTTACCATGAACAGCCATGGACAATGTGAATATGATGCATCTAGACTTACCATGAAGAGCCATGAACAATGTGGATATGATGCATCTAAACTTACCATGAACAGCCATGGACAATGTGGATATGATGCATCTAGACTTACCATGAAGAGCCGCGGACAATGTGGATATGATACATCTATACTTACCATGAAGAGCCATGAATGTGGATATGATGCATAGGACAATGTGGATATGATACATCTATACTTACCATGAAGAGCAACAATGGATATGATACATCTATACTTACCATGAAGAGCCGCGGACAATGTGGATATGATACATCTATACTTACCATGAAGAGCCGCGGACAATGTGGATATGATACATCTATACTTACCATGAAGAGCCGCGGACAATGTGGATATGATGCATCTATACTTACTACCATGAAGAGCCGCGGACAATGTGGATATGATACATCTATACTTACCATCTATAATGAAGAGCCGCGGTGGATATGATACATCTATACTTTACCATGAAGAGCCGCGGACAATGTGGATATACCATGATGACATGGATATGACTTACCATGAAGAGCCGCGGACAATGTGGATATGATACATCTATATTCTTACCATGAAGAGCCGCGGACAATGTGGATATGATACATCTATACTTACCATGAAGAGCCGCGGACAATGTGGATATGATACATCTATACTTACCATGAAGAGCCGCGGACAATGTGGATATGATACATCTATACTTACCATGAAGAGCCGCGGACAATGTGAATATGATGCATCTATACACCATGAAGAGCCGCGGACAATGAATATGATGCATCTATACTTACCATGAAGAGCCGCGGACAATGTGGATATGATACATCTATACTTACCATGAAGAGCCGCGGACAATGTGGATATGATACATCTATACTTACCATGAAGAGCCGCGGACAATGTGGATATGATACATCTAGACTTACCATGAAGAGCCGCGGACAATGTGAATATGATGCATCTATACTTACCATGAAGAGCCGCGGACAATGTGGATATGATACATCTATACTTACCATGAAGAGCCGCGGACAATGTGGATATGATACATCTAGACTTACCATGAAGAGCCGCGGACAATGTGGATATGATGCATCTAGACTTACCATGAAGAGCCGCGGACAATGTGGATATGATGCATCTAGACTTACCATGAAGAGCTGCGGACAATGTGAATATGATGACACTATGGAGTCCAGGTATAAGCTTCAGAATGCCACCCAAAAGCCGAGCCATTGTGTTGAATGAGTTGAAGTAAAGTATCAGTGCTAGCCCGCTTTCCTCAGAGAATCCTCTACTTTTAGTCAGATCCGATAAAATACCACTGATGTTGTTTGCTGCTCCAAATGAAAGGCATGATGTAATCACGAAGGATTTGAAGATTGGTCTCAGCATTTGCCTCCAGTTGGATTTGGAGTCTTTCCCCGTAACGTGGTCTTTAATTGGTTGGCTTTTGAAGAACTGCTGATTCCCAACACTGGATGTTATGACCAATGTTGAAAGGATGGTTTGAAGATAAAAGCAGCTGATCAACAGAAGGGTTCCTCGCAATCCGTAAACACTCTTGAGTCCAGTGATTATGTACGGGAATACAACAGTTCCTACTCCACCACTGAACATAATTCCTGCCAGTGCAATACTCCGAGTTCGGGGCTTGTTGAATGTACCTGCAACCAGTGTTGTGGTGGATATGAAGATGAAACTGTTTCCAATCCCTGAAACACATCAGATGACAAAATATTAGGAGCACCAATTCAGACAATATTTCGTGGATAAGTTGTTTGTCGTAGTAGCCTACCAGTCATAGTTAATCATTTGAGTTATTGGTCTTATCCGACCAGACGACAATAGAAAGTGTTTTTACTCGTAAAACAGATGTCCCGACCCCCAACCCCTTCTCCCAATTCAACGGTGAGACCTCAAACAATTCATCTGATTCCTTCAATTTTAAACTAACAGTTAGTCTCTGAAATGAACATATTTTACAGAAAAAAGCTCATGGAAAAAAAGATAAAATATAATGAAAAAGAGCCCTGAGACTTTCTTCATTTTCAGAAGCTGTGGAAATCTAGACTTGCCACATTTTCTAGACTTGTGTGGGCTTTCTTGGATATACATGTATATGCTTTAGGGTCTGTATGACAGACTACTTCAATTTCAAAATCTCTAAGTATGAAAATACATATTATTGATAGTATGTTATTATGTTTCTAAAGTCTTCATTTAATATTGTTATATTCAATTGAACTTAATTGCCTATCAACAAATCAACAACTCCACAGTTGTCTGAAGATGGGTGAAGTTGTTTGTACAGTTATAATTCGAACACTAACCCTACCCTTCAAAAGGCCAAGTCCAAATTTGTTGCAATTGAAACAGAAAAAAATAGAATTGAAAGAAAACTTCAAACCCAAAAAATGCACTTCTGCTTGAAATTAGTTTCACAATTTTGCTCCGGAAACGAACTTAACCCTTCAAAAAGACAAAGTCCAAATTGTTGCCATGAAAACAGAATTATTTTTTTTGAACACCCCCCCACCCAAGGCACGTCTTCATGGTATTCAGAGGCAGTATACCAATTTGGGTGAAGATTGTCCAAGTAGTTTTAGAGTTATGAACGCCGACCGACGCACAATGGCGATGGAAACTCAGCCAAAACAATATGTCTCCCGACCTTCAGGGAAAGCTCATCTCAAGTCCTGAACCCAACCTACTGCAGGATTATTGTTGAAAAACTGGTAGGTTTTGACATACTCCAACAAGAGTAGGGCATACTTGGAATTAACTTGTGAGATATTGTTGTAAGATAATTATGAACAGGTTCAACCAACGCGGGCAATATGACGCTCCGCGTCAACCAATCAACCGACAAATCTGGCATGAGGTCAAAGGTTTACATTGGCCTGTCGTTAATTCGACATCGCCAAACACAAACATTCTTATTAGCAGATACAGCCATTCCCATTAAGGAAGTGAATCGGCACTTAATCGATATTCCTTGAAAGAAACAAAATCAGAAATAACACCCTACTGCGCGTGGTACGTGCAAACTATCAGCTGGTTTGGGTGTGAGGTTTTACATACATAAACGCTCTTGCACTGGATGTCTGTCAACAAATGTCCTTTGGTGTAATACTTATAGTAGCAGCATTATATATCATCATATCCTACGTGATTTTGGAAGTGTATACATTTAGATATACTACATTGGCCACAAATATTGTATTATGGGCCTTTATACTGAATAAAATATCTATCTGTCTGTCATTTAGATATGTTTGTTGTTTAACATTGCGGTCGACAATCAGTGATGACGGCAATCGAATCTGAACCTGACAATCTGGTGATTGACACGATGAAAGTTATTCCCCACAATTGGGCTACTATGTCTTCCGTCAGCCCTGTTAAGCCAGCACAGGTTACTAAAGACCATTATAACTCGGAAATTTCACGAGACTGAATGAACTGTAACTATTTATATATTATATAAATAGCCAGTGAATTATTTCTATTTTCAGTTTGGCATCAAGAAACAATGCAGACTTGTTTGGAGTCCTTAAATACGTCCTGAATTATTTACCAGTAACAAGAATCTCTTCATGTATATTGTGAGAGAACTTTTGAATGTGAATATTTTATGTGATAACACGTCCAGACTGAATTATTTATAGGTCTCTGTCTCTATGTAGCTTATTTATAGGTCTCTGTCTCTATGTAGCTTCAATATTGCTGACGGGGGGCGTTAAACTTATTTATAGGTCTCTGTCTCTATGTACAATATTGTGACGGGGCGTTAAACATCTATGACGTCTTGCATGTCCAGTGTCTTATTTATAGGTCTCTGTCTCTATGTAGCTTCAATATTGCTGACGGGGCGTTAAACACTAACACGTGGTATCTATGACGTCTTGCATGTCCAGTGTCTTATTTATAGGTCTCTGTCTCTATGTAGCTTCAATATTGCTGACGGGGCGTTAAACACTAACACGTGGTATCTATGACGTCTTGCATGTCCAGTGTCTTATTTATAGGTCTCTGTCTCTATGTAGCTTCAATATTGCTGACGGGGCGTTAAACACTAACACGTGGTATCTATGACGTCTTGCTGACGGGGCGTTAAACACTAACAAGTGGTATCTATGACGTCTTGCATGTCCAGTGTCTTAGGAAATACATTGAAACAAATCGTACTTCATGTTATAGAACTCATTATCATGAGTTGTTGGGTGAAATATACTCTACAACATCACACAATGCAGATCAGAAGCAGGTGGAGAGCGATGTGACTCACCATTCATAACGCCAGCAGTAACTATGAGATGCGCAACGGACTGGGCGAACCAGCTTGTGAATAACCCTAATGAGCTGACCAATCCTCCAGCTGTCATCACGGTCTTCATCCCAAATATCTTGATGAAGATCCCACTCAGGAAACCTAAGAATATGAACAAAAACTAATTTGTGTATACCTCTACACCTAGTGACCATCTCAGGTTGCAGTGCCTCATGTACTTTCGTCATAGCGCCAAAATCGTTATGTGTAATGAAGCCCAGAGTGCCGTTGTAAAAAACAACCTTAGTGCTTAGGTCGTGTTAAGGAATGGAAGTTACGACCACCTTAGTGGTACAACAGCACCCTGGACCACAACCTGAAGTTTGAAACAAAATTTATAGGTAGGGAGTGCACTGTTCACGCTGCCAGATGATGTTTGTGTTATGTTATAGAAAATAGCAATATTCGTTTGGGTGACGCTGTTTGACACGTTGGGGATGCTGTAAAATGCCAACCCGAGATTGCCTAACTCATCACCCCGGACATTTTCCTGGGGAACACGTCCGGATGGACAGCCTTCCATGACATTACAGCAACGTTATGCTGCCTAAAGCATCTGAACACGGGCAACCCTGCTTCAATGTGACGCTGCGTTCCTGCATTTGCACAGAGGATTGGAGCACGATGAATCTTGAATAATGTCGTGCCGGGATTGTACGCTAATCAGACTGCCATTTACAATGCTGAACTGTGTTCTATGAGTTGCTATGCTTCCACCGCCGCTGGTGACATGAAGACGTTCTTCTGGACGCCTGCAGCCCGCTAAACCACCATCAGAACTGTCCCGAGGAAGCCGGGACTCATCTGTGGATCTAATCCGTGCCCATCATGTTGTGCTCGCCAAGCATGCAAACATCGAGCGTATCGCTGGACGTCGGGGTCAGATGTTGTGCTTTTTTAATCTCCTCCTAAAAACTTCAGACTGTGGCACTAGAACGCTTCCGTACGATAGTCTATTGCAACATACTATTGCGATATTCTATTGCGACCAACTGTTTTACTTCTTCAATTGTCTCATTTGAAGTCTTTTCCCAAATGAATTTATAGGTTATATGAAACGAAAACAAGTTGAAGTAGTTTCAGTCTTTTGACAACTGACAATAAATTTGAAACCCCGACCAAGTAAACACTTAAAATATAAACTCAATGAAGCAGCAAATCAAATAAAAAAATACAAAAGAACATAAACATTTGTCAACAGAAGTCAATTTATTACTAAACCTCCGATAGTCAGACATACTATCGATGCATCGATAGTTTTCCGTTTCTACAATCGATTTATTTCTATCGGAGACTCAACAATTGCAATCCATCGATAGTTCGATGTATCGTTACAGCCCCAGATGCCATTGTGGCTATTTAAGACATAGACACGACTGTTTACTGAAAGGTGAGGATCGTCCGTATCCTTAGTGATGAAACTTCTCTGTCAAGCATGTCCAGCTCCGCTCTGTTGATTTTAGGGATAAATATAATTGTGTGAAAACAGCCAAGGACCTTTTCAGTTATGTTAATACTCATTAAATATTACTTTTTTTTAAAGAAATAGATATCATTAAATTTTGTGTACAAAGTTCTGCAGGTTATAAATCGGTTGTGTGATGATTGACTGAGACTGGGGTCTTGCCCCACATTTATATTTATATCATGTTATAGATCGCAGTCTAATACTAGCAATATTTGCTGTTGTACAACTACTTTTAAGTTTGTGATATATACATCTGTGCATATAATAAGCACCACCCTGTATTTTTTACCAATTAATTTTGTCTGAAATTAAATTCTAAACTCTTTCCAAAAATATAACCTTTATAATTTGATAGAGCAAGCATTTAACATTTCCAAAACGAAAACATCATTGAAATTACCATGTATTGTAATTAGGATAATTGCCTATATTTAAAACAGGTGTTTTTCTGTCCTAAAACAAGTTACCTTATTTTGTGAAAGTAATAATTTATTGTTGTGTGGCCTATAAATTCGTTATTTATTGTGGATGGATGAAAGTTTGTAAACTAAGATTTAGGAATCGTTACAGTCAAACAAACTAAAAAAAGAGTAAAATTTCAAAATGCAGTAAAATTTGCTTTACAAACAAAACATACAGATATTAGCTGTAAGTATCAGTATCCGGCAAGGAGAACTGTTTATTCATTACAATAAACTCAAAATCATTTCAGTTTTTGTCAATTAGCAATCTCAATTGTTGGAAAAAAATCTGAATCTTTGACATTCGGGTTCTTCCTGAATTATGCATAATTAAAGCTTACTTGATGTGTAAATGTCATTTGGTTATATAACAGAATTGCTATTTTTAGCCAAAACTGAATTTAATTGTGTAGTTAGAGCAGGAGAGGAATAGTTATTTTGGGTAAAAATCCAGTCCCATCACATTTTCATGTACATATTTTTTCATAAAGAATAGAAAAGGTTAAGGTATTTTTAAAACTGTCAATGGATAATGCTTCTTTAACTACAGGTTGATTAAATTGATGGCTGCACCCTTACTTTTCTGTAGCATCACATCTTATTTTCAAAATAGGGTGGTGCTTAATTAAAGCAAGGGTGTATACATTAACGAAAAATGGTAACTGTGCATAACATAAAATTTAATAAAATAGGAGTTATTTGAAAAGTTAAATAACCCTAAATAAGCATGTATCAAAGCACTTTGCATGACATTTGATGTCACGTATCGCCCGTGGAACGTATATCTGGGCACAATGAACTTATTCACTTTTTGCATGCCTTTTGACACCTGAAGTTCTTACAACTGATATTGAAAACTGAAGACCGATTGATTATTCTCTAACGTTTAAATTTTGTGGAAAACACGTCAATTTCAAACTAAACTGTGTGTACGTCATGTCACGGCTTACAGAAAATCAGCGTCCAGTGGGGATGCTGGAGACTGGAATGGTTCAAAATGAAGTGGCATGACATTTTGGTGTCCATCGAACCACGGTATAATCTCTATAGAGACGTTTTCAACATTATGGCAACACGAGAAATTTTCATCGGACCGACCGTCCACGCGTGACGTCACGTCAGCAAGACAACCACATTCGGCTGACCCATCTAAGGAATCGATTCCAGACTGCGAGTTTGACTGCTCGGACCATTTCTGGCTTACGTCCAATCAGTTCCAGGGCTGTACGGAAGAGACTGAGGGAGCACAATATCCGCAATATGTCCAATTTTGTTCCAACGTCACCGACAGGTACGTCTTGCTGGATGCAGACAGCATCTACGGCACATGAGACAGGATTAGGATGGTGTTTTGTTCACTGACGAGTCGGGTTTTCTTTTGGACAGCTCAAATGGCAGGGCAAAGGGTGTACAGACGGCGATGCTGAACGGTATGCTGAAGCGTGCGTTTTTCAACGTCGACAGTTTGGTATCGAAAGCGCTATGGTATGGGCGTATCACATCACATGGTCCGACACAACTTGTCATTGTCAGTGGTAGTCTGACTGCGATTACAGAGATGTAACTTCACGCTTCAGCAGGATAATACCCGTCCACATGTCGTTTTGTGTTGACAGATTTCCTGAGACAGAAGAAAATTCCTGTATTCCCCTTGCCAGCTATTTCTTCGGATCAGTTTCCTATTGAGCATGTTTGGGATGAACTGGAGCGACGTCAAACCCAGAATCAGCTATTGACTAAGCTGAATTGGAAGAAGCGTTGGTTCAAACATGGAACATCATTCCCCAAGATTTCTCCAATCGCTTAGTGTTGTCTATGCGTCGTTGTTGTAAAACCTGCATCAACACTAATGGTGGGACACACACGATACTGAATTTGTGAACTGACCTTTGACACCACATCTCACGTGTCACGATGCCTAGTGTCAAATCATACAGATTTCGATCTTATCCTGTCAACAGTTAAACAGTGATTAAGGAAAACATCACAAATCATGTTACCGTATACCGTGAACTTTTGAAGGTGATTTAAATTTCGAGGTTTGGGGACCTCTTTGGTATTATCTTTTTGCATTAAAATATGGCATCACATCAAATAATGAACAGTTACTTTATTCCGCTAGTTTATTATTTCTGATTGCACTGTTCTTTAAAATATACATGTACTATTGTATAGCCAGTTCAAATCACAGTACAGCTGAAAATTGCTGACTCGCTCACTTACTCAATTACGTGCAGCACATCGTTATGCATTTTTGGTTAGCACACTTACCAATACCAAACGTGCATCCTATACAAAACGCTGGCACCAGAGATGTTTCTCCTCTCGTCGAATTAAATGTATCCAGTATGTCATTGTAGAGAGCCCCGAAGGCGAACGGAAATCCAAGTGCCACAAATGCGCCATAGTAGGCCCCTGTTAACACAACCAGCTTCTTCCTGTTGCCGCCATCATACTTTGTATCCGAGGGAGGAGCCTTTCTGAAAGATGTAGCCATATTGTTTCAGTCATAATCCGCATTGGTACAAATACAGGAACACGCGTCTGACATCTGCAGTAACAACTAAGCCTCTTGCAAATAATAAATATACAGATGATCAGAAAATACATCAAATATAATCAGATAGTTCATTACAGAACTCTTCAAGTCGATCTGACAATCTATCTATGGGCAATGAACGATGAGACTTCCAAAATCTCGGAACTGGAGTGTTCAGAGCAGCATATCTGATTCCTGTATCTCGAATACGAACCATTACGAGAATATCATCATGCCCTGATCAAATGCAACTGAACATGATGAAGTGAGTGGGGATCTAACAATGAGTTTGGCATATATTGCGGAGAACATACAACCCTACTACAGGCATTGAACAACCAGGGGAACCCAACTCCCGGTAAACCGATATGTCTGTCGACTTAGACATGCAAGTTAAATAAACGTTGTACATATAGATATAAATAAATTGCACACAAACAAATTATACAAAACAGAACAAACCTTGTTTCGTTCACATACCGTTGTGTATCTACACGTACACAAGACAGTGGTGAGTGGTCGTCTGCAGTGGGAACGTCGTCTTTGTTAGTCCCAGATTCAAAGCGCTCTATTTCAATCTTTGGCTGTCTTTTCTCAGTCTCAGAAGCCATTTCGCCCTTGTGGTGATCGTTTCGTATCCGCTAGACAGGTTTTTCGGCGTCAGCCGCTAACAGTTTCAACTGTATGAGCATGTGACCTATCTCACGTCATACGTGTGCCTCCTATTTTTACAAACATAGTTGGCTTGTGTTAAATTTAAAGTCGTGGTAATGCATATCTGTAAAGCTTACGGCGCGATTAAAAAGCTGCGCTTTGTGCAAGCTGAATAGAGCACGGGGGTTACTATACCTGTCGCGATCAAACTGGGTTAAGACTGTGCGTGAATGGATGCAGCGTAGCACAACATGTCTCTGTGTTCGGATGTAAGGTATGTTTACTGGAAGTACATATAGCTGTGGCTCGGGCGCTCATTCGGGACCCTTCGACTGCTAGCTTGACATATGGTGAGCCTGCTGCTAGACTTGCCTCGACATGTGTTTGTGACGAATACAGGATACGCTCGCATTTTGGCAAACACCATTACAACTGTATAGTGATGAAGAATTATGGTTATGATATAGTCACCAACATCAGCATGACCATTCAATCAATCAAAATTTGTTTACAGTACTGAAAAGACCATAGGCCTATAGTATAGTTTTACATACAGTAGCAAAGGGTGCAATAGAAATACATATACTGGACAAAAATAGTTAGGGATATATGTAAATTTTGAAATTATTAATAATGATTTATTAATTCATTGACACACTGAAAAATATCAATCATAAAAATGTAAAGATCCCTAACTTATTTTGTCCTGTATATATCGTAAATAATATCACATCTGTCTTGCAGAGGATCTGATATTCATTGCAGGGTATATATACATTGCAAGATAGTGTGTGACTGTTTGATGTTGAGATGACACGAGGGTATAGAATTTGTCTATTTGGGGGTTCAAATAGAAATATTTCTTTATGTATTCTCTTCTGATATTCGCATACAATGGACAAACAAGCAAGAAAGGGTATTCATCTTCTACTTCCTGATTTACACAATCGGTTTTCCCTTTATACCCCTAAATGCCTACCTTTTTCTATTAGAAGATCATGAGAACTACATCTGAAACGGCATTGTGCTGTTCGGAATTTCGTAACATTAATGTCAAAAGATAGTTTTATCAGTAAGAATGAATGATTTTACCTTTATCAAATCGGCACTAGATCCCATTGTCAGAAACACCTTAAATTTACAAGAGAGTCTCATAATGGTGTAACTAAGAAAACTTCAAACTTTCATACTGATATCTCCAACGGTTCCAGAGATACAGGTATGTTCCCATATGGGAACATTGGCAGGATCATCGTGAAAACGAAACAAAACTATATTTTTGCAACACATCTTTTATTTCTTTGAAATGTAGTGAACAAAACTTTCTTTAACACATAAATCGATGATGCAGGAATGTTCCGGGAACAGCTAGGTAATGAAATGGTTGTTAAACGATCACATAAATTACGATGATGAGTATATAACGCAGCTGGAATGGGTTTTCTTCCCAAAATTTCAGCGACCAGATTCATGTGGCAAGTGTTCCTGAATGTTAGTTCAGCCTTGTCAAAACTGGCCTTGAACCAGGTCATCTGGTTCTAATAGGGGATTTGGGGCGGCGGGGTAGCCTAGTGGTTAAAGCGTTCGTTCGTCACGCCGAAGACCCGGGTTCGATTCCCCACATGGGTACAATGTGTGAAACCCATTTCTGGTGTCCCCCGCCGTGATATTGCTGGAATGTTGCTTAAAACCATATTCACTCACACTCTAATATGGGATTTCAATATCCATGTTGATTCTGTGTCTGACTCCTTTGATAAATCCTTCTGTGACATCAGTCTCCTACAGCACGTGTCTGGTCCAACTCATCGATCAGGCCATACACTAGAACTAGTCATAACCATGGATAGTTGTGATATTCTGGATGCCCTTGATGTTAGTGACAAACAGATAATTGTTTGATCGGCATTCTAGAAGTTGGTGAGTCAACAATGAAACATACAACTTTATGGATGACAACTTCTGGTTTATTTGCGTTGAGCGACGTTTCGATGTAGATTCTTACATCGTTATCAAGCTAAAAGTGAGTACAACCAAATGGTGAGCAGCATATATACATGGTATGTTGTGACAAGCAGCAGATTAACATTAACAACAATGTGTAATAGAAATAACAAGTGGTACATAATTGGAAGAGGCAAGTAGGGAACTAAAAACAACAAATAGCACTAGTGATGAAGCAAATAAACAGGGGGATTAAGTAGTAACAACAAATAGACAGGCTTTGATGGTCTATATTAGTTCTTCATAGGCTGATGGGATGTAGTATCCTTGGTCACGGTTGATCAAAGGTATGTGGCGGCGGATTTCGATGGCTTCCAACAGTTTTCTTTTGTGAAGTCCTGATTATTGGTTGACAGGACTTCGAATTCGTCACACTTGATTTGATGAGTAGGGAACTTTTGCTGGTGATCTGAGAGGGCTGATTTGCTGTCTGCCTTAGCTGTACAGGCCCCGATTTCTCGAATCAAACTTAAGTCTGAGTTTTGACTTAAGTTCAAATTTTTACTCAAATTTGAGAAAATGCATTTCCCAGAATGAATTGAAATAGATATTAAACTCAAACATAGTAGACAACTTGAGTTTGGTGAATAGAATACTTAAGTATTTTGGGCTTTTTTATTAAAAAAATGCAGCTGAGTTCAAAATTCAGTTGTTTCAAATTGTCAAACTCAGTTTGAAATTTGAGTAAGAACTTAAGTTTGTTTCGAGAAATCGGGGCCGGGTTTTATGTTCTCTTATGCGGGCGTCAACGGGACGAGAGGTTTCACCTATATAAGAATCACCACATTCACAGTTAATCTTGTAAATCACTTCTTTGTGGGGTTGCTTAGTGGAGGGTGGATTACGGCCATTGGCCTGGAGAATGGTCCTGAGGGTTGGAGAGTCAGAGAAGATGGTGTCGATACCTGCTTGGTGCTTGAGAAGTCTGCTGATTTGGTGGGAGGTCTTGCCAATATAAGGAAGGGTAATTTTAATGGGGGCGGCTTCATGCTTCGTCATTTTGCGTTTGTCCTGGAGCGTGATGGAGGTGGTCCTCTTGACTAGGTTTGTGGGATACTGGTTGAGGTTGGTAAAGACACGCTGTAGGTGGTTAAGTTTATGCTCTGATCATCGCTGCTGCAGCATACCATGTACATATGCTCCTCACTATTTGGTTGTACTCACTTTTAGCTTGATAACGATGTAAGAATCTACATCGAAACGTCGCTCAACGGTTTCATTTTTTGACAAACAGATATCTGATCATTCACTTATTCAGTGTTCTGTTAAACTTACTAAACCTAAGCAAGTGAGAAAAGAAATTAGCTACAGGAAGACTTGAAATATAAATATTAGACAGTTTTCCAATGACATTGAATCTTCTGAGAAGCTTAAATTCTCTCATCAGTCCATTATCTAATTAAGGGATGCCACGGTTCCCAAAGTTTTCAAACAGGCAGTCGTCACTCCTCTCATTAAAAAGGCCAATTTAAATCCCGATGAGTAAAAAAAACTACCGGCTAGTATCTAAAATGTCACCCTGCTGGTCCTTCCTGATTTATCATCAGCCTTCGACACCCAAGACCACACCCTACTGCTTTCACACTTGGAGGAAAAACTCAGTGTTACAGGAAAGGCTCTTTCTTGGATCTGTCCGCCAGAACAGGTTGTCAAGATTGGCGAGGTCACCTCTTCCGACAGCAGTTAACGTTGGTGTTCCGCTGGGTGCAGTTCTGGGGCCTTTGCTTTTCAGCATATATCCTTCCAATAGGTGATAAAATCAGATAACAGAGTTTGATGTTTAATCTCTATGCTGACAACAATCAGATCTACATATCGACAAAGCCATCTGAATCCACCTACTGGAATCAGTCAAATTGAAGCTTGTGTGAGCAAGGTTAGATCATGGATGACTGTGAATTGTCTCAAATTAAATGACAGTAAAACGGAATGTCTACTACTTGGTTCTAAACAGAAGTTTTTGAAAGTGCCTGCAGGTCTGTTGCTTAACATTGGCTACAGCAATGTCGGAACCACTCCCTCTGCAAGAAATCTTGGAATAATATTTCAATCAAGCATGCCCCTTGAAAAAGTCAAGAACTTAGGCAAAACTAGCTTTTCCACATTCACAACATCAGCAAAATCCGCCATTGTCTTGACCATGAAACGACAAATCTTCTTATGCAGACTCTCATCACATCACGACTGGATTATTGTAACTCACTTTTCTTCCACATTCCTTCATCCCTGATCACAAAGTTACAGCGAATCCAGAATGCAGCAGCAAGGGTTGTAAAGAGCACGCCGTGAACAGAGCATATAACACCTATCATGAAGGCCCTCCAATGGCTGCCCGTGAATTTCATGATTCAGTACAAGATATTTCTTGCAGCCCAAAACTGTGTCTATGATCAATCATCGTGTCACTATCTCAGAAGCCTTGTTGGGATATACCAACCAACCCGTCCTGTCGACCATCTTCGCCTATCAATCCCAATCATGACTGACTGACTGAGTTTAATTTTACGCTGCTTTTAGCAATATTCCAGCAATATCACGGCGGGGGACACCAGACCCAATCATGAAATCACCAATGGGTGATAGAGCTTTGTCTGCCTCAGCTCCTCTACTGTGGAACGATCCACCTCTTGTCTCTTACAAACCTCATTTAAGACTTTCTTAAAGACACACCTCTTCTGAATGACCTTTTCTTATATCTCCTGTACAAATTACCACTGAGCAACCTGTATGGATAGAAGAAGTTAGGTGCTATAGAAATATATTATTATTATGTTTTTCAGATTAAAAATAGTATATAGCAAAG
Source organism: Haliotis rubra (assembly GCF_003918875.1). Classification (NCBI taxonomy): domain Eukaryota; kingdom Metazoa; phylum Mollusca; class Gastropoda; order Lepetellida; family Haliotidae; genus Haliotis; species Haliotis rubra. The sequence continues at coordinate 178,113 of NW_025767734.1, forward strand.
AGGGTTCTGGTGAACCAGTCAGGCTGGTAAGGTTTATCATCAGCTCAGGGACCTTCCCCATCCTACGTGCAGCCCAGACAGCGAATGGGACTTCTGCCAGGAAATGCTGCCTAGTCGAACCCGGGCATTCTCCTGATCTGCACCAAGAGATCAGGAGGTACCAAACCAACCGAGAATAATGGGGAGGCTGATGACAGTATACTTGGGATGCAAGCGAGACATTTCAATGCCGATATCCGCGTATTAAGCATGCTTTTCGTGAATCTTGCCAATCACATTGCTGTCAAAAGGGACAGAAAATATATTCAATAACATAAATAAATTCATTGGTTTTGCCAAGAAGGAAGATATATCATTCGAAATTAAGAATTGAACAGATGATTCGTTGTTTTTCTTATCTATTAATGTCGTTTATGTGAATACATGTATATTGATTTTAACGATGATCCTGCCAATGTTCCCACATGGGAATTCAAAGTATGATTTTGAAATGTTTAAACTTTAGCAATTATCTTAAGATCAACATGGTCCCATAGCCTTAATTTATCTTCGCGTATAAAAAAGTTACAAAGTCTTTTATGACATGTTCCCATATGGAAACATTGACATGAAAAAGGTTAAAACAGGAGTAATGATTAACTCATTGTGTAAACATAGTGAAGTGTACCACTTTTGAAAATACATACCTGTTAACCTTTGCCTTACATCATATATGAAATGGAATGACCCCTCTACAACATCAGCATCCACACCATCAACAGAATGCCCAAACAACTAGAACAGTTGCATCCCTGAATATATACTCAGTGCCACTGCTGAAGGGTCATATAGCAATAAGGTAATATAATGCAAATTCTAAGATGCCTAGCGGTTAGAACAATCGGAAAAAAATACATTATCAGACAATAAAGGTATAGTTTTTTGATGACGTAACAATTGAATGACGTTATCCCGTCACTGCGCCATTCTAGTGTGCCCCCTCGTAATCGAACCATTTTACATTACGTCACAATGTAAGCGACGTCACGATGCATGTCAGTTGTCATCGCCTCGTACGGCCTCCTGCAGTAAACTACACCGTTGCATCCAGTTTCTTGGTTTGCTGTTGCTTCACGCAGCTAACATCACTGGTGGAAACATTACGTTTATGTTTTACGACGGTTAAAATGTGTCATTTCGACTCACAAGTTTTCAGCGACACGGTAACGTTCGTAATGTTTACATTCCCACAATGCAATTGTGGAATGTCGCTTGACTACTCAACTTCCTCTGGATGCACTGATCTAAACTTACGCTGGTAGTAGAAATGCGACGTTCATATTGCCCCATATGGTTTACGTTAATGACAGATGTAATTAAAATAATTCAGAGAAGATATTTAATCCGAACGTAAACCGTCATCAAACTGTTATCATTTGTTTTTTTCTGGTAACGTTCGTCTTAACGTAGGGGGCAGACACATCAATAGAACAGCGCGCCAGTTAGCCCTGTGCGAGGATTCTTAATTTAGGTCACCGACATCGTCGTTTGTTTTCTGCCTTAAATTAATCGTAAATATCTTTAGAAAGTTTTTAATTTTGGCATCTTAGAAAAGAAATACACTTCGCCCTACCACCATGTATAGTGTAATAAAACACACTTTTGCCCTGAACTATTATAGTTAAAGCACGAGGACGCAATATAGCAATAAGGTAATATAATGCAAAATAAAGTATGCTGTGACAAGATTATAGAAAGAAGAGGTAGTTTATTAACTGAGGAGAGTGTTCGGTGCTATGCTGTGAGAAAAGGATCACGACTGTATCTACACGGACATCAAACAAAGGGATACCCCCAAAACGGAAAGTCACAACAATAGAGTCCAGGACCAATCAGTCCCTTATGTAGCCGCCTCTCTGGTCCTGGAAAGAGTTACACCGAGACCTCATGCTTCTGATCAAGTTCATGAAGAATGCCTGTGAAATAGCCTCCCATTCTTGCACAAGAGCTCTCCGAAGACCCTAGATCGTGTGGAGCAGGGTGACGTCTGTAAACACGTCCGCTAAGTTCATCCATGCATGCTCGATTGGATTGAGGTCTGGTGAGCATGCCGGCCAGTCCATCCGTTCCATACCCTGTTGCTGAAGTTAATCAGTGACTATCCTGGCTCTATGAGGTCAGGCATTATGGTCCTGTAGAAGAGGATCACGACCATAACATCCATGCCTAGCTTGCAAAAAGGGAATATCAATGGGGTCAAGATTTCATCTCGATACCGCTGACCAGTCAAATTTCCAACAATAATGTGAAGCTGGGTTCTTCCTGTAGCCATGATACCGGCCTTAACCATGACTGACCAACCACCAAACCTATTAAGTGTGACAACTGTAACATCAGTGAACCGTTCACCTCTTCTGCGGAATATTCTCCGACGACCAACATTGAAAGACAAATTAAACCGGCTTTCATCTGTAAAGAGCACGGTCGACCATTGACGTTGATTCCAACGATCGTGACGTCTGCTCTAGGCTAAACGTGCATGTCTGGGCGTTGCAGATGTGTTGGACGGACTGCTGGTCGCCTTGAATAGAGCCTATTGGCAAATAATCGGCGTCGAATAGTGTTCCTGCTTATCCTGACACCATGAACATTGCAATGTTCAGTCTGAAGGTCACCGGCGGTACGTCACGAATCGGTTACGTAAAGCGACGTTAATCAAGTGCCTCTCTTGCCTTGCAGTGGTAACTCTAGGTCGACCTGGTCTTCTTGCATATCCCATCGATCCCGTGGCTTGAAACCTTTGCCACAGTCTCCAAATGACACTTTGACTCACATTGAAGTGATTTGCAGCTTGTCGTTGACTGTGACCAGTTTCATGAGACCAATTGATTGACCCCCTCTCCGCTGCGGTCAGGAAACGTCTCATTTCGTATGATGTCAGGGTAACAATACAGTTGACATTTATAGCTTAAATCTGTGCATGGGAAGTCGCACTTTCTCATGCAATACAAGACAAAATGCTGTGTTTCCACGATACAGACATTGACAGTGTTCACGGAAACAAAGAAATTATCAAAATGATCATGATTTTGAAACACTGTATATCTTTAACTTCTCAATCACTGAGACATGTGCGTAGCCTGATGTGTTCCATGGTGCCTTATGTCAACAGGGTTTTAACAGTATCGACTTCTCATTACTTATATATTCATAATATGGAATTGATTCCTATCAATGCAAAACATGACCCTTCAATAATGGCGCTGAGTATACATATGATCCATTTACAACTGTTCAAACTTATAATCAAGGGGAGGTGCAATATATTCTTGCAGACCTTTGTCACATCTTAGGTGAGGTGAAATTGGGTTTAACGGCGTGCTTGAGAATATTTCGCTCATATGACGACGTGCATGCGTGTGTATGTGTATGTGCGGCTGCTTGTACTAGCCCAGACTTAAGCTGGTTTTATACTGGTAGCCCACTGAGATACCATGCCGCAGTGAAGCATGAATATCCCACTCAGACACATTATACTGACTCCGAGCCGACCAGTCCTTGGTGTACCCATTAATGCCGAGCGCCAGGCAGGGACCAACAAGTACCATATTTCAACGTCTTTTGGTATGACGCGGTCGGGGATCGAACCCCCGACCTTCCGCTCTCCGGGCGGACGCTCTAACCACTACACCACGGAAGCGGTTGCACATCTTAGGAATGATATGTAATATACTACCCATCAAAAGTTTAGACTCACTAGTGTAAATGTAGCCTCTTATTTCAGTCAACTGTTCTAAACTTGATTTTGCAAAATAGTCAGTTCAGTTTAAAGGTACTGTTTACACATGAACTAATGCATTGTAAAACAAATTCGTAACGTTGAACAGATTATTGTCATGAGTTCAGTAAATAATGAAAATCTGTGAAAATTGGCGAATTCTTCAGAAAACTTTACACCAAAACGCAGCTGTTCACATGAACGATATTTGCACATGCTTTTAAGCAATTTGATGCATGATCCTCTTACAATTCATCTGCATAAAGTTTGCAGTTGGCTCCCCCAAGTTAGTGGAGAAATTCATCTTCGATGTAACCATATGTATATGCATAACATATAGTGAGTGCTTTAGGTGAGTCTAAACTTTTGATGGGTAGTATATAATTGTCACATTCTAACCAAACTGACATCAACATTATAGTATTATACTACAGTATTTCGACAGATATGATATTGTAGGCTGCTCTTGTTACAATGGGCACCCTGTCTTTCACAAAAGAACAACGAAGTTGCTGTTGCTCTAGCAAGTTCTCACGTCTGTGGACATGCGAATTCGACTCACATATAGTTGTATCGTATACAATTCATCACCGCGATGGAATGTGCTTGACCTGGCAGTATCACATCTCGGAATAATCAAAGGAAAGGCGTCAATCTTGTTACATTTATCCAGGGAGACTTTAAGACTATAAGATATAATAAACTTTTAAAAGCAACCGAAGTTGCGCTGGGAACGAACCAAGTCACATTTGTACTAATTAGAGTGTGCCTCGTCATGCTCCTACGCATGACGAGGCACACTCTAATTAGTACAAATGGTAGAGAAAGCAAGCGAGTGACCTATCCCGGTTGTAGATTATCCCTGATTTATCACATAGGATTCTGTCATTTGGGATGAACAAAGACTATTCAGAATAAAGGAGTATGTCAGGGAAGGACCAGTTCCAGGGTGTAAAAGTGTATTTTTGCATTCTTTAATCAAAAGTCTACGTTAAGGCGACGTTCTATTTCTTACACAAAATCACTACTCTTGCACCCCTAAACTGACATTGTCGAATGGTGATATTGTCATAGTCTTAGACGCTACGAAGTTCCCCATTAGTAGTTCTTTATCCTTCCGCTTGTTAACGTTATCAAGCTACATATCTAGACGACGTTGAATGTACCTAAAGAACGACCTTTGTTTTTGTAACTTTGTAATGACAATGACAATACTTTATTACCGATGAGGGAATTATTGTGTAAAGCACAGGGCTCAAACATTGATAAAATGATTAAATTAAATGATTAAATAACACACATATAACACGCTAACAAGGTAAGACAAACACAAGGAATCATTTAAAAGATAAATACTGGCAGGAACAAAGGATTTCATAGCACGATTGGATTTAAAACGGGGTAAATTATAACGGCGCCCAGAAGGCAGTAATTTATTCTCATAGTAGATGGGATGATCTGGATCAGATATAATCTTACGGGCTGACTTGAGAACTCTTTCTTCATATATTTCATTTAGGTTAGCAAAAGAGACACCTGCAATTTTACTGGGTAATAAAACTATTCTGGTGAGATGGTTTCTGTTCTTAAGGGAAAAGGTTCCATACCAGCATTGTACAGAAAAAGCCAGAACGCTCTGTATAAAGCACTGATAGAAAAGACACATAATTGATTGATTAACATTGAAAGATCTCAATTTGCGCAATAAGTGTAACCTTTGTTGACACTTATTGAATATAGCATCTGTGTTTACATTAAAATTCAGTTTGTTATCAATAGTATAGTTATATAAATATGTAAATATAGTTATATAGATATATATATGTTACAGGTATATATATATATATATATATATATATATATATATTATATATAATGTGTGAAACCAGGGATTTCACGTAATCCCTGAAAGAGTCAATGATTTCATGAAATCCCTGTGACCCCCAGGGATTTCATGTATTTCCTAAAATTTCCAGGGATTCCATGAAATTACTGAAATATTGGCTTAGGGATTTCATGAAATCCCTGTAAGCCCTTATTGAAACAGAGAACACCAAATTTATAATGCGAGTACAGAGTATTTCCTGATAAAATTCATTTGTTGGGACAAGATAGAGTGTTATCATTCAAGCTATTACACTTCAGTAGCACTTTAAAACATTTACAACGTATTGATTTACACTGGTTAAGACAACAGTTACATTTCTGGAAACCCTGACCACCACAATTCGACTCGAAAATTACAGCTGTGTGGAGAAACAGTTCTGTGTCCATTGTCACATCATTCGTAGAAAGAAGACGCTGAGGACAAATATGCAATACTAGTATATGGTTTGAAAAATACCTTTTCCTTCCCAAACCCATATCCCAAAGCTCTTCTTCAACAGCCAGATGATGTATATTCCAAGTTATTTCTATGAATGGTCTAGTCTGTTTAAACTTAAACGTCTATTTTCAATAAAGAAAACAAAATGTTTGAAAATGTTAATTTTTAAAATGCTATATCACAGTAAAATGTTGAGCCATTCCGTACGGAATTATGAGAGAGACACTCGTGCCACAATATACAGAGCATAATATATGAATATTAAAAATGCAATAATAAGGGTACAAGTTACATTAAGAAGATATTAAAAATTTGCAGTACGCTTTTAAGAATATTAAGGCAGGTTTGGGCAGATAAAAACGATACACCTGGACAAGCTAGAAGAAAACTAACTATTTCAACATACCCAGATTTTTCAAAAAAAATATCTAAAAGACTTGTACATTTAGATAAAAGTTGTAATCGCTCATCAGCATACAAAGGACAATGCAATAAAACATGACACTCATCTTCAATAAAATCTTTACAGTTTCGATTCTAAGCGGCGCTACCGCACATCTAAACAAAGCTATTGCTTTTCTCAGAGCGAGACATTACAATTAACATAAAAATCACTGCAAAAATCCACCTTTAAAGTACAGTACGTGTGTAACTTATTACCTCCCCTACCAGTTAAACTACCAACTTGTAAAAGGTCCTGTTTCCATTTATAAACGAAATCGCTAAAAACTACGTCTGTAACTTTTGAAACTACAAAAGGAATATTGATTAAATTATTAATCATAACAATAAGATGCACTAGTGTGATGCTGCGATAAAACATTGGGTCTCTCGGGTTGTCAGCTCCAGACTTAGGGGTAGGGGTAATGATCCCCTTGGCCCAGTTGGAGGGTACATGACCAGTCTCATAACATGTAGAAAACAGTTTATGAAGATAATCTATACAGATGTGATGTCATTTGTCAAAACATCAACTGGAATATTATCGAAACCCGGTAATTTCCCTCTCTTAGCTTGACTTCGTGTCATCAGTAAATAGTCAAAGTTTTCAACTCCTAAGACCTGAGGGATGAAATGAGACTAAACAGTAAAGCCGTGAGAAAATTAACTTGTTATCCCGACTCAAGGTAGTAATTAGCCAAAAGTTTAATCGGTAAATTGTCAAAGTTTTCAACTCCAAAGAACTAAGGGATGAAATGAGACTCAACAGTAAGTTTTAAGCTACAAACATTCATTTCACACATTCACTGATATCCTAACAGGGAATGTGTGTAAATGGAACACCATGAAAATCAGTAATTTCATGAAATCCCTGGACATTTTAGGGAATACATGAAATCCCTGAGGGTCACAGTGATTTCGCGAAATCACTGAATCCCTCAGGGATTACGTGAAATCCCTGGTTTCACACACTCCCTGTAACATATATATATTTATTTATATTTATATAAGATGCCTAACGGACAATCGGAAAAAAAATACATTATCAGACAATAAAGCTATAGTTTTTTTATGACGTAACAATTGAATGACGTTATCCCGTCACTGCGCCATTCTAGTGTGCCCCCTCGTAATCGAATTATTTTACATTACGTCACAATGTAAGCGACGTCACGATGCATGTCAGTTGTCATCGCCACGTACGGCCTCCTACAGTAAACTACTCCGTTGCATCCCGTTTCTTGTTTTGCAGTTGCTTCACGCAGCTAACATCACTGGTGGAAACATTACGTTTATGTTTTACGACGGTTAAAATGTGTCAATTCGACTCACAAGTTTTCAGCGTCACGGTAACGTTCGCAATGTTTACATTCCCACAATGCAATTGTGGAATGTCGCTTGGCTACTCAGCTTCATCTGGATGTACTGATCTAAACTTACGTTGGTAGTAGAAATGCGACGTTCATATTGCCCCATATGGTTTACGTTAATGACAGATGTAATTAAAATAATTCAGAGAAGATATTTAATCCGAACGTAAACCATCATCAAACTGTTATCATTTTTTTTTCTGGTAACGTTCGTCTTAACGTAGGAGGGCAGACACATCAAGCGATCTATAGTTTACCATAGGCATGCGAATGCCGTAGCGCTACGAACGCTTGTATTGGAACACAAGGTTCCAGACGTTTGCATATATATTTCAAAGACATGATCCCAGCTCTGTGTTGGACTTACTTCAATTCCGACAACAGAAAAGACATTTTAATGAGAAACTATAGCACAGCTATAGATAAAATATGATGAATCCATGAAAATACATGTAATATTAATAGTAGAAGCATGTTTTCAGTGGATAGAATATTTACAAATATTACACACAGGAGTTACGCTTAGACGGCTACAGTCTTAATAAATCTTTGAATTCCCACAAGACCTATCGCTCACTTTTCACTCCTTAAATTGTCATGACTGTATGGCCAAGTCATTAAGATGCTATCAATATCATTTATTAATTATTTGCCAAGTCTGTCAAAAATTGTAATGTATGAACACACATTGCCAAATCTTTTAACATCAAACAATATAGATGTTGTGACAATAATACCATTAGCTTTTATCTGAAATATGCATTCAATGCCAATAGAAACTTAATACATGTATGTTACTAGCACCACGTGCAAGTAATCAAACTGTAATTGTACTATAGGCCCCAGGGTCAACACTGCTGAATTTAATCGATCTATTACTCGACCTTACTGTTGACAGGAATCTCATGAATAAAACGGTGCAATATCGTCATTATCTGAACGCCTTCACAGACGCATATTCCGGAAAGATGTCTTGAAAAACATGAAGCTGCGTCTAATTTATAGATGAACATAATTTCCTCGATACTCATTAATCAGATGAACCTTCATTTAGTTCAATTCACAAGTGACTGCAGAAAATGCATAATTCTTTTTAATGACTTCAAGGTCGGAAAACATGTATCATATTTCATAAGTGTATTATAGAACGCTGTAGTAGATGAACATAATTTCCTCGATACTCATTGATCAGATGAACCTCCATTTAGTTCAATTCACAAGTGACTATAGAAAATGCATAGATAGTTCTTTTCAATTTCTTCAAGGACGGAAAACATGTATTATATTTCATAAGTGTATTATAGAACGATGCAACGATGCGGCAGAGAAATACTATTGTGCCATTGTATTCCTTATATAAAATACATCAGTGTATAACATTAGCATTCAGATATTGTTATAAAATAAGTTTAAAATTCCAAACATTATCGTGTAAAATGACAAGAGATAGTGTTGTGTTCGCTGTGACAAAAAGGGTTTCGATATTCAAATATAAAATTTAATCAAAGTGACTGACCTCATGAAAGCAGTGTTAGCCATGAACGTCATTTGCGAGTTAACCACACTGTTAGAAAGTTAGCGGCGGTCCTTAGGCGTTTTAACTTTACGTCACGTTAACAACCTGTTTAAAGTTAACAGAGTTTTGAACAACAAGATAACGTTCCCCTCTGTTATTAGTTAACGGTCGGTTAAATGTACTTAACGGCTGGTTAAAAGATAACCGAGTTTTGAACAACCGGGCCCAGCGCGCCAGTTAGCCCTGTGCGAGGATTCTTAACTTAACTCACCGACACCGTCGTTTGTTTTCTGCCTTAAATTAATCGTAATTATCCTTAGAAAGTATTAAATTTAGCATTTTAGAAAAGATGTAAAGTTCGCACTACCCCAATGTGTTTTGTAATAAAGTATAGTTTTGCCCTGAACTATTATAACTAAAGCACGAGGACGGTAGTCATTATCAGACAATAAAGGTATAGTTTTTGATGACGTAACAATTGAATGACGTTATCCCGTCACTGCGCCAGTTTTTTTTAAACTATACTTTATTACACTATACATGGTGGTAGAGCGAACTGTATTTCTTAATTAAAGTGCAAGTGAGCAAAAAAAAACAGAAACGTATGACGTCTGAAAAATCTATGATCCGACAGTATAGGTTCCTTGTTAAAGAAAAAAAAAGGCTGAACAAATAATGATACTAAGATGCCTAACGGTTAGAACAATTGGAAAAAAAATACATTATCAGACAATAAAGGTATAGTTTTTTGATGACGTAACAATTGAATGACGTTATCCCGTGAATGCGCCAGGTTTTTAAAAGTATACTTTATTACAACACACATTGGGGTAGAGCGAACTTTATTTCCTAAATAATTATATATTTATATAAACTGTTATATATTTAGTTATTTGTAGTGTTTATCTGTGTGGCCGAGATCACATACTTCTATCAGTACATAGTAACTTCATCTACCTCTGCTTATGACTTTCATCGTAAACAAATGCCCTATGGGAAATGTGCTAACAAAAAGGTGTACTTGATGGGGGTGTTGCGTTGGATTCGATCCAGTTTCAGGTACACGTCTTCTATTTCGAGATATCACCCTGTGACAGGAGGAGTTACGTCCCCTAGCGGATTACAAACATTTTCGTAGGTTTCAAGAACTGCTGCCGCAGGTTTACAACCATGGGGAAACTGAACATGTTTGTAGTGTCCTTTAGCAACCTGCAAGGTGTATACTACGCAGGCCAGATCGTACAGGGCCATGTCACGGTGGAACTGACGGACACTATGAAAATGAGAGGTATTATCTTACGTATGCGAGTTTTGTAGACGTGACGCGGGAATCTGACATTTACCGTCTGGCATGTCAAACATTATTATGCATAACTCTAGAAAGTCAATACCCGTTGTTCATATATACAGTACTTTTCTGAAATCTGGAAAATCTTACTAGAAAGTCTGTAGTTTTCACTCCAATGGAGATGGTCATAATGCGAATGCGATGCTGGCAGATATTTATTTGCAGTTGCACAACATTCGATGATTCGAAACATTTGTTGTCAGCAAGGCGTGGCACTGTGTGTACACCAAAAGTGCCGCTTCGTGATGCCATACGATACTTGATTTACAAGTTAGCATGATAATTACCGCGATCCACGAATCAAGGTTATCCACGAATTTAGGTTAAGTTATGTTGTAATATGTTGTTGTGCAATACTGCTGATGGTTACACAACTGTCAGAGGATTCAACCTGCACTGAAAAAGGCTCCATACGAAAACTGTTTGTTGCAACGGATTCTGATTGGGTGTTCTGTAACCAGATGCCAAGAAAGATGCAAAGAAAAAATCTTATTTGTTTCACATGTATTGATGAATATGATTAACAAATGCTAAACACAACCCAAATACTAACAATTCTTTATGTTAAAACAAATGGTTGGTATTCCCAATTAGATCTCTATTTGCCTCTCTGAAAGCTGAATACAGTCAGGCCACATTAATCCGAACAGTGCCGTTTTTCATAAAAAATGTTCAGACAGTGAAACGTTCGGTTTGCTGAAAAAAGGCCAGTACACCACACTGCAGTAGAGTTACTTCCCGTTCACTTGATTGATAGAGACAAAAGAATGTATACATGTATCAACTGACTTAATTCACAAAACAACTTGGATGTGTAAATACTAAAACATTAAAATTCATTGCACATAATAAATTCATACTGATGTAAAAAAAATGATTAAGAATAATTTTTTTGAAAGTTCCTTGAAATTGGCTCGCTGATTTCCTCATCCTCTCTACCACGAATCACTGCAATTTTTCCTTATCCTGACTCATGCTTATTTGCTTGTCTTCTTCTTCTTTGCGAACACAGTGGAACACTTGTATCTCCCAATTGAAGTTCCCTTCAATGTAAAATCACTAATTAGTACTCACCACGAGTTATCTTTCCCCTCGCAAAGCGCGTGAACGAGGGGGCCACCTCCCACCATGTGCCTCACTCTCTCCTTCTTCGCCCAGTGAGCAGGACGTGAGAGCGCCTTTGTCTCCCTACACACTATATCCTTTAATTATATTTAGTTTGTTACATCTTATATTCATCTATACAGGTGTAACTAGTATCCTTATTCAACATGCATTGATATTTATTCGTGTTTCTGCTGCTTTATTCACGGTTGGCCGTGTTTGCTCAGCAGTTTGCCTTAATGAAAATCTGCAGTATGTAAATTACCTTACTCTGCTGCCGATCCGCATTTAGTATGCCCTAGTTGTACAACTCCATGCTCTATTGTTTCACGCTGCAAATTATGTATTAATTTGTCTAATTCTGCCTTTGATAAATATTTATATTCCGTCTTGAGACGGGCAGCAGATAGATCTCGGAAACAATCTTCAGTCATCGCTAATAGATCAGAGTCAGATATACCCTGTCAACTGTTTGCGGACGACCCTCTATCGCTGGTGTTCCGCCTGAGTTACCTTCGCTGGAGGCGTGGGGCGCGAGTCCGCTATATCAAGAAGCGACCTGCATCCCAGGACATTCCATCATCACAGTCTAAGACTAGAAGAGCTTCCACCTCGTCACAGCGTCGCTCCGAACCCCCAGGGCTACAGCTTACGTCGAGGGAAATCCACGAAGGCTACTAAAACTTTTCTTCTGACATTCTACCTGTTTCAGAATTGTGTTTATATGATGATGACATTCCGATTATCATTCCAGATGTGCGGCAAGAAGGCGACCAGTATCGGCTACCGTCACTTCAGCGCAGATCAACATGCAACCAGAGATGCCTACGCTGACGCCTGAGATTATAACTGAGGGTCCCGTCACTATCAGAGAGAGAGGACACCCTCAGCGCCAGCGCAGACCGGTCCCAGGCGACCTGGTCAACCAAATCATGTTGTTGATGGAAGACCGATACGGTTTACAGAGGCCTCAGAGCAGCGGGCCCCAGAGCCCAACCCATAATAAGTCATGTAGGGCCCCAGAGCCCGCTATGACTTCGCGTGAGGACCCCAGAGCCCACAAACGCACCTCCACGAAGATGGGCAACCCAGCCCGTGATCGAAGCCTTCGCGAGGGCGTCCCAAGCAGCCTCCGCACGAAGGATCCAGATCCTCACCAGTTCTTGAAGGGCTTGCGCGGAGGAGGAAGTGCTTCACCGAGCTCAGACCCTGTAGAACACAGAGGTCATTCGCGGAGCAGGCTCCCATATAATGATTCCGGACTCTGACTCGATACCTTCCGAAGGCCATCCACGAAGGTTAAATGGCTCCAAGTCATCTTCACCCAGAAGATCTAGAAGGGATTCATCGAGAGCTTCACGAAGCCACCAGCGTTCGCCGAGGAAGTCTCCTCCAAGGTCTCCCTATACTAGCCACTTTCGTCAGTCCGTTCACCACAATCTTCCTCGTCGATCTTCCTACAGATCTAGGACTCCACCTCACTCTATTATATGTGATCCTACGTCAGAAGAGGAAGAAGGTATCGTATTCTCAGATGCAGAAATTAGATACTGGATGGTGAATGGATTGGAACTTGCTTCCCCGTCTAAGAACGAGAACTCAGCTCATACTTATTTGATGAAGGAAGATGATGCGGACACTATCTCCTTACCTCCTATTGACCCGATAGCAGTGGTTCCAGCTAAGCTGGATACAGCCTTTACCAAATCTACGAAATTCCAATCAACACATTTCCCGGTTTTCAAGGCCAAGAAATTTGCAGGTCACAATATGGACTCCTTTTTCAAGGCTCAAGAGATTGATGACAACTTTCAGTTAATCAGTGATGCCAAGTCCAGGAATTACAGAATAGACGATCGCAAACTAGCCCAGTTGGATACCATTTCTAGGAGAATGCAGTGTTTCCGGTGAGTTTCGAATTTACCAGTCCATGGGACTGGTAAGCCTCAAATATACCAGTCCCTTATTATTTTCACCAGTCCACTTCTTTTCCATGTTAAATAAAGATAACAACAAGAATGTGTGTGTGTGTTTGTGTTTCATTTTTAATAACAACAAACGTATCAAACTCATTCGAACATGAAATGTGAAATGACGTCACATGTTACTAGTAAACCGCAAGTTTGTTTGGCAGTACTTGTACAGTTATGAACTGTTAATTACACTTTTCTTTTCTTGGTTTTACGGAATAGTTCGGATGCTCTGAACATCAACAATATCACTGTACCCTTGCCAAGAGTATTTTCACAGTTGTAAGAAGCGATTTTATTGGATAAAGATTGGTTTCTAATGACGCTTTTTCGCCACAGTCTGCTATAAGGGTCGTCATTGGTCAAAATCAGACACGTGACCTAAGGCAGCCAATCATATTACAGCAATGGATACCGTCCTCGTAAACGAAAACTTTTAGATTTTGACAAAAGTTTTGGGTAAAATAATGCTATTCTGAACATATTAAGCAAGAAATCGCTACCTATACGTAAATTATGGAACTTATTGGACGTATCGCGCTTGGTTATGACCTGTGACAAAAATGCTTCATGTATGTATTTTTGCATTAAACATCGTGTCCGGTGAAGATTGGCGGCGAGCGAGATGTCACTTGTCAGTGACTTGACTTGCATTACATGATGCGCGCAAAAAGATGGAAATAGTAATTTTATATGTACGTTTGACAACTTTAATGAATGCTGTTGTTGATTTTATTCATTAGTTTATTCAATTTATTTAATAATTTCCTCGAAACATCGTTACTTTGCTCTTTGACAATGTTATTGTAGACCCGCTGCCGAAGCATGTGTCCGAGAATCGTTGTTTTCAAGAACATTGCGAAAAATAGTTTATAATTTTAATTCTGCTGATAATATATGATAAATTGAAATTTAATAAGTGTTTTCAGACATTGTGAAATGTGATAGATTTGATATATGAATCAAAAGTCAGGTAGGTTCCTAAAATTATGTCTCATTTTGGCGTGACTACTGCCTGGCGATTTATCGGCCTCCGGTGTCTGGGGACTCATAACGTTGTGGCGATTATTCGCCCTGCGGTGTTGAATGGGTTAATATGTCCATTCCCCATCGTAAAGTTGTCTTACTATTGGCCCGATAGAGTATTGAAATCTGATGCATTATAACCTCACGCCAAAATGCCTCTCATCTGGATCGAGGCTAAAAGCGAGGCGATCAGCCAATGACAATAATCGCTTGGGACTGTTACTAAAAAGACCGCGAATTCCTTACGCGTACGCTGTATGGTGCAGATCAATTTACATGGAAGTTTCCTTTATCTAACAGTTGCTGGTAATTTGTATTGCCAATTTGGAGGAAATGATTTAACCGGGTGTATTTATTGCCGGTCCCCAGGACTTGTTTGCCATAAATATGCCGGTCCTTTGATTTTTTTACCGGTAAAATACCGGCATATGCCGGTAGACGGAAACACTGGAATGTTTTTTGGATTGAATAGATCTAGAACTGTCAATGAAACTCTCATCACCAAGTTCAAAGATTCTACAGAGGAGGAAGATAGAATGATCTACTCGGCTCTACTCATGCAGAAAAGAGACCATCAGTTCCTTACAGATCACTTGTCAGCGCTTACTGAAGCTACTACCATGGCTCGTCGTCAGGGTCTACTAGCCTCCTGCAATTGGGATAATCAATTTACGGAATCACTCTACGCTGCCCCATGGTCATCGCCCTTACTCTTTGGTGGTAACATAGACAAGGTCTCCAAAGAGGTGTCTAAGGACTCTAGAGAGGTGCTTATGATCAAGTCCATGGATACGTTAGCGAATGTCATTAAGCAATCATCCTCAACTAGGATGGTTAGTAAATCTACTCAAGTCGGACCTAGAACCAACGCAAGATCTGCAATTTCTAGGTATACGATTTCTAACAGGCCAGAATCGTATAGTAGTCCCGGAGGACAGATGGATCAAGATCCAACAGTTAATCCCACAAGCCTTACTCTCTCCGCTACCACTACGACAGTGGCAGATTCTATTGGGACTACTCACATCAGCTCAAGACTTGACAGTCAGAGGCAGGCTTCAATTACGTCCGTTACAAGTCCTCATCAATGCGCATCTCGAGGACCCTCTACCGTTCAGTCTACCAGATCACGTCAAACCTCATCTACTCTGGTGGACCAAGAGATTGAATGTTTGCGTAGGCATCTCCTTAATAGAGCCGGAATCGGAAACACATCTCTACGTAGACGCGTCACTACAAGGTTGGGGAGCCCACCTCGCCTACAAGACAGCGTCAGGCCTATGGAGCAATCAAGAGAGCAAATGTCACATAAATCTGCTAGAGATGCAAGCAGTCATAAATGCCATAAGTCTCTGGAGCAACCTACTACAGAACGCTCAGTTGATGATTCACACAGACAATTCGACAGTGGCGTTTTATGTGAACAAACAAGGCTCAACAAGGTCACCGAACCTACTGTCTCTATGTTTCCGATTATTCGATCTAATCGACAATCTAAACATACATGTCAGAGCTTGCCACATTCCAGGAGCAAAGAATGTATTAGCAGACGCTCTCTCTCGGCCACACCTACCGTCGCCGACAGAATGGATGCTCCACACAGAGATATTCACTCAAATAATCATGGAAATAGGATCTCCACTAGTAGACCTATTCGACACTCGATTCAACGAACAACTGACAACATTAAGGTATCACCAGTTCCAGACCCACTAGCATGGGCAGCGGGCGCACTAAGCATATCGTGGGAGGGACTCAGCGTCACGCTTTCGCCACCAGCGTTAATCCCACAAGTCTTACGGAAAATCAGTCAAACGCAGAGCCTCCATCTGATTTTGGTGGCCCTACTGGCCAGCGAGCGTGGTTTCAAATCTTATTCAAGAAATCGGACAACCAATTCTACAACTTCCAGAGCGCTCGAATCTATTGATACATCCGCACACCAAACAAGTGCACGGAAACCAGAAGTATTCCAACTTCGCGTATGGATTGTATCAAGGCATGTCTGAATAGAGAGGTTATTCAGCCAGGCGGCAAAAGCAGTCGCAGCTTGCCCTGCGTAACTCAGCTTCATAACTTATCACGATGACAAATGGCACAGTTTTGTCAATTATGCTGCAAAGAAAGGATTTACAGCCAGATATGCTACTCATCCTCAAGTGGCGGACTACTTATGTTATCTCACGACAAACTAAGAATCTAAAAGGCTCAACTTTGTCCACTTATCTTGCAGCATTAAGCTCTGTCATAACTATGAGAGCGGTCAAGTTAACAAAGACCCCAGAGTTACTCGCTTTGCTACGAGCATTCCGATTGGAGGATCACAAACGGAAGTTTCACGCTCCAGCTTGGGATCTAAATATAGTGCTCCAACACCTCACAAGTGAGGCTTATGAACCGTTAGAATCTACATCGTTTAAATCACTGACCCAGAAAACTTTGTCATTGTTATCGCTAGCTACAGCTGCCAGGATGTCAGAGATTCACGCTTTGGATTACGAGAGAACACGCTTTGATGATATTCATAACATCGTTTATCTGGGACTACGCTGGGATTTTATAGCTAAGAACCAATTGCCAGGTCAACCAGACAGATTATTCCACGTCCCAGCTCTCTCATCCATACTTGGACCTCATGATACGATGGATCTATCACTATGCCCAGTAAGAGCACTGAAAATATATCTCCACCGATCCAAACAGAGGAGAGCAAAATTCAAGAGATTATTTATCCCTCTATCTACAGCTTCAGGACGGAAGTCTCACGTACTACTATCTCAATTTGGATCAGAACTGTCATACTACGTGCCTACAAGGCTGCAGGACTCGACCCTCCAAGAGCATCTAATCCTCATGAAATTAGAGCGCTAGCATCAACACTTACTCTACACGGCAACTGCTCTTTGAATACCATAATGGAGGGTTGTTTCTGGAGATTCGATATGGTGTTTGCAAACCACTATCTGAGAGATATCACCACCAAGGACGTCTCAGGTATCCACCATTTAGGTCCCATGGTCCTCAAGCTCAACAGTTGACAGTTCCTGGAGAAAGATAAGTCAATCTTACAGATTTTATACTTATCTGATATCAGTACTAAATAGCTACATGCTATATATATATTTTGCTTAAGTTCAATCTATTATCTTAAGCTCAGTACTATGGTTATTATATCATACAATATATTAGGTAACAACTCGAAGGAGTTTTGCTATTATATTTAGCTTAAGTTTCATCATATCTTAAGCTCAGTAATATGGTCAGATTTTATAAATGTATTAGCTAACAAACTTTACGGAGTTTTTGCTATTATATAGCTTAAGTTAAATTATATCTTAAGCACAGTACTAGACTCATATAGCTTAAGTTTATGAATATCTTAAGCTTAGTACTTTGGTTACTTCATAAAAGTATATTATTGGTAACTATAAACTCAAAGGAGTTTATGCTATCACATTAACAACTTAAGTCTACTAGTCTTAAGCTTTGTATTAATGTTGTATATACTTTATCATAATAAGTATATTGTA
The DNA here is from genome assembly GCF_003918875.1 of Haliotis rubra. Classification (NCBI taxonomy): domain Eukaryota; kingdom Metazoa; phylum Mollusca; class Gastropoda; order Lepetellida; family Haliotidae; genus Haliotis; species Haliotis rubra. The sequence continues at coordinate 196,501 of NW_025767734.1, forward strand.
ATAGTTATATTGTAATAACCCATATATGGCAGCTGATAAGTTAGCAGCAGGAAATCATCAGCTCAGTGCCTTTATGAAGTTCCCATAGGGTTATTACAGTCATTACAATTCAAATCACTAATTATCCAAATCCAAAGTATTATATATTCCCACCTCCATAGCCGTCGGATTCTACAAGCAAATAAACATGAGTCAGGATAAGGAAAAATATGTAATTTTCTGAGTAAAATTGATATTTTATACTTATCCTGACTCATGAGATAAGCCCTCCCGTCCTCCCCACATAACACTTTGGATTTCCCTGTAAATTCAAGTGTTGGGCTTCGCTATAAAAGGAGAGAGTGAGGCACATGGTGGTGGGAGGTGGCCCTCGTTCCCGCGCTTGCGAGGGGAAAGATAACTGGTGGTGAGTACTAATTAGTGATTTTACATTGAAGGGAACTTCAATTGGGAGATACAAGTGTTCCACTGTGTTCGCAAAGAAGAAGAAGACAAGCAAATATGCATGAGTCAGGATAAGTATAAAATATCAATTTTACTCAGAAAATTACATGTTTTGTCAGCACTTGCAATGTATTAATTGCCATTGAAGTTTACCAATAATGAGCCCCGCTAATTGCCAGGGAATACAGCTGGATTAATGAAGCAAAAACAAGTACACTCAGCTAATCCTAGACTAATGCTAAGTCTCTGAATATGTATAATTTTGATAGTAACAAACAAGCCCATTTAAATTGAAAAGGAGCCCTAGGGAGACCAGACCTGAACCGGAGGAAATCTAGACTTGCTTTATTTAGGGCTCTAGCATTGCAGAGAGAGCTTGGCATTAGGGAAAATAATGTGGTTAGGGACTGTGAGACAGACTAAGCTAATCCATTAGTGATAATTGATGTTCGGAGTCTAAAGTCCGGCAGTGAGATAAAGTCAGGTCAAATAGGTACAGTCAACCTTTGAGAAACTGCCTGAACCCGCATCTACTTAAAGGTCACATGCAACGTAAAACACAACTTTGCAGATTCTGATACCTTTCGGTATGGACTTACCGAAACAAATCATCAAAAATGCACATTCAACTTATAAAGTTGAAAAATAACGCGAAAAAAAATAAACGTTTCACTAATTTTCCCCCGACTTTTCGGGGGAAAACTGGTTTCAACAGCTGGGCTGCGCTGATAGTACGTGCGCAGTGAAATAGGTTCGCGCAACTTGGAAGCAGGCTGTCCGGTGAATACTTGGTGAAGGCTTTGGTGTGAGCTATTTTCCTAATGTTTTTGTTGATATCTCACAGGCGCGAGCTTTTTATATGTTACGACTGTAAATAAACTGTTTATATAATTTCATTTGTCTATTTCACCACACGTTCTTCTTACCGAGTCACTTTCTCAGTTCGATACTTAAAAGCAATATCATTATTTAGCGTTGACAGTATTTCTAACTGTGATATAGATATGTCGTTGTCACAGACAAAACTCAATGTCTTGTTTTATTGACACCTGTGTGTCTGCCTGCCTGTCTACTAATGACAATATTCAATACAAAACTGCGATCACTTACCACATGCAATTTGAACTTAACACCAATCAGGCTATACACCATAAACAAAACGCATTGATTTATGGCCCGAGTTCGGTCTCTGTCACATTATGTAATTACACAGACAGGCAGGTGTGATACTTGAACACATGACATGTTATGATGTCTGTTGATTGCATAATGTTATACACAAAAAATGAGCATGTATTTACAAAAACAACATCTGTATATATACACACACAATGAGCCGTGCTTAAATGATCAAGATTGTTTACAGTATTTGAGGATAGTAACACTAGGTCACACACCCAATACAGTGGTACAACATGAGCATACAGGTGTTTCAGTCATTTGCTGCCACTGCATCATAACACTGCAAGTATTAAGAAATAAAGCAGGAAGCAACAATTTTACGTGAAAAAGAATACCATTTTTTTATACCCATAAACATTTTTCAGGAATTCGTCTTCGATTTGAAGGCAAGGCCTATGTACACTGGACAGAGAGGCATACAAGAGGTTCTGGAGACAACCGACGAACAGAGACCCGACACTACTCTGCCCGAGAACAGTACTTCAACCAGGACATACTGCTGGCTGGTAGATGTACGTATCATGTCATTTGTCCATCAAAACTGAGAAATTTGGGCAGCAGTGGGAACCAGAAATCATTAACAGTTCTATGTCTGGTTCATGTAACCATGACAACGTGGCAGCCATCTATAAAGACTGCTTGTATTGTTCTTGAAAAGAAATAGTGACAAATGAAAACAATCTGATTTTGTTCACAACTGCTGCATGTTGTATTGTGTCATGTGCATGACAGAAGTTCCAATATTGATTTTTGTACATGCTCTTTGAAGTCCCATCTTACTGAGCCAAGCTGATTAATGTAGCCATGGCATTTCACAACTGCCACAAGCTTACTTGTATCTCTGTTCCTTGTAGGGAAGCAGCAGTCGGGGGATGACATCCATCTGCCCGCTGGCCGCCACACCTTTCCATTTGCGTTTCAACTCCCCACAGCTTCCATCATCCTTTGAAGGAGAACACGGTCATGTTCGATACACGGCTAAAGGAATCATTGATAAACCATGGAAGTTCGATCACGAAACAAAAAGGCCATTCACAGTGATTTGTTTGCTGGATCTGAACCGGGATCCAAATGCTATGGTAAGCCATTTTAAGCAGGCCAAGATGCTGATTATGTGTTCTGGTCAATCAATCTTAGCTGTATCACATGGGCTGTGATAACACTTTAGCTCAATGCATGGTTCTGAATGTTAAGTATAGGCTGCCCGGATGTAGCTTAAAAATTGTTGAATGCGGCTTAAACAACATTCACACACTTCACCAAAACAGGTCAGCATGTATACATGCAATATAACGAGCCTTATGTCTCTGATTGTCTTTTGAATGCTTCAAACTCCTCTCGTCTGTGAGCATTGTATGATTAACCAAGGCAAGAACATGATGAACAATTCTCTACAGTTAGATAGGATTTTCATCTTCATGAGTTCAAATGGGACATCATAGTATTACACAGAAAAAAAGCTGTTAAAGCTGAGTAAGACACTTAGTATCAAATGAGTTGTAACCATGGGAAGTCATCCTTGTATTTGATTTATGATGAGGAAATGCATTCAATAACTAAGAAAATGTATTATTTGTCCTTAACTTGTCTCATATTGTTTGATCTGCTCTCCCTTAACCCAAAATAAAGGGGAAATGGTCTGTGTTACGTTCCTCAAGAACAGTAAAAACATTTCACCCAAATGCACCCCTCTATCGCAGATGCACACCAGCTAAAGTGACTCACTCTATGTTTCCCCCATCAGGATGGTAGGGAAGATTTTCTGTGTTCTGTTAATCCAAGCCATCCTATAAAAATTATAAAGATATTTTCAAAGTTTTTGGCTTTGTTTATTGTTTTAGGCCTTTGATTTTTCATATCTATTGATGGATTTTCCTAATCTATTAGTGGATTTTTCTAGTTGGCATTTAATTAAGTGTATTTTCAACTTAATTACGTTCCCAATTTCTTCAGAAAAAACTATTCTACATGTGTAAATATTGAGTATGAGGCCGTGATCAGATGATCTTTGAACTCCTTACGTTGTCACAAGCACTAACAGTGAGAAGCAGACTACAAGTAAGACCTATTCAAAGATTCCTGAGATCATTTCTAGATCATCAGGGTCTCAAGTTTTGTCTTCCTTCATATCTGAAGCTGTACATTGTTTGGTGGGCTGTCATGTCAATGTCTGCATTAGAAGACCCAGTTTACATCCTACATCTATATGTGGACACTTCACTTCAAGGCTGGGGGTGGGCTCACTTCAAAATGGAAATAACTGCTGAATTATGGCATGAAGAAGAGAGATCTCTTCATATCTCCATATCAGCACAAACTATATATAGTGAAACCTGCCAACAGTTGCACCTGTCTAATCCAGCACACTGTTAAAACCAGCATAAAAGTTTGGTCCAGCCATTTTACAAAAATATTATGATCATTAAAACATTGTCTAATTCAGCACCTATCTATTCCGTATTCCAGCATGACTTTCCAGGCCCAACAAGCAATTTTAACTGTAATTTACACTGTCTAAACCAGCATGGGTATGAGCTGCCCAATCAAGGACCTGTAATCCAAATACACTAATTAATCCTCTTGGCACGCTAGATAATCAGGAAGTAGTGATTGCGCGATGAATCAAACGCCCTAAGCAGGCATGGGTATGAGCAGTCCAATCAGGGTCCCTTAATCCAATACACTTCTCTCAGCACGCTAGACTGAGAGATTGACGAGTGTAAATGGCTGCCATGTTCGAAAATGATCGTCACTGGGTAAACCAGCATTTTATTTCGGTCACGTGGGATGCCGGTTTAGACAAGTTTCACTGTATTATCAGTTCAACCTACACTCACTTGTTGACAACTAAAGGATGCATGTTGCACCTTTCCTTGATCACGATGATCAAACCATAGCAACACTGCAATGATCAAATAAGTGTTTGGTCAATATGGAGAACAACTTGTTGGTTGATGAATACAGAAGAGTTGATTTCTTGTAGATGCCAGCTCAAGGTGCCAATTCAAAGACATTATGCTGCTGGTGCTGTGCATCAGGACCAATCTCTGCCAACTTCACCATTGACAGACAAGGATACGTTCCCGGAGAAGCCATCATTCTGAAAGCTGAAATTGACAACCAGACAAGCAGGAGAATAAAGTCGTCGTCTGTGAAATTGACAATGGTGAGTTTAATAGTTCTACGATCAAGTGTGATATCTGGACATAATGATATGGAAATAATGTCTCCAGGTTACAAAATACTATGTCAGGTTTAGTTTATTGTTTGCAGTTTTCATTGTCATTGCATATATTTCTGTGTTTTATTTTATTGTGTTAATATATTTGAGATAGCGGTACATTGTCTACTTCTTTGTTAGATGGTGCATGTTTTACATCAGTCTAAGTAAACTTAGGCTCAGTATTATTCGTTACACTGCTATACTGAGTCTTAACAAAACCTAGTAGAAGGTCGCGTCAGCTAACCTTTGAGGGACCTTGACCGTCCAATCAAACGCGAGACGGCCGAACAGATTTAACCAATCAAACAACGACTACCTGTTAGGGTTCGGCGGGACTTACAAAACGTTTTTTGAATTTTCTCTTCCCTGGTCGCTGACACTGATCTATCAACAAATGAAAATCCGCATAAAACACAGATATTTGACCTGTAGTATATACGCTTATGGGTTTCTAATAACATGGTTACTGTTGCTTATATTTTCGCAACTGTTTACTGTTTTCTGGTTATTGCTTATATCACTCGGAAGCGATCGTGCGGAAAATAGCATTCAGAACTGTTCGAGGTTTTTAGGTAAAGCTTCAAACGGTATGTGCAAATGTTACCTTTCGCGATTTGGTAAGCTGTGTTCTGATTGGTCAGTCCAAAAGGTTAGCTGACGCGACCTTCTACAATTTTTGTTAGATTCAGTATAGCAGTGTAACGAATAATACTAAGCCTAAGTTTACTTAGACTGGTTTTACATATAATATGCTGCTGTTTCTTACCACTTGGGCTCCTTTACCCTTGGCTGCAGGTGACTAAGTTCCATGCTACCACCAAAACAAGAACCTCAAGTCGTGTGATTGCCAAACTGAAGCATGGGGAGATCGACGAGGGTGGACATGATTACTGGAATGGTGACCAGTTGGTTATTCCTCCTTTGCCGCCATCGTTTCTTGCTGGCTGCAACATCATTGACATCAGATACGTTGTGCAGGTGAGATGTTTACACGAACATTTCTATATTCACTGAACCATTCCACCTGAGCCTTGATGGTGGGACTAACAGGATCGGGTGGTCAGGCTCACTGACTTGGTGGTACACATGTCATCGTATCCCAATTGCGTAGATGGATGCTCATGCTGTTGATCACAGGTCTGGTCTGGCCCAGACCCCGGTTATTTACAGACCCCCGCCATATAGCTGTAATAATGCTTAGTGCGGCGTTAAACAACAACCAAACCAAACCCAAACAAACCATGAAGTTGCTGAATATTTGCTGACTGCGGCTAAACTACATTGTTACTCATTTTACGTCACTGCCCTCTTTTTGTTTGACAAGGGATGAAACATTTTGTTGTGGATATATCATACAACAATTTCTTTATTACAGTTTCTCCAACAATGATCTTGAACATTACTGTGTACTAGTTTATGTTTGTCTTCCGTATACACTTGTAAATGTAGTTACTTCTTATGCTGACAGAATGAAGGTCACACATGTTTTATAGAGTTGTTGTGGGTTCTCCCATGTCACACACTAACCTCTGTTTTGTTTGTCATAAGAGGCGACTAACAGGATCAGGAGGTCAGGCTCTCTGACTTGGTTGGCACATGTCATCGTATCCAGGTAACGTAGATCGATGCTCATGATGTTGATCACTGGATTGTCTGGTCCAGACGCGATTATTTACAGACTGCTGCCTATATATAACTGGAATATTGCTGAGTGCGGTGTTAAACAATCAAATAACCAACCAACCTCTGTTATGTTTACAGCTTGAAGTGACCCCGTCGGGACCCAGCTTTGATCTTGAGGTCCCTCTACAAGTAATAATTGGCACCATCCCTCTGCAAAGTATTCTAGCTCAGCATCCGCCAATGGCCCCTCCTGTAGGGGCCCCCATGATCATGCCACACCCCGGAATGGCTGGTGGAGCCTACCCCCCACCTGGTGCAGGAGCTTACCCCCAACCAGGGGCAGGAGCATATCCCCCTCCTGGTGCAGGAGCCCCCCAGCCAGGGGCCTACCCACCTCCTACAGGAGCCTACCCCCCAGGAGAGTCTCTACCCCCAGGAGCCCCCCCAGCCTATCCCCCTGGAATGCCGACGAATTTGCCAAATTTACGTGAGTAGAATTACGTCAAACATGTTAAAAAACAGAGGGTTTGAATTATGAGAGAATACTACAGTGTTTTGAAATCTGTGGTCGTCAGACTGTAGATTGGATGCTTCTTATGTTTATCCCCCTGCAACGCGTTTTGCTGGGGGTATTAAAATAGACTCTGTCCGTGCACATTCGTCTATTCCGGAGCAGAACTTTAAAACCATTCACTATTTCTTCACCAAACTTGGCACATATGTAGATTGGTCTGGTGGTGAACTGGTGCCCTTTGGTAGTTTTGGAATTCTCAATACAATATTTTTTGCGTTGCAGGGAATATAGAAATGAGTTCCCTCCGTCCGTCCGTCACACTTTGTCCGAAGCATATCTCCTAAACTATTCGTGATAGCTTAACCAAACTTGGTACACATGTCAACCATGATCCCTATATGTGCCTTTTGGGGGTTAGACCAAGATATGAATTTTATTTTTTGCTGTTTCCATGGAAACATGACTTATGCTGTGACTTTGAGGATGCCACCTTGCCCAGAGCAGATCTCCTAAACTATACATACTAGCTTCATCAAACTTGGTACACATATGAAGCATGATCCCTAGATGTGCCTTTTGAGGGTTAAAACCCCAGATATGAATTTTGTTTTTTGTGGTTTCCATGGAAATGTGACTTAGGCTGTGACTATGAGGATGTCATCTTGTTGCATTTCCATGGCAACAAGTTAGGCTTCAACTGAATTTGGTGGTATTGCTCTTTTCTGGAGCAGATCTTGAAAACTTTTCAATTCTCTCCTTCCACTTTGCTATATACACTCCAAAACATTTGACAGAATCATAAGTAGTAGACATATTCATAAATAGTATTTTGCCAGGGATATTGATGACTTTGTTTTCTTGTTTTATTTTGAATCAGTGGCTTCACCTGAAGGAAGCAATGTACACCGGCACCGGTCTAATCCGGCACACTGTCAAAACCAGCATAAAATTTTGATCCCGTCATGTTACAACAATATTGTGATCATTAAAACAATGTCTAATCCGGCACCTGTCTATTCCGTATTCCGGCACGATAGACTAGGACTGATTGTGGATAAAAGTAATGCAAGAGGCATTTTGTAGTAGGTTTTGGTATCCAGGCTAGTTTACCTATTTAAAGGGTGCTGATCACGAAAAAATAGGATACCAAGCTGAAAAATATCTTAGTTATATGTTATCTTGATGATTGCTGCAACACAAATGCACAGATACTTAATACTGTGTGTCGGAGTTACAGATAACGGTTGGGTCATTGAGTTATGTACTCGCTGGTGTTCATCTCAATTGGGTATCCAAAGTTTCCTTTGAGTAACCAAATAAATTGTACCCACCTCACTCAAATTCAATTGGCTATTTTGCCATTTTCCATTAATTGTAAAAACATAATACAATTTAAATGTTGGTTTACGTGTTTGTTATATATACATGTATATATTTGATCAGTGATATGAGAAATGATAAGAAGGACTGCAAGTTGCCAAGTTAATGTGTTGAAATAGAACCTCTCAATATACCTCAGTTACTCCATCTATCCTCAGTAATGCCCAAGTTAAGATTTGACATTTTTGTGTGTACGCATGTAAGATCAAATTTATTGAGTATTTACACAAATTCAAGCGTGCTTGTACGCAACAGACTTAATATGAATTGAGTTTTCACATAAATGTTTGCGTAATTTATGCAGATGCGCAGCTTACCTGAACCTCTGTGTTTTAGTTTTCATGTCATCCTTGTAAGAGGAGTTGTGATTATCATTGTGAAATGCTGTTTGCTTCAGCCCCACCATCATATGGAGAGTGTGTGTTTGGGAAGGTCGACATCAAGGAGGAAGGGGAGAGTGAGCACCTACAGGGTGACAACAGATATGCCCCCGTCTACACGTACTACGACTGGGGCCACAAGCCCTCCGCCCCTCCTTCAGAGTAGATATGAGGGGTCTGATGTAGATTGTAACCGCTGTCTATACGTACTACGACTGGGGTCACAAGCCCTCTGCCCCTCCTTCAGATTAGATATGAGGGGGGGGGGGCTGATGTAGATTGTAACCCCTGTCCACATGTACTACGACTGGGGTCACAAGCTCTCGGCCCCTCCTTCAGATTAGATATGAGGGGGGCTGAAGTAGATTGTAACCCCTGTCTATACGTACTACGACTGGGGTCACAAGCCCTCTGCCCTCCTTCAGATTAGATTTGAGGGGGGCTGAAGTAGATTGTTACCCCTGTCTAGACATACTACAACTGGGGCCACAAGCCCTCCGCCCCTCCTTCAGATTAGATATCAGGGGGGCTGATGTAGATTGCAACATGACTCTTGCTCTTGCTATGAAATCAATATAGAGGTTATCAGATAGTGAAGGGGTACATTAGTAAATTACATCTGCCTGCATGTACTGTGCCTGTCTTTGAAAATCTGTCTACCCTTGCCCTGTGCCTGTAATGTTTCAGATGGACCTTGATCTTCAAAGTCCCATATCCCACAAATGTTATATTTTCCTCCTTTTCTTTTGCTGACTTTCCATGGTAACCGTATTGCAAGATGAAGTTATTAACCTCCTCTGTGTGATCCACTGTTGTACACTGTTGTACACAGTCTGTGTACCATGTATTGTATTGACATTTATATTCCTGTATTTTTATGGTTTTATTGTTTTGTTATACTGATATATGATCCTTTTAGTTTGTTAAGAATCACTGCTTTGAAAGGCAATAAGTAAAATTGTGCACATTTGTAGAAACAGGTAAAGACACCATTGTGTAAAGACATATTTAATGAACAAAGGTCTGTTTCATCTGCCTACAAACATGTAGCCAATAATCAGTCAGTCAATGAGTCAAAATGGGTGTATCTGACACAAACTGAAGTGCAGTTAAATGGCTAAAACAAATCCATGTCCAAGAAACAACTCTGACTCTTCTCTGGCACCATATGCAGCGTAATGTGGGAAAGCAATCTACAGTTCTGAGGTGTATAGGGAGGTGTATAGGGTTGAGGTAAGCTGACTGGGATGTCTACTCAGTGACAACAAAAGTCACCTGCTCTAAGTATGATGGCATGATGAGGTCATATGTTATCATCCAGGAGGATTAAGTCGGTCTGATGAGGCCAGCATGGTCTCACATACACATCCAGAATGTCGTGGCTGTAGCAAGCACCTGTCAACATTCCTACATGGAGATTGGCTCCTCCAGCTCCACTGATCCCATCCAGAATCATCACTGAGCATTCTCCATGTTTGGCTGCATTGGAATCCTGTAGCCGGTCTCTATTTTCCGGGACAATCTATGAAATCTTGACAGTGTCTCATCAGTGAAAGGTACTAGAGATCATTCTTGGTGTGTCTTCAACAAAAATAATACATGCCTGCCTTTCTTTGTCGGGTCAGTGGGATGTGAATGCATGCCCTCTGTCCTCTGCTGACATCATATTTTGTTGATCATTTGAGTTTAGTATTCATTCACAATAAATTTGGTTATCCTATACTCTGCCGACAGCAGCATTTGTTTAATATCTGGTTTTGTTCATAAACTGTTCTACTTGTCCACTTGCTCTATTTCAATATTTTTACATTTGTTGAACTCCTATTTTCAGTTATTAAAGAACTCAGCAAGTAGCTTAACCAAATATTCAACAGCTATTGCCTGAAAACCAAATATTGTACATTCTTAACCTAAATATAATGCAAATTTGTTTTTGTGTATGTTATACATTTTATGTTATTATTATTACTGTGGTTTCTCTTTTTGTTCTCATGCCAAACATACTTTTGATTTTTGTTTTTAAATTTTACAAAACTATTGCATTTTGCATGTTTTTTATCATCTCTTCAGGTTTGATTTGGATCAGTAGGTGATAAAAAGCAAGTCTTAACCTGGTTTTGGTCCCAATTAAAATCACTGAAAAGAATTTTGTTTTCGTCATATAGAAAATCCCTGGGATTAGTGTTGTCAAGTCAATCTGATTCATATTTTTTTCTATGTTATATATTTTGTATTCCAGTTTTTTAATTTGATTGATCCTCAAGCAAACAAAACAAATTGAAGGCCTCAAATACAGGAACACTTTAATAGTTGCTCATATGAGAGAATTTATGTTTCATTGCCCTTTACAGCTCAGGACGTTTTATGTTGTAGTCATCATGTCTTTGACAAATATGGACATTTTTTTAGCTGATTCTATCATTTTTAGCTATGAACATGGATTTTTCAAACATACATAAATAACAAACAAATATTCAAAAATCAGTTCTTGTAAATGAAATGGTATTTCTAAACATACATTTTGCATTAAGACTGATTTTTTTTTTAAATGTCTTTTGATGAAATCCATTCTTGTCTTTGTATTATCTACATAAAATACAGTAATGTCATGGGGACAATTAAACTACCATAGGAAATGAAAATGAAATTGTGAATCAAAATGTCAGGTCTTTCATTGCAGTATTTACATCAACCAAGTTATTTTCTGTTTGTTCAGCTGAAGCAATGCAATTCTTTTTATTGTGTATTTCAGTGGAGTCTGTCAAAGAACATCCATCAAATCCATCCTCCACAATTCAGCCTGATATTGTGTGACTGTAGGTTTGTCATGCATTTAGTCATCTCGGATCTGGCCACTTTCACGCATCTCACTGTTCAGTACTTGCCTCTTGTCGCCAGTATAATTACAGGGTATAGGCCATAGTTTGATTCCTGTATGCAAGACTATCAAACACATTAGGTTGTTACATTTTACATGAGGTACCAAGTAAGTAACTCTATACTGTGACCTTATTTCTGTTTATAACTTATAAACTTATAACTGTTTTATACAAGACAGCAGTTCTTCCTGACACTTTAACTCAAAGTTTATTTCATGATTTGATGGATTCTGCCTGAAAGGTCAAGTGTGTTGTTGTCAAGTCTGTGTCAGGTGTTGCCAGTTGTAGCTCAGGTTCGTGTTTCTCAGGACTCCACAAGCAATCTCTGTCAGCAGTCTCTGTGCCCCTTCAGCATTTAGGTAATATGAATGCCATACATTTAGAAAATACCTTAGCATTTCATTCTCATTTCATTATTTAATCAACTTATGTGTGTCAGTATGTATATATTTCTATTTAATCAGCCAAAGACATTTTATATATTATATAATCCTAATTGCAGTTACCTTTGACAGTGTTGTGGTATTTGCATGGATACCATGACAACACTGAAATTGCTTTTTAAGGTATTTTTTAACATTTAACCTATTGTGCCTTTTTTCTGATACAGAACTTGTAAGTGCTGCGCTATGAATACTTTAGGAAATGTTTTCTGACTTTATCATAGAAGATGTTTCAGTTTCATGATCATGAATGGGCAATAGATTGTTAAGAAGCTGTTGTCAAAACAAAGGTAATGCCTGACCAAGTGATATTTTGGGGCAGGGGCAATCGGTTGGGTGTATTTCACTACAGAAAATGTTTGCTCAAAAATGTTAGAAAATCATGTGTTCTTCGACTTGACAAAACAAAATATGTGGTTTTCAGTACATTCTGAATGTTCCGGAAGATAATGTTGTGTGGATCCTTTCAGATCAGTTAGCTCAGAAATAATGTTTTAAAAAAAATATTCTGTTTACAATATTTTTTCTGATTTTTGCAGTGGTATGACTGTTTTAAGCCATCATGTGATTTTGCAATGGCAAGCTTTGTGATGAACTGGTACATAAAATGTGTGATTCAAGGCTAGGAAGTGTAAATCAAACTTGTGTATTGCTTGTTTGTGATAGTATTTGTGTATTTTCCCAAGCTGTCCGCAGTAGGTTTTACACAGTTTGTTTGTCACAGGTGCTTGTTTCTGGAGTCCCTTTGCTAATGCTCATTGACATACTTTGGGAAGGAAACGGAATATATTTGAATGGATTATCAGCGATCGTGATATGTTTTACAAGCCATAATAATATTATTATAGCACAGTGCTGTTGGGAAAGCATATATAATCACAATAAACTTACTGTACATAGTTAAAAAGGGACCACTAATTGGTGGGATAGCTGTCTTGCAAAAGCAGCTCTTTTCACTGGAACAATCCACCACTCAGTCTCAGAATTCAACATACTCACTCTCTAATCACATTTGTAAACTCTCGTTCACTGAGGCACAAATGGACTATGTTATGACAAGTCTCATGCAGTCTCCAACAGTGTTTTAGATGCAGTAAATGTCACACCTCATGTAAGAGCCAACTGGACACTGTACACTGTCTTACCGGTGAGCACAAATTGCACTGACCAGTTCAGTGATAGCTTTGACCTTTTATCAATGAAGTAGCCTGAATCACCACTGTGATATCTACAGCTGTATTATGTATGGTATTGCAGCAGATTTGTGCAATAGTAAGTTGGAATTGTTTATAATTGTATGGCTGTTGTTTTGTAACTCCGGTATGGTTTTTGACAATTGTTTTGAGCGTTATGCACGCAAAGGTAGTGGCAACATGTAGTGAGGACCAGTTTTTTACATTCACCTGTTCTCATGAAGACACAATGGTTTTTATTTTCATTTTGTTTTTACTTTTATTGTGTTCAGAAGTATTTCATGATACTCGTTGTTGTGAGGACTATTCAAGGCGTTAGTTTAACTTCTGACAGTGTTGACCTCCCTATGAATGACTCCAACTCATAAGAAAGATTTGGCGAATCTGGGTAGCCCCAGCCGTTTGAAAGTAGGCATGATTCTGTAGTCCATTTGGATTATATTTCATATTTTGTAGATACGTATGTTCTTACTTAAGATAACTTTATTTCTTGAAGCAGCTGTTAGTGTAACTTCCCAGATGCTTGTCACAATGTTGTTTATTGTTATGTACATCAAATGTAATGACCAACCATGGTTTTGGGGTGGGAGATTATTGTTCTTGAGCAATTTTATAATGCCTCCTGTTGTTCCGTAGTGTCATTTGGTGTGTAAATTGTTCATCCGTCGTTGTTTACAGGTAAGAAGAATATGACCACAGTATTTGTGTCGTAATTATAGTTGTGTTCATCATACTCGTCGTTTATACTGTCATGTTTTAAATAATGGTTCATATAAACTTTCAACATATTTTATTTGAAGTTTTAGGTTCAACAATCAGTTCCAGGTTTTCTTGGCGCAGAATACAATGTTTTGTTGAAGTTTACCTTTTTTAACCAACTCTTCATTGTAACAAATAAAGATATTATGCCATATGGTATTTGTTATGTTATTTGAATGATGAGGAGGATGAAACAGTCCTATTTTAATCATCAGCACCCTGCAACATCCTGTGTTGGTCCCAGCGCCCTGCAACCCGTGAAGGTCCAGGTTAGAATGAACCTTCAGTAACCCATGCTTGTCGTAAGAGGCGGCTAATGGGATCGGGTGGTCAGGCTCGCTGGCTTGGTTGACACGTCATCGGTTCCCAATTGCGCAGGTCTATGCTCATGCTGTTGATCACTGGATTGTCTGGTCCAGACTCGATTATTTTCAGACCACCGCCATATAGCTGCAATATTGCTGAGTGCAGCGTATAACTAAATTCACTCACTCACCCCAGCACCATCCTGTGTTGGTCCCCAGCACCCTGCAACACCCCGTGTAGGTTCCAAGCATCCTGCAACATCCTGTGTTGGTCCCCAGCATCCTGCAACATGCTGTGTTGGTCCCCAGCACCCTGCAACATCCTGTGCTTGTCCCAAGCACCCTGCAACATCCTATGTTGGTCCCCAGCACCCTGCAACATCCTGTGTTGGTCCCCAGCATCCTGCAACACCCTGTGTTGGTACCCAGCATCCTGCAACACCCTGTGTTGGTACCCAGCATCCTGCAACATCCTATGTTGGTCCCCAGCACCCTGCACTATCCTGTGTTGGTCCCCAGCACCCTACAACACGCTGTGTTGATCCCCAGCACCCTGCAACTTTCTGTGCTCGTCCCCAGCACCCTGCAACATCCTATGTTGGTCCCCAGCACCCTGCAACATCATGTGCTTGTCCCCAGCACCCTGCAACATCCTGTGTTGATCCCCAGCACCCTGCAACATCCTGTGTTGGTTCCCAGCACCCTGCAACAATCTGTGTTGGTTCTCAGCACCCTTCAACATCCTGTGTTGGTCCCCAGCACCCTGCAACACCCTGTGTTGGTCCCCAGCACTCTGCAACACCCTGCGTTGGTCCCCAGCATCGTGCAACATCCTGCGTTGGTTCCCAGCACCCTGCAACATCCTGTGTTGTCCCCAGCATCGTGCAACACCATTTGTTGGTCCCCTGCAACCTGCAACACCCTGTGTTAGACCCCAGCACCCTGCAACACCCTTTATTGGTCCCCAGTCACCTGCAACACCCTGTGTTGGTCCCCAGCATCCTGCAACATCCTGTGTTGGTCCCCAGCACCCTGCAACACCTGTCCTGGACCCCAGCACCCTGCAAAATCCTCTGTTTGTCCTCAGCACCCTGCAACATCCTGTGTTGGTCCCCAGCATGTCCATTCAGCCTTAATCATCTTTTAAGACGTGTAGGTTGCTGGGGACCAAATCTACTATGGAAACCCCAAGAAGCCTGTGTTTTAAATGAAGCAATGTTGTTTTGTTCATTATGTCATTCCAGCTATGTACAAAAGTTCCCACCTCCATGCAATTAGTGGCCGTGTTATCCAAGTCCATGACTTTATGATGGCAGGTTTTCATATCTGATGTGGATCGTTGCTCGTTATTTCAACCACTGGTTCCTGTAACCTGTTTACAGGTTCCTGTTACATGGACTGAATATTGTTGACTGTGTTCACTTCACATTAACTGTGTATAATCGCAGAGACAGAGTCCATACGTTGCTGGAAGGATGTAGCATTTCTGTCAGTTTTCACATTTTTACGTGTTGCGAAACATGACAATCGCGCCAAGCTACTGTTATATATCGGTGGATACGTGTATAGCCCGAGTTACTTCCCTTGAATTGATTCAATGTTGTTTAGATTGACAACAGTTGTCAGTTTACGACTACCGGTATTCTCATGGGTTGCGACAGTCATGGGGAAGCTGAGCTTATTTGAAGTTTCTTACAGCAAGGAGCGGCCGGTATACTACCCAGGTGAGCCTGTAGAGGGACAGGTCACGGTGGAATTAAACGACACAATGAAAATGAGAGGTGGGTATAGCTATAAATATCTCACGAATGTCCATGACGTGACAGGCTAAATAAGATTTTCGTCGTCAGGAATGACGAGTCAGCATAGCAGACATCTGGAGTCATCGCAATCGTTGTATGTATATTCCTGTACAACAAATAGACAACCTATTTTCGTGTTGCTGTTGATGATCAGCTGCATGTGCATAACGTCCACAAAAACGTAAAACGAAACGCGTCTGCGGACTTGACAGTTCACTCAAGTGTGACGGTAGTCATACCTGCACTATATATAGCTCCGTCATCTTTGCGCTATTTGAATTCAGTGACAGACGGGATTGAAGTAATGGACTAACTGACGGAGTTTGGTTTTACGCCGCTTTTAGCAATATTCCAGCAACATCACGGCGGGGGACACCAGAAATGGGCTTCACACATTGTACCCATGTGGGGATTCGAACCCGGGTCTTCGGCGTGACGAGCCAACGCTTTGACCACTAGGCTGCCCCACCGCCCCTGAAGTAATGGAAACACAGTAACGTATATACCGCTCTTAAACACATTAAGTTCCAATCGTGTATCACATTACAGGGATTACATTTACTAAGTAATGTGTACATACTCGGTGGAATGGTCATCACCAAAAACTAACTTGATGTCGTGTATTTTGTGGTAATTATCCAGTGAATAACCCTTTGAAGCATCTTATCTTTCCTAAGGCAGGGTATAACAGTACTCATGTTAAATGTCAGAAAACGCTAGAATTTTCATCTCTAATCTATAAGAGCGTATAACTGTTAAAACAGACACATTTCAATATAATACGGGTAGGGTATAACACAATACGGATGTTATATCTCAAATAGCCTCAACAAATGTGATTACTAATACAACGGAGACGGAACGGACACATTTCATTTCACATTCTCAAAACTAATCTATAAAAGCGTATAACAGTTAAAACAGACACATTTCAATATAATACGGGTAGGGTATAACACAATGCGGATATTATATCTCCAATAACCCCAACAAATGTGATGACTAAGTTACAACAGACACATTTCGTTATAACACTGGTGGGGTATAACACAATGCGGATATTATATCTCCAATAACCCCAACAAATGTGATGACTAAGTTACAACAGACACATTTCGTTATAACACGGGTAGGGTATAACACAATGCGGATATTATATCTCCAATAACCCCAAGAAATGTGATGACTAGGTTACAACAGACATATTTCGTTATAACACGGGTAGGGTATAACACAATGCGGATATTATATCTCCAAAAACCCCAACATATGTGATGACTAAGTTACAACAGACACATTTCGTTATAACACTGGTGGGGTATAACACAATGCGGATATCATATCTCCAATAACCCCAAGAAATGTGATGACTAAGTTACAACAGACATATTTCGTTATAACACGGGTAGGGTATAACACAATGCGGATATTATATCTCCAATAACCCCAACATATTTGATGACTAAGTTACAACAGACACATTTCGTTATAACACGGGTAGGGTATAACACAATGCGGATATTAGATCTCCAATAACCCCAACAAATGTGATGACTAAGTTACAACAGACATATTTCGTTATAACACGGGTAGGGTATAACACAATGCGGATATTATATCTCCAATAACCCCAACAAATGAGATGACTACGTTATAACAGACACATTTCGTTATAACACTGGTAGGGTATAACACAACGCGGATATTATATCTCGAAGAACTCCAACAAATGTGATGACTAAGTTACAACACACACATTTCGTTATAACACGGGTAGGGTATAACACAATGCGGATATTATATCTCCAATAACCCCAACAAATGTGATGACTAAGTTACAACAGACATATTTCGTTATAACACGGGTAGGGTATAACACAATGCGGATATTATATCTCCAATAACCCCAACAAATGAGATGACTACGTTATAACAGACACATTTCGTTATAACACGGCTAGGGTATAACACAACGCGGATATTATATCTCGAAGAACTCCAACAAATGTGATGACTAAGTTACAACACACACATTTCGTTATAACACTGGTAGGGTATAACACAATGCGGATATTATATCTCCAATAACCCCAACAAATGTGATGACTAGGTTACAACAGACACATTTCGTTATAACACGGGTAGGGTATAAAACAATGCGGATATTATATCTCCAATAACCCCAACAAATGAGATGACTACGTAACAACAGACACATTTCGTTATAACACGGGTAGGGTATAACACAACGCGGATATTATATCTCCAATAACTCCAACAAATGTGATGACTAGGTTACAACAGACACATTTCGTTATAACACGGGTAAGGTATAACACAATGCGGATATTATATCTCCAATAACCCCAACATATGTGATGACTAAGTTACAACAGACACATTTCGTTATAACACTGGTGGGGTATAACACAATGCGGATATTATATCTCCAATAACCCCAACAAATGTGATGACTACGTTACAACAGACTAGGGCTGGGACGGGTAGGAAAAAATGGAATCGAGTACCCGCATGTCCTTACCCGAATCGGAATCGAGTACCCGGAAATGTAAGGAATACAGAGCTTCTGTCAACTTTCTGAAGATTCAATCACTAGTTGAAAGAGATTATTGTAGAAAACTCGAATGGATGGCAATAAGAAATTAAAACAGATCTAAGGCTATTTAATTTACGTCTGTTAAACCAATATATAGAGTAACACCATTACTTACATTCATTGTTAACATTTCGTACCCGCTGTTACTGTAACTTTCACTAGTTGGAGTCATTGTGCCTTTGTATAAGAAGGGTAACAGGCAAAACCCAAACAACTACAGGGGAATTTCTTTATTAAGTGTAATGGGTAAAATATTCACTAGTATTCTAGATTCACGTATTCGAGTTTGGCTGGACTTAAACAAAACTGTACACGAGTCACAGGCAGGTTTTAGAAATGGCTACTCAATATTTGATAATAAACTCTGTCAAAAAAGAAACGCAACCCCTGTATTTTAGAGATTTTGATCTGAAGTTTTAGGACGACACGGCATTTTTATTATTTAAGACAGAAGTCTGAAATTTGGCAGAATAATAACCCAGATGGGCATGTTTAAAATTGTCATTTCAAAAGTCATCTCACAGACACCAGTTTGTCACCAGGGGGGCGTCTTTCTCAGTATCTCGTATGAGCACCACGCGCTGCAATCACTGCACGGCATCTCCTTGGACAAGAACGGATAAGACGCCGGATTCTTTCCTGGGGAATGGCTCTCCACTCCTCCTGCAGTGCAACGGCGAGCTGTTGCAGCGTCTGTGGCGGCGGCTGACGTTGACGTACGCGTCGATCCAGAGTATCCACAGGTGTTCAATAGGGTTGAGGTCTGGTGATTTAGAGGGTCATGGCAAGACATTGACGTTGGAATTCTGCAGAAAGTTCATTGTTGCACGTGCAGTATGAGGCCGGGCGTTGTCCCGTTGAAAAATCTGTGTCTGTTGGTCAATAATCGGGAGAAGGTGAAGCTCTAACACGTGGTTGATGTAACGTTGGGCTGTCAGGTTCCTGGAACGATCACCAAGTCTGATTTCTGGTTGTATGAGATGGTTCCCCAAACCATGACGCTTTCTCCGCCAAATCTGTCCACCTGTCGGACGCAGATGGGCGCAAAACGTTTATGACGTCTCCTATACAGACGCTGTCTTCCGTCGTGACGTTGCAAAAGAAAACGTGATTCATCAGAAAACCAGATTCGCCTCCAGTTTTGTAAAGTCCGTATCCTTACGTTGTTGCACCACCTGAGTCGTCGGCGTCGATGTAGGGGCGTAGTACAGGTCCAACAACTGGTCTACAGGCACGTAACCCCGCTTCTTTCAGACGGTTCCTAATCGTTTGAGCTGACACTCTCCTCAAACCTGGTATTTGTGTGGCAGTCACGGTTGGTAGGGCATGCCGATTACGCAGGTGATGGACCCGGATGTACCGATCTTGAAGAGGGTCGTGATTCTTGGCCTTCCACTTCTCGGGCGATCGTTGGTCAAATTGAAGTTGTTGTAGCGGCTCCAAAGTCGGGATATCGTTGTTTTGTGAACATTTAGGTGCCGTGCAACAGTTCCAAAACTTTCTCCGGCTTGAACACGACCAATGGCGATATTTCGGTCGGCAGCACTCAATCGTGGCATTTTTAACACAGCTTTTCGGCGACAAATGAATGAATATAATACGGAAGCACATGGGCTTTTCTACACCCCTACATTAACTGCCATTTTCATGATTTGCATGTGTTTTTTTTGTGCGAAGTCACCATGAGGGTCATTTCATGCGTTGTGACGGAATAAGCAATAAAATACACTTATGCGTACAAATGCAGTTGTTTGGATGGTAATCTTCATTAATTACGTGTATCATTTCAATACATTCGAATAAAATTTAGTTTGGAAGCAATAACTTCATTCAAACGAATTTTTCATATCTGAGGACAGGGGTTGCGTTTCTTTTTTGACAGAGTTTATTTTCATTCTACAGTCGCTTGTCCAAAATTCCCCTAAGGAAACCTGGTCATAGGTTTTATGCTTCATTTATTGATTTTCGCAAGGCCTTTGACTTAGTAAATAGTGATAAGTTATTGTATGTACTGTTAAGCAAAGGTGTTCATGGTAAGATCTTTAGGCTCTTAACAGACATATATAATAAGGTCAGAGCGTGCGTCCGAGTTGGCAGTAATAGGTCGGATATATTCACAACTTCACATGGCGTCAGACAAGGGTGTATGTTGAGTCCGGTATTGTTTATATATTTTATAAATGAGTTAGTAGAGGAAATGCAAAATAGTGGTATAAGGGGTATATTTGTCAAATCGGAACTGGACGACACTTTACTGCTGCTCTTTTCCGATGATGTCACCATGGTAGATGATTCTGTCGTAGGGCTGCAGCGAAAATTAGATTTCCTACATACACTTTATTTGAAATTGGGTCTGGAGGTGAATTTAGATAAGTCTCAAATTATTGTCTTTAGAAATGGTGGCTATCTTAGAAGTACAGAGAAATGGTTTTATGATGGTAAGGAAATGAGAGTTGTTAGCTATTATAAGTATTTGTGTGTCATATTTTCCTCAAGGCTAGTGTGGTCTAAAGTTTGTGAAACTCTGTCGTTAACAGCAATGAAAGTGAGCA
This sequence comes from Haliotis rubra, assembly GCF_003918875.1. Classification (NCBI taxonomy): domain Eukaryota; kingdom Metazoa; phylum Mollusca; class Gastropoda; order Lepetellida; family Haliotidae; genus Haliotis; species Haliotis rubra. The sequence continues at coordinate 217,797 of NW_025767734.1, forward strand.
TTCCTGTCAAACAAATGCTGATAAAGTATGACGCACCTCATGAAATGGCTAAAAACATATTTGACACGAAAATAGCACCTAATTTGCTTTATGGCGCTGAAATTTGGGGATATACATATAGAGCAGATATTGGAAAGCTTCAGGGCTCGTTCTTCAGGAAGTATGTAGGTTTAGGAATATTTGTGTGTACAAAAACTGTGTTAGGGGAGTTGGGCAGATATCAAATGGCTGTTAAAAATTTTAGTCGTTTTATCAGGTACTGGTGTAGACTCGTGAGAATGAGTAGCCATTGGGGTTTACTCCCATAAGAACTACATCCCATTTGAACTACATCCCAAAATAACTACAGGGATTAATTAGGGATTAATTATTTGAGCAGAGGCACCCCCATGACACGTAATGAGCACAGTCCATCAGCTCTCCCATATGAACTACTATTGACCAGTAATTATGTTGTTGTAAACGTAATAACCAGAAAGTAAAGGACAAGAGAGAAGGGTATTTTGTAGTTAGTTAATGTTCTTGTATTCATATGATAGGAAAAAAAACACAAGCCAAGCCTAGCATATTGGTGTAAAAGGTTTATTGGAGTAAAGGTGAAATATAAACGAAAGAGTTTTGAAGTTAAAATAGTATAATTGTTTATATACTGCAATCCAGTACCACGATGCAGTTGGCTACTTATTGAAGCTGGGCTAAACTAGTTCTACATGGATCAGATTGAACACTGAGGATGAAAGTGACACTAAATTATCACACTAAATATTTAATCCTATCTGTAGATGAACTATCTGTACATCTATATATATAACTCCCAGACTTTATCTGCACAAGATATTTCGCCGTTCAACAGCTCTTCATGTGTACAATGAAAACTAAGTGTCGTCATAAGCGATGCATAACGGTAGTAGCTATGTCGTCATCATGGGTATGACGTTAGTGACAATAGGTAATATGTAATAGATATATAAGACACAATTATCTTCTTAGGTAGTTGAAAATGCTGTTCATAAAGCAGTAAAAGTCCCAAGAGAGACACTTATGAAAACAAAAGAAACAAATACAGACATGGACATTCTTCTATTTGTTTGTACCTACAATCTAAATAACTGTACAATTATGCCCATTATAAAAGCAAATCTTCCAATTTTGTATAGAAGTGATACCATGAAAAAAAGGTTTATCAGTCAGTGTAACAAAATGTCAAACACCACGATGTGGAACTTGTTCACTGAAGACTGCAAATTTACATTTTGTGAAGGCAAACTATTTACTATAAAAACCAACATGAACTGCCGCAGCAAAAATGTTATATATGTTTTGTTTGTTTTCTGTTGGGCAAATCCATTAAGCAGACGCAGGTAACAGCATGAAGTTAATCTGTGCACCGGACCATAACATTTGTTGTTTTAAGCTATAGGGAGGACACCGCAATAGGTATCCTCGAGCTTGTTATGAAATGCTTAAAGTCTTTGACGAAAAGGGAAATGTTAACTGGGTTTCTCATGTTCGTTCACTATTGTTTTAATTTGGATGTTCTTTTGTGTGGATTACACAAAACTCTGGCGACGTAGATGTATTTATGACAACGTTTCAGCAACGCTGCAAGGATGTCTGTTTCCAAACCTGGAGCAGTGATATTGGTAGTAGTTCTTTTCTTAAAGTTTATTTTGGAAACAGAAGTTTATATAACTGCGTTGTACACTAATAGAGACTTGATGCGTATTTTATGTTAATTTCGTTGCTTACCGCACAAATTGGGTGTCCAACAGTTGCATTTCAATAAAGACAATGTCGATAATACTATAGCAATATGTATCAAGTGTCATGTAGATGTCGTAGAAGACGGATACCACTTTTTATTAGTATGTCCTTATTACCATACAAGTCGGATGAAGTTTGTGCCTGGGTATTATCATATACATCCATCTGTCTTTAAGTTTAAGCAGTTGTTATGCACAAAAAAATATGAATGTTATTAAAAGTCTAGCAATCTATCTGAAGAGAAATCTACCTGTTTGACTGCTATTTATTGATGTAGTATATTTATGTATATGTATCGAATGCGCACAAGCAAAGAATTATGTATTTTCTGTACTCTGGGCCATGAGGCCATTATGCGAATAAACTCTCTCACTACTCACTGCGCAGATAAATTACAGTCGTTAATAATAACCTTCATTTATAGGACAATACCAATGATGTAATTGTGTGTTACGTCAATTGTGAAAAAGACAAGTTATTATCTGCCCTAGTCATTACAGAGTTCTCTCCCTTTCCGGGTACTCGATTCCAAGAAATAGGACTCGATTCCAGCTGTACCCGACCCGGCTTCGAGTACCCGAGTACTCGTCCCAGCCCTACAACAGACACATTTCGTTATAACACGGGTAGGGTATAACACAATGCGATATTATATCTCCAATAACCCCAACATATGTGATGGCTAAGTTACAACACACACATTTCGTTATAACACGGGTAGGGTATAACACAATGCGAATATTATATCTCCAAGAACAAGGGTATAACACAATGCGGATATTATATCTCCAATAACCCCAACAAATGTGATGACTAGGTTACAACAGACACATTTCGTTATAACACGGGTAGGGTATAACACAATGCGGATATTATATCTCCAATAACTCCAACAAATGTGATGACTAGGTTACAACAGACACATTTCGTTATAACACGGGTAGGGTATAACACAATGCGGATATTATATCTCCAATTACCCCAAGAAATGTGATGACTAGGTTACAACAGACACATTTCGTTATAACACGGGTAGGGTATAACACAATGCGGATATTATATCTCCAATAACTCCAACAAATGTGATGACTAGGTTACAACAGACACATTTCGTTATAACACGGGTAGGGTATAACACAATGCGGATATAATATCTCCAAAAACCCCAACATATGTGATGACTAAGTTACAACAGACACATTTCGTTATAACCCGGATAGGGTATAACACAACGCGGATATTATATATCCAATAACCCCAACAAATGTGATGACTAGGTTACAACAGACACATTTAACCTAAACCTTCGACGGTGGTTCTTTGGGAAACACCGGGTTACAGTGCTTAACAGGAAATATAGTGAGATGACATACAGAAATAACCAGATATAAAGGTATTTCGTACCACACTATACCTGTGTCAAATGTTATGGATGGACACCATAGTTATCATTCGCTTCAAGAACAGGGTTCTGTTTCAAAAAAGATACCGTACCGCTACGACCTATACTTTAACATAGACCTGAGGCAGTCTGGGACAGTCTGGACGTTCGCAGAATCTCCACTAGCATCTGACGTGTTCCTTCCCTCAGATGCCTTTTATTCACATACAAACAGCCCGGGTAGCGTAATATATACACGAAGGACTTAATTAAGCACCTCCTGCATTTTTGCAATGATAGATTTTATATACTTTGTATACTTCCGGCACAGCAACTCGGTCTTTGGCGATTTAATAAAACCCATCAAATGCATCCCCACGGAAAGCGCATGTATATGCCTCCTACATACATCGGAGATATGGACGAAAGCTTTTGATACTTGTGAGACCTTTAAAATACGAAATATTCATTGACATGTGCGTAATTGTCCGGTTTTCGATCATGTCACCGTATTTCTGTGATGAACCTTTATGTATTATATAGTAGGGGGTGTTGATACTAAACCGGGGCCTAGTTTATCGATTTTCTGACCCGCAGTGGGGGCCTGTGGTATGATCCTTTGACTCATTAAAAACGACAAAATGATTGGAATCCACGTTGATTTTATGATGATAATTGCTCATTTTAAAAAACAAACACTGATTTTCATGCAAAACCATGTCTGTACTAGTATGGCCCTGGAATATTTCATGTTGAATTTATTGGTGAATGTGAACATTCAAAATGTTATTTTTCGTGTCTTACACGATTCAAGGTCATTACCAGGTGTAACCTCCACGTGACTGTATAACAGCCAGCACGCTCCTCATCATACCCCCTGTCAGCCTCCTGATCCTCTGAAGGGGCAGTCCACGCCATTCCTCGTGTAAAGCAGCTTCCAATTGGGCCAGGTTCTGTACAGGAGGATCCCTTTGCACACGACGACCAAGCATGTCCCAGATATGCTCCAAAGGGTTAAGATCGGGGCTCATGCAACCGTGAGATATGTCAGGGGGTGCATAACTAAGTTCTTCGTGTTTATGTAAACCAGTATAATTACGGTCCTGCTCGATATATACACAAAGACAATTTAATGAATTGTGTGGTCAGGATCAGTGACTTGTTTCACAGCGTGTCATATATTCCGAAGGCCTGGGTTGACGCTCGTGGTGTCAATCATTGGATTGTCTAGCCCAGACAATTATCTACTGGTCGCCCTCATTTACCGGAAATAGTGCAGCTGCGGCTTTAAACTACCAACAAACACTATGTATGATAAAGATAACTGTCTCAACTCCTCATCAACTGAGGTTACATGGTACAGTATGATTATTTAAAGTTATAGAAGACCTTTTTGTATCAGGAATGCACCTCCGGTTTAAGGGAATGGCACGTGTCCACTGGACAGAGGAACGGTCATCTGGCTCCAGGACGATACGTACTGACCACTTTTCGGCAGAGGAAGAATACTTCTACATCAGTTTCCTGTTGGCGGGAAGATGTACGTATTAGCAGCTAACCTTTCCAGTTCAGAACAACAGGTACATGTATTCATCCAGTAAAGATAATGTTGCTATGGGTTAAGTTCGAATTCCTGTTGGGATATCACCTTTCCAGTTCTGAGCAATAGGTAGATGTATTTATCCAATAAAGATAATGTTCCTATGGGTTAAGTTCCTATTGGAGGAATATAACCTTTGGCAGTTCAGAACAACAGGTACATGTATTCATCCAGTAAAGATAATGTTGCTATGGGTTAAGTTCGAATTCCTGTTGGGATATCACCTTTCCAGTTCTGAGCAATAGGTAGATGTATTTATCCAATAAAGATAATGTTCCTATGGGTTAAGTTCCTATTGGAGGAATATAACCTTTGGCAGTTCAGAACAACAGGTACATGTATTCATCCAGTAAAGATAATGTTGCTATGGGTTAAGTTCCTGTTTGGGCGTGGGGATGGGGATATCGCCTTTCCAACTCGATATCTTTATATTGTTGTCTTCATAGCACTTGTGGATTGGGGGGAGGTGTTGCTATAGCGTCCGCTCGTCACCAGGGCCTGGGTTCAGGGGTCCTCTGCACTGATATTGTTGGGGTAATCCAAAGCAATGCAGAATCACATCATATAATAGCCACCAGTAGACAGCAACATGATATTGGCTTAAAAATACGGTTTAAGGGTAATTTTAGAGTAAGTAACCTTTAGTGCCGCATTAAGCATTTTGAAGACGACATCTAAATAATCGTGTCTATTCCATGCATGAAGAACGATTACACATCGCACCACCCAGGCCTTTGTTGAGTCTTGTCAGTGAGTAGGTTTGAACAGTATTCGGGTTATTTCACGGCGGGTCAGCTTGGTGGAACGTCCACAGTTAGGCAGGTCTTTACCACGTGCACTTTCATGAAGCCCGAGCACGAAGCCTGGTATGTTGCAGACAAACCAAATACAGTCGAATCGGGATTTGAACCCACTATCCCAGTTGTGGTGTTTTAGACCCCTTGGTCATCACTGCTCCAGGACCTTATATTAAGACAAGCATTGGACACTTGTAAATCTTTTGCCTTATAGCCTTTTCAAGGAAAGATCAACTGTATCCATAGGAATAGGTTGCCAGTAATCGTTACTCATGTGACAAGCGTCTTTAGGGTAGCAACATCATGGTCGATTTGGTCCGTATCTCAGCCACGCTGTATATAAAGGATTCCAACTGACTGTTTTGTGGAAACCAGTGAAAACCAGTGAAAAACCCGAAAAGTGTATTGAAGGTGAAGATTAAATTCAGTTATTGAACCCAGATCACGTTTCATAGCCATTCAAACAAGACCACAGCATGATTCAGTGTACTTACTGATTTCTTTCATTACCGGAAGGAGATGGGAGGAACGTACGGGAATTGGTTTATGGATAATTGCTTCAACATGTTAACTGTCTGTGGACCAAATACAGACTTTAGATGAGATGAGCTATGGGTTCATTTAGGTTTTTGTAAAAAAAAATTAAAAAATGACGGTTTGTGTAACAATGTTCACATAATCTTCACAGCTGCATGTGGTATGTTTTGGTTTCTTTCCAATTTAGGGAAAGATGAGCCAGGGCACGACATCAATCTACCTGCTGGACGACACACTTACCCGTTTTCATACAAACTTCCATCTAGACTCCCGTCTTCATTTGCAGGAGCATATGGATTTGTAGGATATGATGCTAAATGCACCATTGATAAACCATGGAAATTTAACCACGAAGCCGAGACGTCATTTATAGTCCGTAATCGCCTGGATCTAAATCGCGAACCCAGAGCTAAGGTAAGGAGAGCCTTGATACTGCAGAATGTCTCAGGTATTGGTATTGATCTGAATCTCCCCATGCCCACGATGCCAGTTACATCCCCTGACAGTACTGACCGCCTCCGTGGTGTAGTGGTTAGAGCGTCCGCCCGGAGAGAGGAAGGTCGCGGGTTCGATCCCCGACCGCGTCATACCAAAAGACGTTAAAATATGGTACTTGTTGGTCCCTGTCTGGCGTTCGGCATTAATGGGTACAACAAGGACTGGTCGGCTCGGAGTCAGTATACTATGTCTGAGTGGGGTATTCATGCTTCACTGCGGCATGGTATCTCAGTGGGCTAGCACTATAAAACCAGCTTCAGTCTGGGCTAGTACAAGCAGCCGCACATACACATACACACGCATGCACGTCGTCATATGAGCGAAATATTCTCCAGCACGACGTAAAACCCAATTTCACCTCACCTCACCTGACACTACTAGTTTGTATCATGTGTTTCTTGTTTAACGCCGCACTCAGCAATATTCCTGCTGTATGACAGCAGTCTGTAAATAATCAAGTCTGGGTCAGACAATAAAGTGATCAACATCATGGGCATCGATCTACGCAGTTTGGATACGATGACATGTGTCGGCCAAGTCAGCGAGCCTGACCACCGGATCCCGTTAGCCGCCTCTTACTACAAGCATGGGTTGCTGAAGATCAATTCTAACCCGGATCTTCACGGGTCCCTGACAGCATTAACCTCTGCCATCTAAGGCGACTCGCTGCATGTCCATCGCGACATGAGTGACATAATCCTGACCGCAATGTTCAACCCCAGCTCACCCCCGAAATGTTCAACCCCAGCTCACCCATCTCCACCACATCCAAATACACCTCCGTTCATCCATGCTCTTGTTTTGGGTCCTCTACGGTCTCAATGAATGTCTCCACTGTGCGTCCGTTGGGCACGCAAGAATCCTGGTACGCATCGATTATGATTACGTTTGCTAGCCCATAAGTGCTGATGGGCGTCATCATGGTGCTGACCGTCTCGGACCTGCATCACGTCGGGCTTCGCTACCATTGGATTACACGGTGGTATATAACTGGAATACCTCTCAAGGCGTGTTGCAGTTACTCACTCTCATCTACTTCGATTGTAATGATATACATCCTGAAGTGTAATCGTCACCTATTCCTCTTTTCCAAATGTGTGTTTGAACTAGACGGGCTTGTGGACATGTTACTCTTTCAGGAGCAGTATATGATTTCTCAAAGCATATCTTATACATGCACAAAGTAGCTTACGCACAAGATCTGAATGGTGCAGTTGCCACACGAACCCCGTCCGTAACCCAGGTAAGAACTGTGACCATTGATTAAAAGCAACTAGTAACTTCCTAACTTTTCATACATCAGTATACATTTGGATCCGTTCGCGTTGATTCTTCACATGACCTTGGTTCATATTTTGCGGCATGCATTTATTTCATTGTTATATTACTGAACAAAACATTACATGAAAATATGCCGAAGAGAGACATACTGCTGATATATGATGTAAACTCCCCGCCTCAAAGGTTAACCATAACCATTATACAATTAAGAAAGGAAATTACCTGAGACTGGTGGAATAATTACAATGTGAATTCTCTAAAAACTCGAAAGATTTGCTTGAAGATTTGCAATCTCAGAAAAGAAACGTTTTGGTCTATGGAAACATTTGAATATTCAACTTTACACACAACAATCCAACACGACAAACTTAAAGCATAGTTATATTCCGTGATTAATGGCGCATTAGTCACTGCACGTGATAACCATACATAGAGAGACACATCTGTCTTCAGAGGTTCAGTACAATGTGTCAAAAATGAACGCTGGATTTAACGATGAAAGCAATGTAAAATGTTGGTCTTCCCTATATCATTTTTGATATAAGATATAGTTTGGATAAGATATTTAGGCCTTATTGGGGATCTGTTTCTGCCCCGATTGACCAGGGCAATGTTGGTCAAGAGGTTTAACTGCACCTTCAGGGTTGCCAATGGTCTGCTGCTGTTGTATAATGACTGGGAAATTGCTAATACCCTTTGACTTTGTTGATGCACGAACTAGAGTTAGAACATCAGGTGAAACCACCTCGTTTGGTCTATGTCAATGAAGGGGCGGTGGGGTAGCCTACTGGTTAAAGCGTTCGCTCGTCACGCCGAAGACCCGGGTTCGATTCCCCACATGGGTACAATGTGTGAAGCCCATTCCTGGCGTCCCCCGCCGTGATATTGCTGGAATATTGCTAAAAGCGGCATAAAACCATACGCACTCACTATTTCAATGAACAAGGATTCGTAATATAATAAAGATAAGTGATTCATGATCTATAGGGAATCGTACAATAGAGTCTGGTTTTATTTATATATCATAAATTGTTTGGGGCATTGTACCTATAGAAAGTACAAATTTTAGAAATACATTGTATTGTGTTTTCATTGTTTGAAGGATTATGCATTTCGCCATTTGTCACCAGAAAGCAATGGTATACCCAGCTTCATTTATCAAAGAAGGTTTGAACTGACACTCGACCGTGTAAAGACGCCAATATTGACATGGTGTTGATAATCCAAAAGCAGTTCATTACAGTTCTGGTATAAACTTTAGTATTTGTTGTATGGAGATGGGTTTGGGCTTGTTTTCTTGTATGCAGAGGTGCGCCCCTTATTATGCTAAGTATAATCGGTCATGCTGTGTTTTCGATTTGTCTGTACCAACATCGTCATGTGGCTTTCACAAAGTGTTGACTGTCGAAACACTGCATCACTTCTTGAATATATGACACGTTTTATGGATATCAACTTCTTTATATATTTTACAGGACGTTTCAGAGCTAATTCTTGCTCCCCTTCATCACTTGAATACTGAGTCAGTGCGCAGAGTTTACACATGTTTGTCCAACTTGTAAATGCCTTTCAAGAACGGCATCACTTCGTTCTTTTCTCCACACCAAGCTTACTTGTAATGATATATCTGAAATACTGTTCAAAGAGATGTTCAACCAAACTTACTCGCTTACCTACCACCCACCCACATACTCACCCACTAGCCCGTTCACTTACTCAGCTACTCAGCCACTCACTCACTCTCTCACTCACTAGCCCCCTCACTCACTCACGGATTGCTTCAGAAACCTAACCGAAGAAGCAAGTCAAAGACATTATGCTGCCTGTGCTGCACATCAGGACCAATCTCGGCCACGTTTTCCATCGACAGACAAGGATATGTTATCGGGGAGGAAATAATCATCAATGCAGAAATAGAAAATCTGTCCAACAAGAGAGTCAAGAAATCCAAAGTGGTCCTGATGCAGGTATTATGAACGCATGTATATTACAGAGAGGGAACCGTACACTCAACGAGAGAGAGATAGAGAGCTGTTTTATGACTGTGGGTTTATTTATTCAATTGTCGCAGTCGTTCATTAACGATGTCTAACAACACCCACAAACATTAACGGTGAAACAGATTGGCAACACATAAAGGCAGTTGGCCTACATAGACTTGTAGAATACACATGGTAAACACAACCATGATACTTGTAGAATACACATGGTAAACACAACCATGATACTTGTAGAATACACATGGTAAACACAACCATGATACTTGTAGAATACACATGGTAAACACAACCATGATACTTGTAGAATACACATGGTAAACACAACCATGATCAATACAATCGTTTCTGAATTGTTACTTCAAAGTTTTCCATCACAGTATTTGGTCGTTCGGAACAATATTCGAGCGGAAGTGTAAACTGAAGTGAATAGTAAGTTAACCACTGCAAGTGTTCAAAGGTGTGTTGTTTAAAATTGAAAGCACTATATTAAGGCTCCAGTGTCCGCTTGTCCTGTTTCAGGAGGTGTTATATCATGCTACCACCAAGACAAAACCTAAAACACATGATTATGCCAAGCTGAAGCATGGCGAGATCAAACAGGGCGACACTGACTACTGGAATGCCGAGCGGCTGGTGGTTCCACCTTTGACGCCGTCGTTCCTCAGGGGATGCAAAATCATCGATGTCAGATACTTCTTGATGGTAAGTTTTAACTGAAGCAGGTCTTCTATATCTACCACATGTTTTCTTCAGACCCGAGAGCAAGAGAAAGGTGTTGGCATACTTACAATATCAGGAGGGATTCGAACCCACCGCCCAAAACTCTGCTGTGCATTCGATGTGCCGTTACCCTACGGACTATATCGGTAAATCGTAATTTGTTTCCGTTCGTTTTCATGTATTTTCCAGAATTTCTACACCCGTTTGATAAACTTATAGAATGTGAACACGCTTTGTTATGTTCCAGCTTGATGTAACTCCAGCGGGACCTAGCTCCGATCTCGTCCTCTATCTCAACGTAATAATTGGCAACATTCCACGACAAGGCGTTGTCGCCCAACCTTCCGCAGTGGACCAACCGGCAGCTCACCAACCATCGGGTAAAGGAGCTAGCAAAGGCTCTAAGAAAAGATCTCGACCCCGAAGAGGGTCTGCATACATCACAGAGGAGTCACAACCCCTTGCTGAAGAACTATCATTAAAAAATACAGAACTGTGATGGCATTGCCTGTTTCTGATTTGATGGCTGATCTCAGCTAATTTTGTTTAAAAGCTGCGAGTGAGCACATCCACAGCGTGTGAGTGGAGCACCTAATCTAATGGCGACATGGAGCCTGTGTATGGCAGACACTATGGCCATTCGAGATGCGTCATCAAGATCAACTCCACATCACTCGGGGGCTTTGACTGCCAGTATAACGGTCTGCACACAACAGATCTAAATCTGCATGTTGACTTTTTGTGAGCAGAATCGACACTACCTATGGCAGCCAGGAATCGACAGACTAGCGACGTGAAAGACACCAAATTGCCATATGTGATCACGCGATCACAGCTAGTTAAAGTGAGCGTCCCTATAGACGCTATTGGAAACATACTCATCTGTCCTTGAAGTGGTAGATATTTAGGCGAATATAACTTCTGATGTGTTCACGCTCAAGTCACTCATACCGAGGGCCTATTGTCGCTTTGAATAACTCGGGACCCGTGAAGGTCCAGGTTAGAATATTGATCTTCAGCAACCCATGCTTGTCGTAAGAGGCGACTAACGGGATCGGGTGGTCAGGCTCGCTGACTTGGTTGACACATGTCATCGGTTCCCAATTGCGCAGATCGATATTCATGCTGTTGATCACTGGATTGTCTGGCCCAGACTCGATTATTTACAGACCTCCGCCATATAGCTGGAAAATTGTTGAGTGCGGCGAAAAACTAAACTCACTCACTCACATTGAATAACTCGGGTTACATCCAAGAATCATCGTTCACCAAACGTTTTATCTGCCATCTTTTACTACTACGTTTGTTTTAGAACACAGATCTATACTAATGTACAGAAACACGGTTTAAATATGTCAAATGCAACGTGTTTCAACGTTACCAAACCCTCTATTATATTCTATTTTACCGTCAAACATTACACTAAATTTGATGGAATTGTTTATCCGCTGCCTTAAGATTTGGCGAATCATGTACGTTCCTTCCTAAAACGGATGTTTTTACTTTCATGAGAAGAAACGTGTTGTGTCACAGCGTGTATATGTTGTGTCTGGCTCTGTATGTCGTATACGTTTCAACCTGTATACAGCGTAATTGCGTGTCAGGATGGACCGAAAGAAAGCTTTAAACAACAGAATATTAGTGGTCCAGTACGCAGCTAATCATTAACCATAATGTACTGACTTCATGTGCGTGCGTGTGTGAATACACAAATCATAAAACTGTGACTGTAATAATCTATCATCACATGTGGTGGTGTTCACAAAATGTCTTTGATTTCGACAGTAATATATTGATACTGATTCATCGAGATTTACAGTGCTATCCAGTCCATGTTTAAATCATTGAAATATCGCATTCATGATACTTTAGGTTTCTAAAAGGTTTGAAGGAACCACAACTCTTCGTTTTGTAACTTTTAAGAGCACACATCAATATGTCAACCTGCTTGTCTAGCTTCCATGTAAAAACGTGATCTATTTTTTCTAATTATTGAGTTTGAAAACCATTTGAGTTGAAAATGTATCATATTATTTCTCTTTGAATGGAAGATGTAAAGCTATATCTGCAGCTGTCTTTCTCGGCATTGGGAGTTGATGAACATGGCTACGCAGAAGGAAGATGAAAGACTGCATATTGGTAGATCCGATTTTTCCTGGTTAGTCCATACTAATTAAATGTTAATTAAATGTCATGACCCTCGTATTGAGATTTATTAATGGAATTCAGATTATGAAGTGCATTCGTCTGTCTAAAATCAACTTAAATCAAAACCGTAAATATTTACGTCTCAGTGACTAAATGTAGAAATAAAGAACATTCTTATCAGAAATATGAAATATTAATACCTAACACAACACATTTATATGCTGAACCGAAAAAAACCCACGTCGCACCGATAGAGTTTCTTAAAGCACTCACTTTAATTCACTCTAATTAACAATCAAAACAGAGGATTAAATTCAAACTTGACAATTATGGTTAACACATTTTCGAGAATCACATTTAGAGTTCACACAAACAAAATCCCAAAAAATGGTACCATTAAGATACCCAAATGGGCCTCCAAGGGCATCTATGAAAGCGTTGCATCGTTTGTACATGGAATGAATTAGCCGGTTGATGAAGGCCATAGGCACTTGGGTCCATACTCTACGAAACGATTTCAGGTGACTCGCTTTCATTAGTAGGGTAGTCACGAAATGCGCGTGAATTTTCATTTTCACGATTGTCATACGGAACCTTTTACCACGTCTTCCTTTTCAGGTGCGTTTGGTCGATATGCTTTTATATCAGGAAACACACTGATGTTGGTAATAACTGTCAATTTGGATTGAAAAACATGTTAACAAAACGGTACAATCATAATAAAAAAACACCACATACACAACAAGTATGAACAACATTTTGTATGTGGTATTGAAAGGCGACGTTTCCTTTGTGGTTCTGTGTGTAGTATATATATATATAAATATACAAATATATATATATATATGATATAGGTGCATATATGTGTGTGTATGTATGCATATATGTTTGTGTGCATATGTATATAACACACACACACACACACACACACACACACACACATATTCTGCCAAAACTCAAACAGACTCACGGTACAGAGTCACATATATGATGGTCAGGTGTTTGAGAAAAACTGTCATCTGGAATCAAATCAGTACATTTTGGGTAACAACGTAGAATGGAGCATGCTGTCTTGTTGTATTAAAGTGCGTGTTAACATCTATGTTTTTAAATTGTATTGGTATATAACTTCCATTCATTCATTGATGCAAAAGGTTTACAAATGACATTCTGTGCTGGGTACAACTGACAAGCATGCGCCAGATGACACGTGGGACTCCTATTCAGACGCACGTCTATCTGACACCCTTGTAGAACAGGAAGCACGCACTTGGTAATTCCTACTTATCCATTAGAAGCAGAGGCACCTGTGCACCAGTTGCGTCCCTTGTCCTGATCCACTGGCAGTTGGTTTGAATACGAGCGTCCCCCTGTTTGTTATTTTTTATATCTTGGGTGACATTAGACCTACTAGCCCAATAACAGAGTGATGAGCAAACTATCTATAGTGACAACCAATTGATCACAGGTTAATACGACTTCCACTCCTTTGCAGTTGTAATCGTTACGACTTTGATATATTTAGCAAAACCTTATCAGGCCAGGCTGAGGATCAGTACCCAAGAGGATGACGTCCACGAAGGAAGCTAATTTTGACAGCATCTTTGACGCATTAGGATGGAGGGGAAGATATCAAATGATTCAAGTCTTTTTTGCCTCACTAATGTTACTGCCAATCGCATTCAATGCGATGAGTATCATATTCATAGGTAAGTCTCAGTTTAACGAATCACCATACTTATTTCAAACTATTCAATGATATGTTTTAGGGAAATTATCTCATTATGTTCAAATGCACATTGACGAAGTTCGGTACACATCACACCGCAATCAAGAAAGAATCTAGCTGTATCCCGACGCCAACCACTGGTTAACGCACACCGATTCACGGCATAACTCTTATCCATATATTTGTATTTAGAACATAAATGGCTTGTAGATTATTTATCTACCCACCATTGTTTTACAAACATAAATTGCTCCAAGATTATACTCAAAAGTTGTTGTGACACACAAACAACAAACAGAGTCAGAGTTGAATGTAAGAAGTTAAACTAAGAACAGAGCACCTGGCATATGCACGGGAGCCATAAAACAAGGGGGTTTACACAGGTTCACACCGTCAGTAGCAAGAGTAGTCACCTTGTGCATTGAGGCAGGCCTGGCACCTTCGCCTCAAAGAGGCCACTAAAGCCCAATGACTGTCCAGGGCAAGATCACTCCAATTTGGCGGAGTTCATGCAGTGGGGGATTCGGGAAAGGTCGCCCCATTTCATCCCCGACATGTTCAAAGGGTGACAAATGAGTGGAAAGAGGGTAACACATTAACATTGTTTTTGATAAAGATACTTCTGTACAGCTCGAGAAAGATATGGTCTGCTCCACTGGAGACGTCTCGACGTTTGTGTTTTGGCGTTAGAAATGGAGGTCGGGTGTCCAAAGACTGTGTGGAAATGATAAACGTCTGGTTGTCTGGCCTTTTAAAGTGTACATCGTCGGCCATTTTTCCCGAATATGTCATGCTTCTTGCAAAATTCGTGCAATTTGAACAACATCTTGGTAGCGTTTCTTCGATTATTTTAACTAACTCTTTCTCTGGTTCAAATCCAAACATTCATTCACGAGATTACCAATGGAAACATCCAGCTCATAGTAACCTTACCTCAACGCTATGGTTCGTTGTTCATTCTATCAGTCACTGGCCAAGATCATTTATAAGCAGAACACAGAGCTCAAATAGTTCAGGTCTTTCAACCACATCGGACATATCCGTCTAAACTGTCAAAGTATTACGATTGATTCATTTAAATATAAATATGTGTTAACATCCATATTATCTTAGGTTGTTTGCGGAATTTGATTCTTTTTATATTTTGTCAATATGATTTATAGGACCATAGCTTCATATGATCAAGACAAAATAGAACTCTTTTCATGTTTGGAAACCGAGCATCGCATCTTCACATTACTATACAGAAGGTAGCGGTGTACGCCTATTAACACTCTTTCAGTAGATACATAGTTGGGGATTCCATATCTCACGGACTTCAAGTATTTTATTTGTGTGTACACGGCGACAACCCTCTGCAGCAAATGCTTGTATGAAGAAGAGTTCGATGCCCCAAACACAAGTGTCATCACGAACGTTAAGAAAATATTGTTCAAATCAGCAGATTTAAGGTCAAACGTGATATGCCTTCGGATCTTCAACGTCATGACTGTTTCAAATGGTGTTTGGAGGGGCGTGACTGAAAGCCTCTGAGACACATGTCTCTGTGGAGGCATAATGGGTCGGCACGTTGCGGCTATACATGTCATTGTATTCTCGAGATATGAATTTCTGTTGGCTACATAGCGTACATTTGGAGCCACCTGACGAGCCACAGCAATCCATGATTAGGTTTCATGCCACTTTTGTCAATAATACAAGCCATAAAATATCCTCCAATATTATGAATACCACTTTCTAACATGCCGAGATTGTCTTTCAAGGTATATGTTATGGTTTCTAAGCGATAGATAAGGGTGAACGAGTTTCAAATAGCAAGGAGGGAGGTCCTGACGTTTTTCGAGTTGTAGTCTAGATATCCCAGTGAAATTCCCACACATAACGTCATGTAAAGGGTATCATTTTCCCTCAGGAATTCATGTCCCGAGCCACTGTAACGTTCTGAAGAATGAAACATCTGGATTTGAGAGTCTCGGGTTTCAAGCAGACATCTCTGACTTGAACATAACATACCATGAATGTGGAATCAGCATTACGTCAACCGTATCTGGACATTCGGAAGAACTTACGTGTATAGAAGGTCGTCAGTACGAACAACCGCGGGAACTCTCACTCGTTTCTGAGGTAACACGAAACATATATATATTTTGAAAGAAGGAACTATCTACGATTTAAAGATATCAGATGAACGATATACATACCTTTAGATATACTTCTAAGCCAAATTCTCTTGTCTTGAAATCAGAACAATTCAATGGTGTCCTTCCAAGGTCTAATCAAACACTTCTCTCTACTGTATTCACAATGCACATTATTTCACAACACAGAGTATATCAGTCTCTGTCTTTTTTTGTTTTGTGTTACAAACAGGAACACTCTCTGTGGAACACATATGTATATTGCTAAACAGAACAGTTTTGTATCTGAAGAAACATGAAGTTTAAGTTTAGCTTAAGTTAAACCAAATGCTCTTGTTTTGAAATCATAACAATTAAATCATGTCCTTAGGAAGTCCAACCAAACACTCTCTTCTCTCTTTCTGTATTTCACAACACAGAGCATGTTCGTCTTTGTTTTTCTCAAGAACTAGAACACTGTCAGTTTTTTCTGCTCATTTCTGCTTTTTCTGAAACATTTGTATATGTATAAAGAGAACAGTTTTGTATCTACAGAAATGGATTTTACCGTTTGATTTCAGTGGGACATCGTCTGTGAAACTGAAAGTCTTGGGGACCTTCTTCAGACCCTCTTAATGTTTGGTATGGGTATTGGCTCGGTCTTGTTCACATCGTTATCGGACACATATGGACGCAAGTTGTCCCTCACACTGTCTGGACTTTGTTTCCTTGCAACCAGCACTGCCATGTCATTTGTACCAACATATGCTGGTTTTGCCGTCATGAAGGTTA
The DNA here is from genome assembly GCF_003918875.1 of Haliotis rubra. Taxonomy (NCBI): domain Eukaryota; kingdom Metazoa; phylum Mollusca; class Gastropoda; order Lepetellida; family Haliotidae; genus Haliotis; species Haliotis rubra. The sequence goes on from NW_025767734.1 coordinate 235,161, forward strand.
TACAGGGGGCAACGCTGACGGTAGTGTATATACGCAATGCCATATAATTGCTGTGAATATGGCGACTATTATTCTTTGTTAATGTGTTATTGTTAGTTCATTCACTTGTTGAAATAACAAGTGGGATTATGCTTCATTCATATAATCATGGGTTTTAATCATTAAATAAAATATACACCTAAAAAAAAGTTAAACACCTCCGGTAAGTTTTACAAAGTTGTATGTTGGTGTGCACCCACAGTACAATGGTGCAGCTGCATGGTTTTTTTCTGTAAGATCATGTATTGAAAACAAGAAAACACAAAAAGGACAGTTTCGTTCAGCGCTTTAAGAATGGAACTGGCATAATACACAAAACACATCTGGTTTGGCTTAAACTGATACCTGTTACAGGAGTCGAGCAAGAGAGACTGTTAATGTGACGAGACAAAGACGTTTATTTGTAACCTGGGAACGTTGTACAATCAACAACTAGTGTAGCTTCCACCTGCTTGGTACATAACTGTATCTATCCTAAGTCGCAAAGCTTAATTAAGTAAATCTCACCGTGTGTCAGCTCGGTGTGGGAAGAAAGTCAAAGTGATTCTATTTTGGTCAAAACCACGAGCATGGCTATGGTACTGACAAACCCAGAAACCTAATGCGAAAGAACTGGGATTCGAACAGGTAGGAAGTATATGTCAGTTGTATCATGGCCTATCAGTTTAATGTTTGGGAAAGGATCGAAAAAAACACCACCACTGATGGGTGCAGAGCTATATGTGGGGCAGATCAAAGGGAACCTCGCCTCTTTGTAGGTATTCGTATTTTCATTTCTCAAACCCTTTGTGTTCAAACTTGCAGATTATATGTGACATGATCTTCACTTCAGGGTGTTAGTTTGACGTCAACAACGATCGGTCTAGAAATCATCCCAACCAGGCACAGATCCAAGTTTGGGATTATAAGCACGCTGATTTGGTCACTGTCGGTTGTAATCTACGCTGTGGCGGCCTACCTGATGAGAGATCTCAACTGGAGGTATCACCAGTTGGTAGCGGGCCTCACATCAGGCTTCTATATATTTGTACCGTGGTGAGTTTATAATTAATTAAAACATTCGTTGTCAACGAACAGGAAGAAATAGGATGTGTACTATACAATAACATGACCAGTTCGGTGCATGACAGATTCTTTAGTATGCTGAAGTTGGGAGCAAGATATCGAACCATCCCTTTTCACTTTGTAGGTAATCTGGTATGATATCAACAGACAGGCGCAGGACAGGTATACATTGTTTCTGCACACCCAACGGAAATCGATTTTGCCTTCGAATGAGGAACTAGGTCTGTTTGTAACATATTTGGGATTACACTTTCTAAGTCAGGCACCTAATCGCCAGAACACAAAGTCAGCCGTCCAAGTCACCCAGCCATCGTGCCTTCCACAAAAAATGGAAGTGGGGCAATTGGTAGTCTAGACCTCTGTGTAAATTGGCATGCAATCCAAAATATAACATATGTTACATTTGACCACTTTCTAAATGGCAATAAGCATTCATGGTCTATTTTTCACCGGCACTTTCTCGGAGCATAGGCGCTGCTAGTTTCTTTTCTACTAAGGGAAGTAACAGCGTGATAATTGTGGGCATGTGGATGATTATAAATGTGACCATTGACTGTTAACCTCTTTAAAGGGTAATGGACGAATCTTCAAGATGGTTGGCAACAAAGAAGAAATACAGTATCATAGAACGGAATTTGAAGAAGGCTAGCCATATGAATCATAAAGATGAAAACAATATCATAACACTGTTCAGAGAAAAAGTGAAAGAACCAAACCTTCATGATCAAAGTCCTCTCTTAGCGTCGGGCACACACAAGGACCAAAATGAACACAGGTCGGGTGTTACAAAAACTGAGAGAAAAAAAGAAAGACAACTCCTGCAGATATTCAAAGACAGACAGATACTCAGTTTATCAGCAATCCTGTGTTTTATATGGTAAATAGATACACATGCATATTCATGCTAGTATTAAGTAAAATTACTACAGGTATTTGGTCGTATTTAATACTTGAATTTAAAACTTGAAAACGTTTCGAATGTTTTGTAAATAGTTATATTTGTGGTAAGAAAATATAATCAGGCAGAATTTATTATACAATTTTGCCAAGCATCTATTTACCTTGTAGTTATAATATCATTCGTTTATGAATTTTGTTTTATGATAAGGATGACAGACAGTTTAACATACCACGGACTAAATCTCAACGCCACACAGTTTCATAGTGACAAATACATCGCCTTTGGTCTGAGTGCTATCACAGAAGTGTTTAGTGCTGTCGCCTTCTGGCTCACAGTCGACAGGTAATGATACATTCAAATATGGAATATTGGTTTGTTGAATGATTCAGATCTTAACTGGATCAAACTTACATTATAAGTATTCATACAAACGGTTTTGTACCAGTGGATGTCACCGGATACATCATTATTACATCAAAATAATGTGGAATTGTATATTCTTATATTCAACATACTTGAAAAGCCATCATATGTTTACTTGCCATCGGCTCAGGACACTCATAATACATCGATAGTTCAGTTGATTTATGACAACCCTTATTGACCTAGGTTAGCCTCGTCGTAATCTACAATCGTTATGAAGAGGGAGGTTGGTTAAGTTTCAACTTTTGTATATTTCTGTGTAGATTCGGAAGGAAGAAAACATGTTTGGCCTGTCATCTGATAGCAGCAGTGTCGCTGATAACATCGGTCATATTCAACCATTTCACGGGTTAGTCTCCCTGTTGCTTTGTTTTACTAGCTTACATCATAGGCCAAGGTTTTGTATCCATAATCAGAAAGCTCACTCAGCTAACTGACAAAAGGTTTCACCTCAATGAGCTAACTGACTAAAAGGTTCATTTTCTTGAATGAACATAAAGTGGATATCTTTCCTGGTTTCCTTTGTCATGGACTATTTCAAATCAGGCCGTGACACCACACCTATTCCCCTTTACTCATTTATTGAAGTCTGCTGTCAACATCGAGTTGAGTCAGCTATTCACGCGCGTCCTTTCTCACTGTTACGATGGTACCATTAGGATATGTCCTAATGTTGGCAGTATGTTTCAGTTGCGGTACCAACCCTCAGTGTGGCTGTCAGCACATTGTCGCTGATTGGAAAATTTGGAGCAACGACTTCATTTAATGTGCTGTATCTGTATACTCCAGAACTGTTTCCAACTACAATACGGTAGGAACGACAAGCCTTACCTCTGGACCTGTAACTATATTTCGTGCGGTAGATTAATGATAATGGAAACGTCCGTTCTACCCAGATTTCGCGAATGGTATCCATATGAGACGGACAGAGCCTTTACCATATCCACAAGAAATCAAATCCATTGTACAATTCTGATTATGTTCATGAATCGGTGTGAAAATAATGATGATAACAGGTGTTCGCGAGTGAGCTTATCGTACTCCACTGGCGCACCCGTCATTAACATTTGCAAAAGCCTCAAAAGTCACAATAGGGATATGCAGCAGACATCATCGTTGTCTCTGGTGCGTTTGTCATAAAACGTTTCAAAGCTTTACGATGGATGCATGGTTATTGAACGAGATTAGATTGTCGATTTACTTGTAGTTAAATTTAAACTTCTTGGTCAAATTTGTCTTGATGTTGCCAACCCGTCAGAAATTCATTAAGAAACAGATCTGCAGAGAAGGGAGGACAACTGGTCCCCATTGGAATTCGTGCTTCTTGTCTTAATGTTTTACCCCCAAATGTCACAGAGACGTTACCACTGAGGAAGTCCAGAAATTCACATATTGTGTATTTCTCAGTTAACTTTAGATGACATTTGCTTTTTGTTTTGAAACATTATCCCAATGTCCCGATATCTTATTAAGTACTTCCCACCCTGTTTATTGAGAAACGCCCAACGGATGAACGAGTGAAGTGTTTTCTTCAAGTTTGTCATGTGGGATGGCGGTGTGTACAATGTTGGAAAATCATGTTTTGACAGAACCGTTTCTAAGATTGTAAACATTCAAGCACATTCTTGAGTTTTGAGAATAAACTAAATGCTGATTCCACTTGTCTCAGATATTTTCAGTGAATGTCAAGAAAGCTATTCATTGATAGTATTAATGATTATGGTTAACCTATGAATAGGGATTTTGTGGTACACATGCTGGACCCGGCAATGTATCTCTCATTGTACTGATTTTATACAGCTTTGGAATCCTGTACGAAAGAGGAATAGATGTGTCTAAGATGCTAGTCAAAGTAAAGGTTGATCGTACCGATAAATGGTTTGAGCAAATTTCTTGGTCAATTAACAAACTGGCCTTGTAGTCTTATTGTCTTGATATGTAGTTTTGCTTACTTAAATGGTCTTGCAGATTGAGGCCTTGTGAGTGCGATCAAGTACAAGCTTTTCTTGCAAGGCCGCCAGACTTCGGTTGATAGCTGGTTGGGACAGAATGTGTTCATTCCAGCCCTGTTTTCTTTTTATACGACTAACAACATTCTGAAAGACAGTTTACAGGTTCCTATCCAATGTGTTTGCATATGCTTCGAAAGCATGCATAATGATTTTAAAGTTGTAACTCCAATTAATATTTTGGTCCGTATCTGAATAGCTGACAAAAGTTGTTATTGTCAACAATGCAGACGTCGTCTGTGGTTGACCTACAGGTTGGTAGCAGCACAATGAGTTTTTTAGCCACAGTAAGCTGCAAAGTCCGCGTTCTGAAACACCTTTTATAAACTGGTCAACCACTGTATAACTTGTGCCCGTGTTTGTTCAGAGCTACAACTAACTTGCTTATGATAAAGTCAGAATCGTACAATGGACACTTTAGCAGGATTCATTATCATTATGATTTGTGTCCCTTTTATTTTATTGAACAAACATGACATGATAAACAACGTCAAGTGTAGATTTCCTGTTACGTTCTGTTTGAAAATAATGATTCAATGGACAGATACAGTTATGAACTGAGAGGTCAGGAAAGTCTATATGAAGGTCACTCTTAGGAATAGGTGATACACCCGAAATGAGTTATAGATTAATTCTTTTCAGAAGAATTTTCGGTCATAAGAAGGATTGTTTATTTTTCAGGAATGTTGGGTTTGGTCTTGGATCCCTCGCAGGAAGAGTAGGTGGACTATTTGCTCCTTTTTCCAGGATGCTGGTGAGACTTCTACTAACAGTTGTTTTATTTTATTACACTACATGTGTGCATTTGCTCTCTAACCAAAAACTGTATTTCTCATAACACATGATTGCCTGGAATGTATTTTGTAATATCTACTCATCATTGATTATTGAACATGAAATGTCAAAGAACGAGTACACATATTTATCCAAGACCAAAGCATTGAGGTATCACCAGGTAGCCCAAGGCATTGTAACCCTTCCTATACAATGTCAACAACAGGAACGTGTGTATACTTCAGAATTTCATGTTAGACTAACAGATACTTTATTAACACATTACATACAACATACAACACTATACATACAACATCATAATTTACAGAAACAGTACCCGTGAAGGTCCGGTTAGAATGAACCTTCAGTAACCCATGCTTGTCGTAAGAGGCGACTAACGGGATCGGGTAGTCAGGCTCGCTGTCATCGGTTCCTTATTGCGCAGATCGATGGTCATGCTGTTGATCACTGGATTGCCTGGTCCAGGGTCGATTATTTTACAGACCGCCGCCATATAGCTTGAATATTGCTGAGTGCGGCGTAAAACTAAACTCACTCACTCACTCACTCACAGAAACAGTAACAAGTAATTACAAACGCATGTTCCATTCCTTTTTACATTGCGATAGGCGAAATACAAACATGTGCACTTACAAATGTATACATATATACTTTAAAAATATATCAATCGTTTTTTCATTTTATGTTAACTCCTCTTGTTTGGACCAAACGTTTTAGTTACTCGGTTTTTTCACTGTCCACTTTTATATTTAGTTGACTCAGCTTTTACCAGAAACGAATTACGAATATGGAAAGTTTGTTTTGCTTGCATTTATTATCTTTATCATAGTCATTACAGATAAAGATACAATAACATAATGCAAAAATGAGGGTTTAAGTGATCCTGGCACAGCCAGGCTGGTTACGCTCATTATCATGTCAGGGCCCCTGACCCCTTTATACGCAATCCTGACAGTGAATAGCACTGCAGTACTTCTGTTACATTATGGCATTATTCCAGGTACAAATCACCTGACAATTAACAAATGTATCTTATTTGACAGTACCGCAAATATCCCTGGGCACCTGGCACTGTGTACGGCTCATGCTGCATCGTGGTGGCTATCCTGGTTCGATTTCTGCCAGAAACGAACACACACGAACTGCCGCAGACAGTTCCTGAAATGAAGCAGTGGCTGAAACAGCAAAGGGAATCACAGAAGAAGGTCACCATCGCAGAAAATGCTGCTGATAGATTTATCTGTAATGATAATGAAGAGCACTGAGGTGTTAAGGGGTCCAAAATACATTATTTAAATATTCAGACATATGAACACATAACATTCAACTAAACGATGCTTCTTTAAACTACAGTAAAAGTACATCATCTACTGTAAAGGATGTCGTTAAACAAATAATCTTTACCTTTAATGAAGACTGAGCTAGATTTTAGACGTTTGGCAATACATTTGTCAGTGACTCACCATTGCACATTTATGCATTCATGTGAATTTAATTCTTTTATATGATATGGCAATTAAGTATTATCCTGAATTGAATATTTGGTAGTAAATTGCACTTGTACATTTTAGGTACAGATATGTGATAGTGAAACCACTCATACTTTAGGGATGGTAACGCTTGTAAATATTAGGTTTGTAACTGAAAGGGAAGTCAACAAATGTAAAGGTGATATTGTCTTCCCAATGTGTCCCCTCCACGTTGTCCGCACCTACCATGCAGGATCACCTGAAAGTCTTTGAATGTCATATCATGTCTTCCTCGATACTCAAATATTAAATTATTTTAGTGAGAAAACACTGAATTGATGTTACTGCATTATTATGTTCTGATATATTATGTTGCATTTCACGCGTTGAGATGGAGGTACAACATCCTGAACACTCAAAGACTATATACAAGCAATCAATCTTTATTCCGTACTGAAGAGGCCACAGGCCTATAGTACATAAAACATACATACATTTTTATTCTCCCGAGTAGTAACATTTACATTTTTTCCAAATATTATTATTTATTCTTTGTAAAGTTGCTTGGAATATAAACATTGATAAATTCTGAACTATTAAAATGTTTGTACTTGTTAGCAAATATATAAATTTAATAACGCTTGGATATCTGTAAAAATGATTTGGTAAATATTTTCTTTTAAGATCTGAGTACAGCGCACAAACAAGAAGGAAATGGTACTCATCCTCGACAGTATTTAAATCACATAGTTGGCATAGTCTCTCTTGACGATTAAATTAGTATAGCGTCCAGTTTCTATAAATAAATCATGAGATGAACATCAAAACGTGATAACGTCTTTACTGTTGTCCTAGAGAGGTACCACTTCAAACTTATTTGCGCTTTAAAAAGTTTGTAATAGAAACATTTGAAAAGTCAGGGATTCAAACCATGTCTGCACATGAATATCCTTAAGTCTTTGAGTCAGTGACATGATACAATTAGGGTAGCAGCTAACGTTTTGTTCATACCATGCGTTACCTAAACCAGTTTTAAACAGCAATGTTTTTATATTCGTTACCCAATTATTTTTTCATTATTGTCATAAACTATCATCATATTGTAACACATGTTGGGAAATCTATGTGCAGGCATGTTTAACAATCTTAACCAGTATTTGATAGCCTTAACTTGAGAAAATATATGCATTGTGAATCTACCACATTCACCATAACACTAGACGTGCTTGCCTTAACGCCAAGAAATCTTTTACAGACATATAAATGAACTTTTTCTCTGACATCGAAATGTTGTAAGCCCCAGACCTAAGATCCATACAGTAGTATAGGGCTTATTTTAACATAAAATATTTTACAAAGCGCCTTTTTTTCTAAAAATAAATTAAGCGTTTATAAATAGATATAAAAACCCTCTTAGCTTGTATGGCTGCCTCTTTAATGTGTCTATTCCATGACAGGAGTTTGGTGAAGCAATATTTATAGAACGATGTTATTTCTAAAAGTTCTCTTTTGAAAAGACATTTTTCTTTACCCGATATTTCCGTTTGATCTTTGTTAACACTTAGTTTCCAATTATCACAATAATTCTCTAATTCATCAATTTGTCTCTGTAGACCATTAACAGTACTGCAAAATAATACAATATCATCTGGAAATAAAAGCAAAAGCAGCTGCGTAATATCAGGATGTAGCTGGATGCCATGATTGCAATTTTCATGAATTTGAGTTGCTAATTCATTTATGAAGAAACTAAACAGAAAAGGACTTAAAATACGGGAGCAGGACAAAAGCCACCCGGACAAATGCCACCCGAACAAAAGCCACCTGGACAAATGCCACCTAGGACAAATGCCACCTAGGACAAATGCCACCAAGTTATTTTACCATTACAGAGAGGACAATTACCACCCTCACCGAGGACGACGACCACCAATGTTCGCGGTATCAAGCTGGAACCAACACCAGAGGACTTTAGACAACCTACCAAGGACAAATAACAACCTGGAAGGGTGGCAAAGGAGATTACTGACAAGCATGGCAGGCTGTCATCCCAGTATCTGGCGTTTCTTGGATGTGTTGAGCTCTGAACGACCAGGTGATTACCCAGATGTTGGCAGGGGAGACCATTACAAGTCACAGGAGGCAATATCGGGATTGCTAGCAGCGTCTCCAGACCATTGCTGCAGGTTTCAGGAACAGACACCAAATGGAATTCTTAAGGAGTGTGGCTCATAACATCCGACTTTGAAAGCAATAACGAAAGTGTAAATGAAAATGAATTTGAAAACAGGATGAGAATGAAAGCAATAATGAAAGTGTAAAAGAAAATGACTTTGAATGAAAAATGAAAAATATTAATGAATGAATTATCATGCAAATACATCTGGGAAACATGATATTGTGTTGGTGGTTTTTATTTTTGGGGGGATGGCATTTGTCCCAGGTGGCATTTTTGTGAGGTGGCTTTTGTCCGGGTGGTTTTTGTCCTGTTGGCATTTGTCCTGGACCCTTAAAATGCATCCTTGTCTTACTCCTGACTGGCTTGTAAACGTTTTTGAGACATCGTTATTATTTCTTACACATACCTTTACATTTTCATAAATACTGCACAATAGTTTATTCATTTTCCTACTCAAACCACGCATTAGTAAAATATTCCATAGTCTATTTCTATTTACCGAGTCAAATGCTTTCGATAAATGTACAAACAGAACATAAAATTTACCACCTTTACTACTTTAATATTTTGTACAATTGTTTGAAGACTAAAGATATTATGAACTGTTGAGTATCCTCTCTGAACCCGCATGCTCTTCTTTTATTTAATCCAGTGTATCTGCTCATAGAACTAGTCTTTTGTTCATGATATAAGTAATTTTTTACTAAATTTGCTAAGGAGGGTAATCCCTATATATTTATTCATAATATTTGTATCCCCTTGTTTATGAATGGGGACAATTACACGAAATAACCAAGATTGTGGGAAAATACCAGTCTCGAGTATAACACTAAATATTTGTTCCAAATATGGATTTAATATATCCGCTGAATTCTTACAAAATTCAGGAGTAGTATCATCAATACCATGGGATTTGTTGCACTTGAGATGGTGAATGCTTTCAATTATCTCATCCCTAGTTACCGGTGCATCTAAAATCTGATTTGCATATAGCATATTAGAAATACTTTCTGGTACTTCACAAGAATGGTGGGAGTCAGAGTCATTATCTGGGAATGCACTCATGGTATTTATACCATTCTTCAATATGTATACTATTTTCAGTCTTTTTTAGATTAAAACTCTTTAACTCCAACCAAAACTGTTTTGAATCATTGATACTGTCTTCCCAACGTTCTTGTTGACATTCAAAATAATGCACGTGTACTTGTTCCTAGTTTTGTGATATTCATCCAGAGATTGTCTATCCTTATTTTTATTGAAACTTATTTAATATTTTGCATCTATCTTTCTTTAAACTTTTACATTCCCTATCAAACCACTTATTTAAATTATCTTTCAATGGTTTCCCAATTTGTCTTTTCATATCTGAGTCTGCTAAGCATAAAGCATCTGTGATATAATCAATACTCCTATCCGTGTCAGATAATGCTTAATTTAGGGATTTGTCTAGCGATTCTTGTACATGATCTGAGAGTAAATTATCTCTAAATTGTTGTAGTTTGTTATTGTCCCATACAAATCTAAATGATTTTTCAGTTTTGTGTTCTATTTTACAGTTAATGTTCAATCATTTGAGTCGTATGTAATTTCATCGTTATCGGGAGATGTGTTGATGCACATCTTGATTCTATGTTGAAATTTATGACATGTTCAAATAATACTGAAGAAGCTAAACTATAATCGATAACACTAGCACCACTCACACCGTTTAAAAGTAAAATCATCGACCTCTTTGTCATTACCACATCTTTCATTCATCATATAAATTTTTAAACTGCACATAAATCTAATAAATATTTTCCAAAATTATTTACAATCTTGAAAAACGTTCTAGATTCAAAACATCAAATATGAGTCACCTTGGTGTTCAGTGTATTCAATTATATCATCTTCCACAAAATCAGGTTTAGTACCAGTTCTAGAGCTGTAAATATCCCCCACATAGTATATACACATCAGGTAAAGTAGTCCATAGTCAATATCTAATAATTTCTCTTGGAATTACATGACGTCATTTTTACATTTGTGGACTAAGTTGTTCACATCATGTGGAGCCCTCTGGGTGGATGTAGACCCAAACATAAAGCATATCCAAATCAAGTCCAAAAAGTGACTTATCAAAAAGAATGAAGAAAATATGTTCTGACACTCTTGACCATTTCATGTATTTACTTAAAGGTCACATGCAACCAAAAAATCAAACATAATTAAAACACAATTATCACTTATTCATGACATATAATATACATTGCTGGTTATGAAAAAACATAAAAACAAAATTATAAGCGTACAATCACAAATGAAAAGTGCAATATTTTGTACTTGGGTTTACTGCCCAAGAAACGAAGCAGCCGGGATACCGAACCCAGTCAGAGCGGGTGGGTGTGCACTCAAGTGTAACGGCTGGTTCATTTGCAGATGCCCTCACGGCTCATTGTGTGTGTATATATAGAGATGTTGGGTTTTGTAAATACATGCTCCTTTTTTGTGTATAACATTTTGCAATCAACAGACATCATAACATGTCATGTGTACAAGTATCACACCTGCCTGTCTGTGTAATTACATAATGTGACAGAGACCGAACTCGGGCCATAAATCAATGCGTTTTGTTTATGGTGGTGTATAGCCTGATAGGTGTTAAGTTCAAATTGCATGTGGTCAGTGATCGCAGTTGTGTATTGAATATTGTCAGTAGCAGACAGGCAGGCAGACACATAGGTGCCAATAAAACAGACATTGAATTTTGTCTGTGACAACAACATATCTATATCACAGTTAGAAATTCTGTCGACGCTAAATAATGACATTGCTTTTAAGTATCGAACTGAGAAAGTGACTCGGTGAGAAGAACGTGTGGTGAAATAGACAAATGAAATTATATAAACAGTTAAATCCGTAATCTACTGTAATAATATATAAAAAGCTCGCGCCTGTGAAATATCAACAAAACATTAGAAAAATAGCTCACACCAAAGCCTTCACCGAATATTAACCAGACAACCCGCTTCCAAGCTCCGCAAACCTATTTCACTGCGCATGTGCTATGAGCGCAGCCCAGCTGTTGAAACCACTTCAATTCCCCCAAGCGCTGGGGAAAGTTAGTGAATCGTTTGAACTACGATTTCGCGCGGTTTTTTTCATCGCGTTATTTTTCAACTTTATAAGTTGAATGTGCATTTTTGATGATTTGTTTCGGTAAGTCGATACCGAAAAGTATCACAATCTGCGTCTCAAAGTTCCTGCAGGCATTGTTTTACGTTGCATGTTGGCGCCCACAACAGTTACCTACTGGCATTACCGTCTCACGTGGCCCCCAGTTACAACAGTTACCTACTGGCATTACACGTGGCCCCACACGTGGCATTACCGTCTCACGTGGCCCCCACAAGAGTTACCTACTGGCATTACCGTCTCACGTGGCCCCCACAACAATTTCCTACTGGCATTACCGTCTCACGTTGTTCCCACAACAGTTACCTACTGGCATTACCGTCACACGTGGCCCCCAAAACAGTTACTATGTATGTCTGTATGTCTTGATTCAGCGTTTCTATTCATTCATTGATTCAAAACGTTTTTAGTTGTCATTGTTTGCTGGGTACAACCAAAGGGACCATGCGTCAGATGACACGTTGGACTCCTATTCAGATGCACGTCTGTCTTACACCCATGATGTGAAAGGAAGCACGCAGTTGGTATTTCCCAGTTATTCATTGCAAGCAGAGATATCCGCAAAGCAGTAGTTTCCCTTAGCTATGCCAAGATTCAATGGCAATGGGTCCGAATACGAGATTACCACTGTTTATGAATGAGTGCATTTTTGCACTTAGGTCACATGTAAATACGACTTCCACTCCTTCACAATTGTAATCGTTACGACTCTTATATATTTAGCATAACCTTATCAGACCAGGCTGAGTATCAGTTCCAAAGAGGATGACGTCCACGAAAGAAGTTAATTTTGACAGTATCTTTGACGCATTAGGATGGAGGGGAAGATATCAAATGATTCAAGTCTTTTTTGCCTCACTAATGGTGCTGCCAATGCGATTTAATACGATGAGCATAATTTTCATAGGTAAGTCTCAGTTTAACGAATCACCATACCAATTTCAAGCTATTTAACCAAGAACGAATCCTGCTGTATCCCGACCACAGGTTAACGCACACCCATTCACCACATAACTCGTACCCAACATGTGTATTTAGGACATAAATGACTTGTAGATTATTTTTTTACCCACCATATGTATTACAAACATAAATAGCACAAACAACAAACAGAATCAGAGTTGAATGTAAGAACTTAAACTAAGAACAGGGCACCTGGCATATATGCACTTGAGCCACAATACAAGGGGGTTCACACAAGTTCACACGGTCAGTAGTAGCAAGAGTGGTCACCTTGTGCATTGAGGCAGGCCTGGCACCTTCGCCTCAAAGAGGCCACTAAAGCCCAGTTTTCCGAATCGCCCAGGGCAAGATCTCCGCCAAATCCTCCTCGGATTTGGCGGAGTTCATGCAGAGGGGGATTCGGAAAACGTCACTCCATTTCATCCCTCTTTCTCTTTCGCCTTTAAAAAAGTCAAAAACTGAAAATAATGGACTTTATGTCAAAGGTGAATTTCACTGTCTCATGTACCGTGTCAGTAAATTAATTGGCTATGCTTGATGTAACGTGACAATTGCACGTGCTTCCTGCAACTGGACTACAGTTACTTTACCCTCGTAAAACGTCACAGAAATTCAAAACAAAATGATAATAGTTGATTAAGTAACTTATTTTCCAGAGTTAGTCTGATGTTTTCATTACATTCTGCGTTGAAATGAATGTTTGATCATGATCCGATTTGGAGTTAAATTGTAATTCATTTTGACCCAAACAGACTGAACATGCTAAGGTTCAGTGCCTCTTTTGTCAATAATACAAGCCATAAAATATCCTCCAATATTATGAATATCACTTTCTAACATGCCAAGATTGTCTTTAAAAGTATATGTTATGGTTTCTGTATGAAATAGGTATCATTGTCCTTCAGGAATTCATGTCCCGAGCCACTGTAACGTTCTGAAGAATGAAACATCTGTTGTTGAGAGTCTCGGGTTTCAAGCAGACATCTCTGACTTGAACATAACATACCATGAATGTGGAATCAGCATTACGTCAACTATATCTGGACATTCGGAAGAACTTACGTGTATAGAAGGTCGTCAGTACGAACAACCGCGGGAACTCTCACTTGTTTCTGAGGTAAGAGTACGATATGCATATTGAAAGAACCATTTAAATCCTCTATCATCTTGTGTTACTAAGGGACAACGGACAAATACTTTCATAATACAGCCTAGCGGTTTCCTTTGAAGAATGGGAAACTGTCATGTTCTGTTATACTCGCATTATTGTTATAGCGGTGATTAGTCAACTCACTCACTCACTCACTCACTCTTACTCAGCCCTGATCACTTGGGACTTATAAGTTGTTTTCTCCTTACACATTTTCAAACGCTTTTAGTTACGTTTGATGTCTTTAATATATATTATACACGGTCTTGCATATCTACACTTGACATGTCCACCATAATGGTTTAATATGTTCTCGTCACGATATGGCTGAAATATTGCCGATGAGACTTTAAATAATAAGTCACTCACTCACTCCATAATGGTTTAAAAAACTTTAACGAGACCTTGATGTTGTAACAGTGAAAACACAACTATTCAGAAACAATTGCATAACACACCGTTGAAAGAGCGTGTTCGATTGCATATACATTGGTAAGGCTGGAGCTGTTGGATTATTATTCAACATGTTGGAACACTTGATTTTCGGAAGGTTGATGTCCTGACCATTCTGGAACGATATCAGATTAACGATATACATAAAGCTTTAAGATATACTTCCATACCAAATTCTCTTGTCTTGACATCAGAACAATTGAATCGTGTCCTTCGAAGGTGTCTTTTCTCAAACACTTGTCTCTTTTGTATTCGTCATTATTTCACAACACAGAGCATGTCAGTCTCTGTCCCTTTTGTTTGTGTTAAAATCCGGAACACTCTCTGTGGAACACATTTTTATATTTCTAAAGAGAACAGATTTGTATCTAAAGAAATATAATTTCCCGTTTGATTTCAGTGGGACATCGTCTGTGAAACTGAAAGTCTTGGGGACCTTCTTCAGACCCTCTTAATGTTTGGTATGGGTATTGGCTCGGTCTTGTTCACATCGTTATCGGACACATATGGACGCAGGTTGTCCCTCACACTGTCTGGACTTTGTTTCTTTGCAACCAGCACTGCCATGTCATTTGTACCAACATATGCTGCTTTTGCTGTCATGAAGGTTATACAAGGGGCAACGGTGACGGTAGTGTATATAAATGATTACGCAATACTATATGATTGCTGCGAATATGGTGACTATTATTCTGTGGTTAATGTGTTATTGTTATTTCATTCACTTGTTGAAATATCAAGCTAGATTATGCTTCATTCATATAATCATGGGTTTTAATCATTAACTAAAATACACACCCCCAGAAAAAAGTTAAACACCTCCGTTAAGTTTTTCAAAGTTGTATGTTGGTGTGCACCCACAGTGCAATGGTATAGCTCACTGTTTTTCTGTGAGATCATCTAGGGAATGCAAGTAAACACAAAAAAGGGCAGTTTCGTTCAACGTTTTAACAATGGATCTAGCCCAACACACAAAACGCATCTGTTTTGGCTCAAAATGATACCTGTTACAAGAGTGGAGCTTGAGATAGGATCGGGCACCATGTTGCGTATGTATGAGACAAAAACGTATACTGGTAACCTGGGAACATTGTACTATCAATATATTGTGTACCTCTCCAAACTTTCAAGCCTCTATCATTTACCTGAAGAAGGAATCGGCTTTCATCAGACGAATGTAATCTTCGCCAAGTCCTCAGATTCCAGCGTTGCCGCTTGTTGGTAATGTTCGCTCAGTAGAGGACGTTTGATCACCCTTCTAGAGTCGCAATTGGCTTTCGTTAGTCAATTCCGGATTGTTCTCGTAGTCAACGGTGCTTGTAGCGTACAGTTGTGTGAGCCTCAAAAGTGTCCTGTCTTTTACGATCTGATGCCACCCAGGGTCGTCCAGAATGTGGGCGAACCTTCACCTCATCGGTTTCCCTGTATTTTCTTTTTACCAAACGACTGACAACTGTGTAGTTGACATTCATTTCCCGACCAATTGCTTTAATGGACATACCGGAGTTATGCGTACCAATAATTTTCCATAATTGGCCATCCCACTGTCTGCTTCGTACAATAATGACGATTATATACCAACATATTGTACGTGCACCAACTGCACGGCACTCGTTGGTTTGCTTCAAGACATACTCCACAGGGTGTGTTCGGAAGAGTGAGTGAGTGAGTTTAGTTTTAAACCGCAATATTCCAGCTATATGGCGGAGGTCTGTAAATAATCGAGTCTGGACCAGACAATCCAGTGATCAACAGCATGAGCATCGATATGCGCAATTGGGAACCGATGACATGTGTCAACCAAGTCAGCGAACCTGGCCACCCGATCCCGTTAGTCGCCTCTTACGATAAGCATGGGTTACTGAAGATCAATATTCTAACCAGGACCTTCACGTGTAGTGTTCGGGAGAGACTTTATACTGAGTACACCTGCAATACTTTCTTAAATGAACGTTATTATCATATGTATCATCATACACAAGCTCAACAAAGTTATGTTAACGATCAACGTATTTAGGGATGCTTAACGTTTTACCGGGTGTTTATTACGGTCAAATATCAACCTTATTTCAGACGTTTGAGATTTTCAAGAATGAAAGATTTATTGGTTTATTGTAAATGAGCTTGGTCTTATGTAGTCTTGACTGTGTGGGTTAGGTTTACCTGTGATTTGAACAGTAATCCAACAATCTTACCGCGTGTCAGCTCGGTGTGGGAAGAAAGTCAAAGTGATTCTATTTTGGTGAAAACCACGAGCATGGCTATGGTACTTACAAACTCAGAAACCTAATGCGAAAGAACTGGGATTCGAACAGGTAGGAACTATATGTCAGTTGTATCATGGCCTATCAGTTTAATGTTTGGGAAAGGATAAAATAAAACACCACTGATGAGTGCAGCGCTTTGTATGAGACAGATCAAAGGGCAGCTCGTCTCTTTGTAGTTATTCGTATTTTCATATTTCTCAAACCCTTTGTGTTCAAACTCTGTGTAACTCCTTGCAGATTATATGATCTTTACTTCAGGGCGTCGCTTTAACGTCAACAACGATCGGTCTAGAAATCATCCCAACCAGGCACAGATCCAAGTTTGGGATTATAAGCACGCTGATTTGGTCACTGTCGGTTGTAATCTACGCTGTGGCGGCCTACCTGATGAGAGATCTCAACTGGAGGTATCACCAGTTGGTTGCGGGCCTCACATCAGGCTTCTATATACTTGTACCATGGTGAGTTTATAATTAATTAAAACGTTCGTTTTCTACGAACAGGAAGAAATAGGATGTGCACTTGCAATAACATGACCAGTTCGGTGCATGACTGATTCTTTAGTATGCTGAAGTTGGGAGCAAGATATCGAACCATCCCTTTTCACTTTGTAGGCACTCTGTTATGATATCAACAGACAGGCGCAGGACATGTATACATTGTTTCAGCACATCCAACGGAAATCGATTTTGCCTTTGTAGGAGGAACTAGGTCTGTTTGTAACATATGTTTGGGATTACACTTTCTAAGTAAAGTGCAGTCAGGCACCTAATCGCCAGCACACAAAGTCCGAAAGCTCTATGGATATACGAGAAACTGCTGATGAAAAATAGACCCTGAATGCACATTGTCAATTAGAAGGTGGTCCATTGTAACATGTAACAATGTTTTATCACATTTTCACAGTAAAGTACAGAATCTAGTACTATTGGTTGGGTTGAGTGCCATCCGGGATTCAAACCCACACCCTCAGAGTCAGGCACCTAATCGGGACTCTCCCCAACACACACACACACACACACACACACACACACACACACACACACACACACACACACACACACCACACACACACACACACACACACACACACACACACACACACACACACACACACACACACACACACACACACAAGTAACAAGTGTTCTTTTTGTGGTGATAGTATTGAAACACTTGTTTATTTAATTTTGGAGTGCAGTTTTGTCCAAACTCTCTGAGCATCGCTCTCAGATATGTTACTTGAAGAGTATTCTCATGTTTGTAACTTAGCTTTTACCCCAGAGCTGGTTATATTTGGCTATAAAGAGCATTCTATCTCTGACGAGGTGTTTTATCTCATTATATCACTTGTAAAAGATCATATCTCGGCTTCCGCTCCAAATAATATACATTTTATGAGAATTTTGAGTGCTAGATACAACATTGAAAAGACTAAAAGTCAAAGTTGACCAGTAAAATATTTGCAATTATAATTTCATATTAACCATTGTCAGCCAACATTTTATATCTGTGAATAAACTCAACGTATCACTGTTTTATTTTTAATCTCCTGTCATTTATATCATGGTTTTGTTACCAGTAACATATTTGCAATTATAACTTCATATCATCTGTTGTCAGTAACAAACTGCATAACATGTATTGCTTAGTCGACTTTTCACATATCATCATATGCATATAGAGTATGATGTGTGGTGTCGTAGAGCTGGTGTGGTGTCCTTGTCTAATATCTAAAAAAAAAACACACACACAATCAAACACACACACACAAATCAGAAAGCTTTTTTCTGTATTCGTTTTTAGCGCAATGGGGCTCCTGTTACCCTGGGCACGAGTTCCTATTTGTAACAGGGGTTTCTGAAATAAACAGTTAATTTAAAAGAAAATTGAGCACTGACTATTAACCTCTTTACAGGGTAATGGACGAATCTTCAAGATGGTTGGCAGCAAAGAAGAAATACGGTATCATAGAACGGAATTTAAAGAAGGCTAGCCATATGAATCATAAAGATGAGAACTATATCATAACACTGTTCAGAGAAAAAGTAAAAGAACCAAACCTTCATGATCAAAGTCCTCTCTTAGCGTCGGGCACACACAAGGACCAAAATGAACACAGTCCGGGTGTTTCAAAAACTGAGAGAAAAGAAGATAGACCACTCCTGCAGATATTCAAAGACAGACAAATACTTACTTTATCAGCAATCCTGTGTTTTATATGGTAAATACATACACATGCAGATTCATACTAGTATTAAGTGGAATTACTACAGGTATTTGGTCGTATTTAATACTTGAATTAAAATTTAAAAATGTGTCGATAATGTGTACATTTATCTTCTGACTGATATGAGAATAATGTTTTGT
The DNA here is from genome assembly GCF_003918875.1 of Haliotis rubra. Lineage (NCBI taxonomy): Eukaryota > Metazoa > Mollusca > Gastropoda > Lepetellida > Haliotidae > Haliotis > Haliotis rubra. Next base: position 254,421 of record NW_025767734.1, read on the forward strand.
AAATATTTAAATGTGTGGTAAGACAAAAATAATCAGCAGAATTAATTATACGACTTTGCCATGCATCTGTTTTCGTTGTAGCTGTCATATCATTTGTTTATGAGTTTTGTTTTGTGATTAGGATGACAGATAATTTAACATACCACGGACTTAGTCTCAACGCCACACAGTTTCATAGTGACAAATACATCGCCTTTGGTCTGAGTGCTGTCACAGAAGTGTTTGCTGCTGTCGCCTTCTGGCTCACAGTCGACAGGTAATGATACATTCAAATATGGAATATTGGTTTGTTGAAGGATTTCGATCTTAACTGGATCAAACATACGATATAAGTATTCATACAGGTTGTACCACTAGATGTCACCGGATACATCACTATTACCACAATATAATGTGGCACTGTACATGTTTATATTTCTGGTTATATTCAACATACTTGAAAAGCCATCATACTTGCCATCGGCTCAGGACACTCAACCCTCATTCACCTCATTATGACAACCCTAATTAACCTAGGTTAACCTCGTCCTACGTTACAATCGTTATGAAGAGTGAGGTTGGTTACGTTTCAACTTTTGTTTATTTCTGTGTAGATTCGGAAGGAAGAAAACATGTTTAGCCTGTCATCTGATAGCAGCAGTGTCGCTGATAACATCGGTAATATTCAACCATTTCACAGGTTAGTCTTCCTGTTGCCTTATTTTACTACCTTACATCATAGGCCAAGGTTTTGTATCCATAATCAGAAAGCTCACTCAGCTAACTGACAAAAGGTTTCATTTTCTTGAATGAAAATATAGTGAATATCTTTCCTGGTTTGCCTTGTCAATCAATCTTTATTTGCACTTAAGAGGCCACAGGTCTTATAGTACATACATGTATATACAGGCAATATTATTCAGCAGCAGAGAGGACATTTTGTCTGTGTATACAGAAACATTGACAATTTTCTTAGATGTTCCTTGCTAGAATAGGTTCATGGATATATAAATTTACAAATAGTATGATGTACAAAATACTATTTCTCGATATACTTCATTCTCAAAGTGTATTAGGGTGGACAAACACACAGAAAATGATATTCATCTTTAGTTGAATTCAAATCACACATTTTACATTTTCTGTCTTCTGTTTTTATTCCAATATATCTACCTGTTTCTATTAACATATCATGGGATGAGCAAACGGAATTTTGCAAGCGTGAAACTATATTTCCGAATATTCAAAGATGATAAATAGGTTTCATTGTATATAGATTGCTTAAACATTTTGTAATAAAAACATTTATTTGAAACAGATTATTGGTCAAGTCAATCCTGGAGATATATATCTTGTAACCTTTGTTTAATGGATATGAGAAACATTGGACGCGAGTCTATGCACTGTTTTAGCCATACATTAGCGAAACCAGTTGAAAATAGTAAATGTTCAATATCTGATATTATCAGCAAATAATATGAAATAGCTGTGCTATATCTGGATGCATCTGAACATTGCTAGTCTGTATTGCTAGTTCATCGATAAGGAAAGAAAATAGAGATGGGCTTAAGATACAACCTTGTCTTACACATATTTGGCTCTCAAATGTTTCATATATTTCATTATATACGATATTCTTTACGTTATCAGAGTACTCTTAAAGGTTTACTCATCTTACTGCTTAAGGAATGATTATCTAGGAGATTCCACATTTTTTTCTGTGAACAGAGTCGAAAGCTTTTACAAAATCTACAAAGAGAACATAGAATTTGATACCTTTCTTATTTAAGTATTTCTGTATAAGTGAATGTGAAACAAATATGTTGTCAGTAGTAGTATATCTTTCCTAAATTAAAACCAGCTTGAGATTCGGTTATCTTATCAAAGGATTCTGCCCACAATACTAAACTTGTGTTTATAATGACAATGGATATTTTACTGAATGCACTAAGAAGAATAATACCTCTATAATATTCAGTTTGTTTCTTATCACAATGCTTATGAATAGGTATAATGATACCAACTGACCATGAATGTGGAGCAACCCAATTCTCTAAAATGGACTGAAACAATAATTCAAGATACGGCAGTAGAATTTCTGATGATTGTAGCAAAAATCCGGAGATAGTATCACCTATTCCGGGTGATTTGTTCAGTTTCAGTTGTCTAATACTATTTAGGATTTCTTCTCGAGTCATTGGAAATAAGAATACCAATCGTTGATCTCAATGTCATTTGTTTGGACTTTTCAAATTTTTCAAAGAAGACCAAACTGATTAGAATTGATAACACTATTTTCTAATTGTTGTTTCAATTTCAAATATTCACTTCGTTTTTGCATTGTACTTATCTCTAATGCAATGGTAATCCTCTGAAGATCGAATATCCTTAGATTTACGAAATTTATTTAATCATTTGCATCTTTCTTTTTTTTTAGTTTATCACACTCTGCATCATGCCAAGTTTGAGCTCTGTTTCTTCTCTTACCAGTTTGATTTTTCATATCAGAGGCAGCTGTACAAAGTGCTTGTGCAATAAGATCTATGCTTTTGTCAGTGTTTGTAAATACGAAGCTGACTAGCTTAGTAACTCTTGAATACTTTCCAAAAACATAGTTTGTCTAAATATCCAAGTCATCATCCCAAACAAATCTATATCAATTTCTTAATTGTGGTTTGATGCGTGTGAAGCCAATGTAACTTCATAGTAAGAGGACGCCGAAGGCCCGGGTTCGATTCCCCACATGGGTACAATTTGTGAAGCCCATTTCTGGTGTCCCCCGCCGTGATATTGCTGGAATATTGCTAAAAGCGGCGTAAAACCATACTCAGTCAGTCAGTCATAGTAAGAGGAAGATGGTTGGATTCTGCGCGGGAAGGGATTGCAAAATCAAGCACACTAACAAACATCAATGTTGAACTTATTATATAATCTACTACACTTGTTCCGTTATGTAGGGTCGCCTCATTTTGAGTCCAATCCACATCGTCCATTCATTAAATGGATGTTGAGAACTAAGCATATGTCTAACAAGCCCTTGCCTTAGGAATTTTCAATTTTGAAAATCGTTTTAAGCTAAAAACATCTAATAAGAAATCCCACATTGAATGGTCTTGCCCTTCTGTACGTTTGATGATATCATCCTCAATGAAATCGGGCTCTGTACCTTTGAAATCCCCTTCGCACAAAATATTTACATCTGACATGTTTGATAAAACATCTAATAGACCATCTTGGAAAAGACTGATGCCATTTTTGCATTATAGATCTGGTTTGTTGTAGAACGTGGATCCCTCTGGGTGAATATATGTACATGTATACAGTAAATCCAGATCAAGATTAAAAAGTATTTTATCAAAGAGAATACATATTGCATTTTCCGATATTTTTTTAGCTAAGTTATGTCAGTGCTGACAAGTCTTTTGACATCATCAAAGACGCTATAGTGGATTACGCTAAAGACCGTGGCGTTGTGATATCTCATACCAGATTGATGAAGCATTGGGACAGTCCGCGTAACCCGACATACACTATACGAATTACAGTCACTAGAGACTCTGCTGACGTCATCATGGATGACGACTATTTCTGGCCTGAAAACGTGAACTGTCGGGAATGGGTTCCGAATAATACATGGTACGGCGATAATGGACATGAAGGTAACGGACAGTAATATATGTCTTGCAATTTATACATACTGATTCTTGTAATGTCATTATCTCGTGTCATTACATGGAATATTCGTGGTGTTACGAATATTTGTCGGTGTATAAACTGGAACTGAACACTTTGTCAGAAACCAATTTAACTGAACTTCATGACGACTTCCATGTGTGTGTCAAATGCCAGCAGAACCATTCTTCACCTAGAGGAGCTGGTGGAGTTGCATTGTTCATCAGGAAGCAAGATAGTTGTAGTGTCTCGGTATTAAATATACCGAACAGTGAACACATCATTGGTGTTAAGATGACTAAATGTGGCATTCCAGTGTACATAGTTGGTGTGCAACTTCCATCGTCTAATGTCATGGACACTGTCTACGCAGAAGAACTCCATAATACTATGGATGTATACGATACCTGCTCATATCATGGACAAACTGTAATACTTGGTGATTTTAATACTGACCTTCGGACTCTCTCAGCATTAAAACCTCGAGCTAAGTGTTTGCAGAGAGCTTTGAAGGAACGTGACCTGATCTCGATTGTACCACTGGACAATCAAAATGCTTACACCTACACTAGTAAATGTAGACAGGTTAAAACTATGATCGATTATGTTTTTTGTTAACACTGATTGTAGAAGTAGCATTGTTGGCTATGATATTGACTATTCCATCCCGTACTCTGTCTCAGATCACTACCCCTATACTTATTTGTATGCATGTAACTGATGATGTACGTCAATATCACTATGGGGGTGAAAAGTTAAACTGGCGAAAGGCCAACAGCATTGATCTGATGCTTTATCGCTATGAGACTGAAAATTATTTCAGAAATGTCAGTTTAGATATAGCTGATTACAACACACCAGAGGAGTATATTGAAGCCTACCATAATTTCATCCTTGATTCATTACATGCTTCAGCCAATATCAGTATTCCTGCTTCAAAATTTCAATCCCATTTAAAACCCTACTGGAAGAGGGATAATTTAAAGCCATGTCATAACGATATGCGACACGCACGTAAAGAATGGGTCCATATGGGTAAGCCACGAAATAAGGACGATGTTCACTACGTAAAATATAAGCAGGCTAAGAGAATCTTTCGAAACAAACATCGCCGATCAAAACGTAAACTTCAAGACGAAAAGTTCAGGGACATCTATGAAGCAGCCGAAGTTGATATTCAGGAATATACCAGGGTTACAAAAAAGTACAAACGCAATAAAGAACGAGTTAAAACCCTTGTGTACGAGAACGAGACCTGTGACAATCCAGAAAGTATCTGTAACCTATTTGCTAAGTACTTTAGGGATCTCTCCCAGCCGTATGAAGATATCAATTTTGAAGATTTTGTCACAAGACAAGACCCCAAGATATTTTACCCATATTGTCTAGATGAACCATCATATTATAAGATATTTTTGGTAGATTACTTTCATGCATTAACATAATCTTAAACCAGTATTTAAGGCATCGTATTTGCGAATAAATATACATAGGATATCTCCCGCATTCACCGTAAACCATACAATTAGGATTAGCGGATCCAACACATAAAAACTTCTTGCAAGCCATAAGATGTAATCTCTCCAAGTAATCGTAGCGTTAAAATCCCCACATTTCCGGTCCATATAATAAAATGGGTTGTATCTGGGCATCAAACAGTTTGAAAAATATGTTCATGTGAGATAGATAAAATTGAAATCATTGCTTTCTTTGCACGTAGGAACAAGTCATAGACACAACTTTTTAAACTCATCGTATTTGAAACATATTTTCCCCAGATATTTATATTGATTAACAATAGCAACAGATTTTCCGTTAAGAAACCATTTCTCCTCAGATGCAACAGCGCCACCCCTTCTGAATATGACTATTTTAGTTTTGTCTAAATTTACGGATAGTTTCCAGTTTTCAGAATAATTTTCAAGAGTATTTAGCTTATTTTGCAAACCAATAATAGTTTCAGATATCAAAATGACATCGTCTGCAAATAGAAGCATAAATAGTTCTATCATATCTGGGAACATCTGTACACCATGTTTACCCTTTTGCATGACCTCGTAATAAAATTTGTTTATGAAGAATGAGAACAAAATCAGACTTACATTGCACCCTTGTCCTAGTCCCATTTGGGCAGTCAAAATAATCTGTTACACCAGAACCACATCGAACACAAGATTTTACATTTGAATACATTGCTTTTAACATAGTATACATTTTCCCGCTTACACCGGCATTACGTAAGCAATACCATAATTTGTGTGTATCTACAGAATCAAATGCTTTCTTAAAATCGACAAAAGCTACATACAGTTTGTGTTTTCGACGGGATAAACATTTCTGAATCAGTGCATACAAAGTAAAAATGTGATCAGTTGTGGAGTATTGCTTACGAAAACCAGCTTGATTCTCAGGAATCTTATCTCTCACGTTTGCCCATTTAGAGAGTCGGGTATTTAGTATAGAAATGAAGAATTTGCCGAGAATACTCATAAGAGATATTCCCTTATAATTATCGGGATTATTAAAGTCACCTTTCTTGTGAATTGGGACAATAATAGAAATTGACCAACTGCAAGGAAATACTTCGTTTGTGAACAAACTATTAAAGCATTTGTTGAGAAATGGAAGAATTTCTGTAATAGAACATATAAGCATTTCGATAATGATGCTATCGGGACAAGCTGCTTTTCAACATTTCAATTGTGAAATTGCATTTGTGATTTCATCATCCGATACAGGCGAGTCTAGTACAAGTTCATCTACTTCATCATACTCCCCATTAAAATCATGCGAAATTTCTAACATGTCTAAGCCATGGTCAAACTGATCGAGCACTGAATTATTTGCGAAAACATTCCTGAAATGAATGAGCCACTCGGTTTTGGAAATTGAATTTTCTTGAGAGCATTTAGTTCTGATATGTCGAATTTCTTTCCAGAATTTAGACTGACAATGCATAGAATTACTGAGCCTGTTTAGTTTATTACATTTGAGTTCATGTTTAAAGTTTCTGTAACATGTCTTGTACCTATTTCGCTCTTTACAGTATGTCCGTCTGTTACTGCCATTGCGTTGACATCGAAACTTTCTTAAAGCTCTACGTGCATTTCTCTTGGCCAATTTACATTCTCTGCTGAACGGTCTAGATTTAGAACCGTTTTTGCACGCCTTTTTCATACATTCGGCCGATTTCAATATCGTATTAATGAGATCATTGACAGCACCATCAATATCAACCTCAAGTTTAATCAGCAGGTTTTCGCCAGACTGGCCCAATTCCTGACGTAGAGTATTCAGAAATGTAGTACAGAATGAGTCATTCCAAAATGTCTTATCAGTAATGGTTGGGTTGTTATTAGACACATTTGATGTAGGAGTCATTTGGGGGAAGCTACATGATAACTCGAGTGGAAAATGATCTGAATCATAGTGTTCACCGATATTAAAGTGTTGAAAATATTGGAATAATTCCGGGGAACAAATAAAGTAGTGATTTACACTACAACCTTTCTCACTACAGTATGTAAACTCACCATTTATGTCCCCGTTCACTCTACCGTTAACTATGAATAAATGGAAAGCATAACACATATCTAGCAATATGCAACCAAATCTATTTACCGTACTATCATGAGACTTACTATTCTCGACTGGGGTGTCATCATCGTCACAGTATGAACCAAAGTTGTGAAAGTCCTCACTCGACACACAATAGGATTATTGAGTTGACCAGTTCTAGCGTTCATATCTCCACATATAATCAGATGAGAGTTGCTGAACTAGGAACTAAGTTATCAACTAGGAGTTGTTCAAGTTGATCAATTCTGCAAGTTGAGTCACAATTATCATAATACGGTGAACCCATAGAAGGTATATAGGTACATATCAGTTTTATATCTTTGTTGATGGAAAATATTTCTTTTGACAAATTTACACTAAGAGCTTTATCAATATGTAATTTTGACAACATATATAGTTTCTTGATTGATTCATGAATGCACAGGCATACTCCACCGGATAGACGACCAAACTTGGACAGTTTAACAGCAGGACAATAGAATACGTCGTATCCATTTAACCAGTTCATATTTAAATTCTCAACAAATGTCTTTTTATGGCAGCAACCCATGTGCTTGCCATAAAAAGGCGACTATCTTGTCGTAAGAGGCGACTAACGGGATCGGGTGGTCAGTTTCGCTGACTTGGTTGACACATGTCATCGGTTCCCAATTGCGCAGATCGATGCACATGCTGTTGATCACTGGATTGTCTGGTCCAGACTCGATTATTTACAGGCCGCCGCCATATAGCTGGAATATTGCTGAGTGCGGCGTAAAACTAAACTCACTCACTCACTCACTCTACTAGGCATATAATTTTGAATTTCCTGAGATAGTCAATGAAGTCTGAATCTTGGATTTTACTTTTCAAACCATTTACATTCCAGCACAGAAAAGTAAAATGACACAGAAAAGGCACAACAACATTTGGATACATAGTTGGACTACAGACCCAGTTAAATATTTTGGGAAGGTATACTAAAACATGGGATTTATCCGTTAACCTAGATAAAACTAATATTGTTATATTTAGAAAAGGTGGCCGGATATCTTCTAAAGAAAGGTGGTCCTTTAATGACCAACCTGTAATTGTCTCTGATCATTACACTTATCTTGGTATTAAGTTTACATCTGCTATGAACTGGAAAACATCTGTTACTGAATTATCATTGAAAGCTAAGAAAGCATTGATAAGTCTTTTATCTGCCTTGTGTAAAATTGGTGTGTTGACGCCCAGTATTTACTTTAAACTATTTGATTGTCAAATTCAGCCTATTCTTTTGTATGGATCCGAGATTTGGGGATTCCAGAGATATGAATGCATAGAAAAATACATTTGATGGCCTGTAAGAAATTTTAAATGTAGGACCCTCTACACCGAATTGTATGGTGTACGGTGAATGTGGGAGGTATCCCTGTATATAAATGCTCATATTCGATGTATAAAATTCTGGTTTAAGATATTGTGTATGCAAGAACATAGATTACCCAAAAGGCTTATAACATGCTTGTTCATTTGGACAACATTGGTAAAGTGACGTGGGCATCTTATGTAAGAAATCTTCTGTTTTCACATGGTTATGGTTTTGTATGGTTAAGTCAGTCAGTTGGTGATGCAAGTTTGTTTTTACTCAGTTTCGAGAAAGAAGTCTTAATATGTTTAATCAAGAATGGCATTCAGTAATACATAATAGTTCACGGTACGACTCTTATAGACTATACAAATCACTACTGCAGCCGGAGAAATATCTGTCGTTTTTAACATCAAAGAAATTAAGATATCCATTTATACGTTTTAGATACTCGTTGTTAAAACCTATATTCAGTGTTGAGTCCTATATCTTCACAGTTAGCCAGTTGAAAAATAGACGTGCTCTTGTTCAGTTAAGATCGGGGACTCATAAACTACGAATAGAAACTGGTATATTAGAGAGGCTAGAAATGACAGACTATGTAATATCTGTAAACTGCCATATATAGAAGATGAATATCACTTCTTGCTTATTTGTAATAAATATCAAGCACTGCGGCGTTTGTACATCCCTTTACAATTTCATTAATATCCAACAAGCCATAAATTTAATACGCTTTTGCAGTCATTGAGTGCAAGCGTCTTAAAACATTTATCAGTTTATATATATAAAGCTGTGTCACTGAGACAGTCTTCATTATTGTTATGAGAGAGTGTTTTTTGTAACTTGCATTAACATTGATTAAGTGATAATTATTATGGGTCACAATGTTTAAAATTTTGAGTGTGGGTTTTGGCTCGCATCTCGCATCATATATGTTCAATGGCAATAGTATCTGTAGCGGCACGGCTTTTTGATAGCGCTTCAGAGTTGCATCCCTTGGCAGGCTTTATTTTGTTTTGACTTCCGGGTCTTGTCACGTCTTGTGTTTACGATGGCTTTCGTGAACGTTCTGAGAGAATAATGATGGAGCCTAACTTTGCTAGAATGCTCGAGAACTGTGTAAGAGCTATATAAAGGCTGGTTGTTGCGTTATCCCACCAATAGTTATACACACATCTGTCTGCCATCATCGAGTTTACCTAACATTTCAAGACTGACCGTGCTTGCCTATTCAACTGTTGTCATTGTAAACAACCTTTAATCAGTATATCTGCTCTAACTGTAATGTCAAGACTCTGGTGAGTTAATATTTTATATTTGTGACCCAATATTTTAGATTTGTGACTCAATTGCATTGTACTAAATATTTGTAATTGTCATTCATTGCAGTTTGCTAATTGTTTATTCAATAATATTATTGAATATTTTAGACTTGTCTGTGTTCTATTTTGCTGGTTCAAAGGGAACTCTTGAACCTTTTGTCACGTCAATTATAACATACTTTCTCACTCTGGAATTCACAATGAGTACTGGGTCTGTGGCCTATATTACTTTTCTGAAATAAACCACTTCGAACTTGCTGTAAATACCATCAATACAAAATACAAAGTCAACAAATTCACTTGTTATACTCCGAGTGTCAGTGTCAGGATCTCTTTGATGAGGCGTAAAATCACCGAGAACCTAACCTAGCCTATCTCTTATTATGGGGGTGAGAGCAAGACCTGAGCACTCGCTCTCTCCGATCTCCAGATGGTGACCTCCTTGTCTCTGAGTTCCTGGCTCTACCGTCTGGTTCTAATCTTCTTTGTGCTCTTCAGATATCTTGCTACCTTTGTAGTAGTATCTTATACTTGGCGTTTCTGTTCTAAGTCTCTGTAGTTTTTTTTCGCTAGTGCTATGTTAAGTCATTGGCAATGCCAATTCCTTTCTCCTTGAAGACGTATCAGAGCTTGACGGAGTGCCACTTGTCCTATGATGGGTCTTGTTTTATCTGACCCGTGAAGATCCGGGATAGAATATGTCTTCAGCAACCCATGCTTTCCACAAAAGGCGACTATGCTTATCGTAAGAGGCGACTAACGGGAATCGGCTGATCAGGCTCGCTGACTTGGTTGACGCATGTCATCGGTTCCCAATTGCGCAGATCGATGCTCATTCTGTTGATCACTGGATTGTCTGGTCCAGACTAGATTATTTACAGACCGCCGCCATTTTGCTGGAATATTGCTGAGTGCGGAGTAAAACTAAACTCACTCACTCACTCACTTATCTTGCTTGGGGGAAGACAGTCTGTGTGCTCTCTCTATATCACGCGCTGTGAGAAGGGGGAGGTTCTCGGTTTCTATAGCACATTTAAGAATGTTCAAGACTTAACTTTCACTTCCTGTTGAGTATCCTTCGGTGTCTCCGGTTTTCCATACATTACCATGTTGTACCGTCGGTTTCGCTGCTATTGATCTTTTATTCTAGATTCTAAGTCCTTGAAGCGAGTTTCCATACCAGACGTGTTGTCCACTGGAGATCATATATCAGGAGCAGATATCGCGCCTCATTTCCCTTGTTCCTCTTTAGTAGTCTTGATACCTGCTCGTAATTCAGGTTACAGTTATTAGTAAAATCACACTCGAGTCGGTATGCGTCAGCCATACGCGGAGTCCAGTCCGACTGGGAAGTGTTGGGTCGAAGATTTTCCACCTGTCTATAATCCGTCGGAAGTCAATGTTCTGGTCTTCCAGACTTCAAAGGAGATCCCCATTGTGCTTGCATAATAGTTTTTTACAGTATACAAGTAACAATAAAACAAATGTCTTTCATTTACATCAGAGATCAAATTGACACGTCTTAACCTGCCAAGGGAGATAATCCTCTTGGTTTACCTTGTAATGGATGTCAACAACGAGCTGAGTCAGCTATTCACCCGCGTCCTTTCTCACTGTTACGATGGTACCAACGGTAACAGGATGTGTCCTAATGTTGGCAGTATATTTCAGTTGCGGTACCAACCCTCATTGTGGAGATATGTCCTAATGTTGGCAGTATGTTTCAGTTGCGGTACCAACCCTCAGTGTGGCTGTCAGCACATTGTCGCTAATTGGAAAATTTGGAGCAACGACTTCATATACTGTGCTGTTTTTGTATACTCCAGAACTATTTCCAACTACAATACGGTAAGAAAGGCAAGCCTTACCTCTGGACCTGTACTTGTAACTATATTTCGTTCGGTAGATTGATAATTATGGAAATGTCGTTGTACCCGGTTTTCGTGATTGGTATCCAAATGGGATCGACGGACCCTTTACTATATCATCCACAAGAAATCACTGCAAAAACATAGTCCATAGTACAATTCTGACTATATCATGAACGTGTGTTCATGAATCGGTGTGAAAATACCAGGTGTTCGCGAGTGAGATTACCCTACCCCACTGGGGGCACCCGTCACAAACATTTGCAAAAGCCTCTCCTGAAAAAACCTCTCCTGGTACAAGTCAAAATAGGGATATGCAGCAGACATCATCGTTGTCACTGGTGTGTCTGCCATAAAAGCTTTACAGAAGATGGAACAAACTTCGGCAAGTGTCATATGGTCATATGTTGTGAAATATATGCACAAAAGGCTGGAACTGTGGGAATATTACTTGACATGAAGGGAAAGTTGAACATTGGAAATTTAAAATCACCCCTTTTGTCATACAGCCTCGTGGAGAGCTATCTGTCTGACTGAATCTGTATTTATAGATCTAAACACATCCCACACATGAGGCGGTCTCACTCGGGTTTGGTAGGGAGAGTCAGTGGAAGGGAATTGGCCATTTGATGGTTATTGAACGAGATAAGATTATCGATATGCATGTAGTTACATTTGAACTTCTTGATCAAATTTCCTTGATGTTGCCAACCCATTAGAATTTCTGGTTCACATGCATTAAGAAACAGATCTGCACAGAGGGGAGCACAACTGGTGCCCATTGGAATTCGTGCTTCTTGTCTTCATGTTTTACCCCCAAAATTCACATAGACGAAGTCCAGAAATTCCCTTAAATTACATTTGTGACGTCATTCCATTGTCTGTTCGCTCCATTACTTTTCAGGAATGGAGCGATGTGTACAAGTTTCAAAATAAAACCTTCATTTTGACATTTAATTTTGAAAACAGAAATATGCCCAATACTTCGAATGTAATTTAAGTAGGGTAATATCCTCGTAACTCTCCATTCCTTAAAAATAATGTGCCTCGGCCCCTCCGGGGCCTCGGCTCCATTATTTTTAAGGAATGGAGAGTTACTCGGACATTACCCTCTACATATTATGTATTTCTCAGTTAACTTTACATGACTTTTGCTTTCAGTTTTGAAACATTATCCCGAACCTTTGTCCCAATATGTAATTATGTAATTCACACCCTGTTTATTAACAAATACCCAACGGATCAACGAGTGAAGTTTGTCATATGTAGGATGGTGCTGTACAACGTTGAAAAATCTAACGTTTTGACAAAACATTGAAAACATGGATTTTGTGGTACCTATGCTGGACCCGGCAATGTATCTCTCAGTGTACTCATTGTTATGGAGCTTTGGAATCCAGTACTAAAGACGAATGGAGTTTAGTCAAAGCAAAGGTTGATAGTACCGATAAATGGTTTGGGCAGATTTCTTCTTCAGTTAAAACTGACCTTGTATGTAGCCTTAATGTCTTGATATGCAGTTATGTTTACTTAAATGGCCATGTAAATTGAGGCCTTGTGAGTGGGAACAAGTACAAACTTTTCTTGTGATACAACCATACTTTGGTTGATAGCTGGTTGCCAAATGATAAAAACACGGCTGCTCACTTCATTTTGGCCCATGTTTTGCTTGGCTGACAAAGGTAGTTATTGTCACTAATGCAGAAGTCGCCCGTGGCTGATCTACATGTTGGTAGCAGCACAATGAGTTTTTAAGCCACAATAAGTGGATTTACATCACGAGCTGCAAAGTCCACGTTCTGCAACACTTTCTTCACAACCTCCATAGCACATGTTCCCGTGTTTGTTTAGAGGAACAACTGCCTTGGTTATGATAAAGTCGGAATCGTTAAATGGACACTTTTGCAGGATTCTTTTATCATTATGATTTGTGGCCCTTTTATTTCATCGAACAAACATAACATGATAAATGTCATGTGTAGACCTGTTACGTTCTGGCGCTCGGCATTAATGGGTACAACAAGGACTGGTCGGCTCGGAGTCAGTATAATGTTTCTGAGTGGGGTATTCATGCTTCGCTGCGGCATGGTATCTCAGTGGGCTAGCACTATAAAATCAGCTTTAGTCTGGGCTAGTACAAGAGCCGCACATACACATACACACGCATGCACGTCGTCATATGAGCGAAATATTCTCAAGCACGACGCTAAACCCAATTCACCTCAGCTGTTATAAATAATTATTCAATGGACTGATATGAGAGGTCAGGAAAGCAGAATCAACATGAACGTCACTATTAGGAATACGTGTTACACCCAAAATAAATTATAAATTAAATGTTTTCCGATTGAATTTTCGGTCATAAGGAAATTAAAACTTGATTTCATTTGTTTATTTTTCAGGAATGTTGGGTTTGGTCTTGGATCCCTCGCAGGAAGAGTAGGTGGACTATTTGCTCCCTTTTCCAGGATGCTGGTGAGACTTCTACTAACAGTTATTCTATATTACTACACTGTAGTTTTCATAACACCTGGTTGTCCGGAATGCATTTTGTAATATGTACTCATCATTGATTATTGAACATGAAATGTCAAAAAACGATACACATATTTATCAGAGACCAAAGCAATGAGGTATCACTCGGATTCCAACAGCATTGTAACCCTTTTTATACAATGTCCGCGACAGGAAAGTGTGTTTATTTCAGAATGCTATGTCATAGACGGACTGACAGACATTCGATTAACACACTACATGTAGAACATCATAATAGACAGAAACAGTAACAAGTGAAAGCAAATGCGACAGGCGAAATATAAACATGTACTCTTATTAATGTATGTATACATACTTTACAAAATAGACCAATCCTTTTCTATTTTATATTTATGTTACCTCCTCTTCCTTGGACCAATACATAGTTACTGTGTTTATTTCACTGTCCACTTTATTATTTAATTGACTCAGCCTTTACCAGAAATGTATTACTAATATATGGAAAGTTTATTTTGCTTACTTTGATATTTTTATCATCGGCATTACAGATTAAGATACAGTAATATAAATCAAACAAGAGGGTTTGAGTGATCCTGGCACAGCCAGGCTGGTAACGCTCATGATCATGTCAGGGCCCCTGACCCTTTAATACGTAATCCTGACAGTGAATCTGACTTTTCCTGGGAAGCGCTGCCTAGTCGGACCCACCAAGAACTTTTTGGAGAATGACTCACCAAAACTCAGAAGGGATGTGTTCCTGACAGCAAAAATAAGAGATTGGGAGCTACTAAACCTAAGCAACAAGAACTTTGGGGAGTCAGACAAGGTGCTTGTGCAAGAGTGACATTTTTATAAGCGAGGTCCCCATATTTGCCTTGTTTCTCCTGAGTCTTATCAATCATATTTGTGTCAAAACCTTCAATGTTATTAATAACGAACTTCGCACAGTACTTCAATTACATTATGGCATTATTCCAGGTACAAATCACCTGATAAATAATATATCTATCTTATGTGACAGTACCGCAAATATCCCTGGGCACCTGGCACTGTGTACGGTTCCTGCTGCATCGTGGTGGCTATCCTGGTTCGATTTCTGCCAGAAACGAACACACACGAACTGCCGCAGACAGTTCCTGAAATGAAGCAGTGGCTGAACCAGCAAAGAGAATCACAGGAGAAGAAACAGAAGAAGAGCACCATTGCAGAAAATGATGCTGATAGATATATTTGTAATGATAATGAAAATCACTGAAGTGTTTAGGGCTCCAAAATACATTATTTAAATATTCAGTCGATATGAATTCAACTGAACGGTGATTCTACTGTAAACGATCTCCTTAAACAAATTATCTTTGTCTTTAATCAAGAGATTAGATTTTAGAAGTTTGGCTATACACTCCTATTTGTCACTAGTGCACATTTATGCATTCACATTGATTAAATTATTTGATATGATACTGCGATTAAGTATTATCCTGAATTAAATATTTGGTAGTAATTTGCAGCTGTACATTTTTGGTACAGATATGTGATAGTGAAATCACTCACACTTTAGGGATGGTAACACTTGTAAATATTAAGTTTGTAACTGTGTCTCCTCACCGTTGTGCGCACCTACCATGCAGGATCACCTGAAAGTCCTTGAATGTCATATCATGTCTTCCTCGATACTCAATATTAAATTATTTTAGTGAGAAAACACTGAATTGATGTTACTCCATTATGGTTCTGGTAGCTTATGTTGCATTTCCCCTGTTGAGATGGAGGAACAACAACCTGAACACTCAAAGACTACGGATGTGTATAGAACGCAGTACTATCCTTATCATCAAAAGGAAAATATCATGTAAATTATGCAATGTCTATAAAGTTTGATAAAATAAACCGCATAATGCCTCAGCAGAAGCTTCAGGTAAATGGATGTTATGTTATCTTTCAGTAATCGTCAAGCATCCGAGTTCCTTCCACTTGTTCACCAAAGTGAACTTGAGACCAATAAAGCCACCTCATATGCGCACAAAGAGATTCAACTTCATGACTCGCCTTTTCGCGAGCACCTGGTATCATCACTTTTCATAGTGATTCATGAACACATGATCTGTCATCGTATCGCATGATGACAATCACTGGATTGTCTGGTACAAACGCGATTTGTTTACAAACATCGTACAGTTGTAATACGGCTGAAACAAATATATACACATGATATAGAACAATTGTACAATCGACTTTGCTTCTAGCAGTGATTTCTTATAGATGTGGAGAGGGTTTTGTCGCTACTATTCAAATGTCAATTAGTGACATTTTATCTTGATGTTGAGCAATATTCCAACAAATACGTTTTATGGTACAGAACTGTTCCTTCAGGATACACTATCCTTTTCGTGCCCACTTTGTTTGATAGTGATTCATAAACACAAGCTTATGGTATAATCGGAATCTTCTTTCTCGATTTCAGTAAATTTGTCAGACTGTGAAGAGTGAAACAATGATCGATGGTTGAATATTGTGTTCGGAAAACAGCTTGTAATTTAAACAAGATATTGTTAAGAACAAAGAATCTGTAGATTGTATGGTATATATGCTGCTGAATACTTTCCCTGTACAAGTCAGAGGACTGATATGCCTGGCTTATTTTTGTTCCCTTTGACCTTACAAATTGCTTTTATCCAGCCATCTAGCCATTTCCCTGGATAAATGTCCTGATCTAACACTATACTAAGTAATTTCCCATATACAGACAACGATGGCGTATTTATTCGTTTATGATGTGATCTTGACCGAGGACATTTCTATTTTTAAGGAACTTTACAACCAGTTTTTCTTTTGTGTTGAGTGATAGGTCTATTCAGTATTTCATCAGTTTTCATTACTGTTTTCAACATCAACAAGACATGGGTCATTAATATCCCCCGCCACATTGTTCTGTTCCAATTGTCACCACTATTCATTCTTCCTACAAATAACGATACATAAGCTGTTAAATGAAAAAGTCTGTTCCCATTAGGGATAACGTGCACAAAGTCAAGAAACGCGTGACAAGGGCCATAACTCTGTAACACGGTTTCCGTTTTCGAACTCCATCCAGGCATTCATGTCCTAAAAACACATACCAAATTTCGTTTCCCTATCTATAACGGTTTCTGAGAACATCTGTTTTCATTGGGGATACTGTGCACTAAGTCAAGAAACGCATAATAAGGGCCATAACCCTGTAACAAATTGTAACACGGTTTCCGTTTCCGACCTCCATCCAGGCATTCATGTGATAAAAACACATTCCCTATCTATAACGGTTTTGAGAAAATCTGTCCCCACCATCTCGGACAGAGATCGAACCTCATGGCGGGGGATAATAAACACATATTCAGTATAGGCAATACTTCAGGCGTACTTTCGTTTATGGTGTTGAAATAATTACAAAAGAATCTAAACTAAGGTTGCAAGCTCCCTTTTCCAACGTGCAGGAATTTCCAAAAACGCTTTTGATGATTAATTATTAATGAGGATAATTTATTTTGGAAGGTACTAGTATTATGCACATTATGTTTTTTTTACATGGTTCTTTATATGTTTTGTTTGCTTTAAAACACATTTGAATGTTACCAACCAATTTGGCCGTGCATAAGAGACAGTTGGGCTTTTTCATCTTAACTCCGAACGTATATTTTGCAGCAATCGTAAATATATTTAGTAATTGTTCAAAAGATTTACTGAGAGTCTCAGTGTGATGATTACTCAGCCAGGCCTTATCTATTGTGGAATGATGTTGCAGTACTTTGCAGGGTCTCTAGGGTCCAGGGCCTAGATTTGCAAAGCTCTCTCAGCGTTAAGATATTCGTAAGTCATTGTTAATGTATGTCTCTTACGACTATCTTAGCGCTAAGAGAGTTTCGAAAATCTAGGCCCAGGATACTCTAACATTATCTTACTTGATAGTGATTCATAAACACGTGCCTCAGATTTAGGAATTTGGTGCACAATTTTACTTGTTGTTAGTTGGTCTCACACTGAGTTCTCTTGTGGACCAATTTCGGAAGTTTCAACTTGGGAATCAAGATGACTTAATGAGTGAGTGAGTATGGTTTTATGTCGCTTTTAGCAATATTCCAGCAAATTCACGGCGGGAGACACAAGAAATGGGCTTTACACATTGTACCCATGTGGGGAATCGAACCCGGGCCTTCGGCGTGGCGAGCGAACGCCTTAACCACTGGGTTACCCCACCGCCCCTGACGTAACAAGATATTGTAGGAATAGTATAGTTTACTTTGCAGAGATTTCTTATGATGACGGAAATGATCATGATTATTAACACATGAATAGTTTTACACATTAGTGGTAGTGTTAGCAGCATGAGTGTCTCCATGTTGGTGTCCCTGTTTATATCATTACAACATAACCATAAAGGTAAAAACTTACCCGGACAGGTGTTAAGGTCAATTCAGTTTCATGTGACCAGACAAGACAATACCGACAATAAGACTTATGAAAATACTAGTTAAATACTTTTGTTCTGTAAAGTTTGGAGAGAAGCTTCCGTGTTTTCAGTGTATAACTATGCACCGCGAGGTTGCCAAATGTAACTGTGAATTGTACAATAAATTCAAAGGATAAGACATCGGTTAATTCATAAATCTGCATGTAACAGTTTTCTTTCGAAAATGCAAGTCACTATTCCCGCCGCTATTTATATGACAAAGTGTGTGTGTGTGTGTGTGTGTGTGTGTGTGTGTGTGTGTGTGTGTGTGTGTGTGTGTGTGTGTGTGTGTGTGTGTGTGTGTGTGTGTGTGTGTGTGTGTGTGTGTGTGTGTGTGTGTGTGTGTGTGTGTGTGTGTGTGTGTGTGTGTGTGTGTGTGTGTGTGTGTCTTGGTTTAGAGTTTCCATTCATTCAGTGATTCAAACGTTTTTAGTTGACATTTTGTGCTGGGTACAACCAAAGTGACCATGCCTCAGGTGACACGTGGGACTCCTATTCAGATGCACGTCTGTCTGACACCCATGACTTGAAAGGAAGCACGCACTAGGTAATTCCTAGTTATCCATTGCAGAGGTGCCTGTAAACCAGTAGCTTCCCTTAGCCATGCCAAGATTCACTGACAATTGGTTCGAATACGAGATTACTCCTATTTATCATGTATTGTCAGTACTAAATACGTTGGGTGACATGACACCTGTTAGTAGTGAACGTACTATCTATAGTAACAACAACTGAGCACAGGTTTGCACTTTAGTCACATATAAATACGACTTCCACTCCTTTGCAATAGTCATCGGTACGACTTTGTGATACATTTAGCCAAACCTTATCAGGTCAGGCTGAGGATCAGCACCCAAGAGAATGACTTCAACGAAAGAAGCAAATTTTGACAGAATCTTTGACGCATTAGGATGGAGGGGAAGATATCAAGTGATACAAATCTTTTTTGCCTCACTAATGTTACTGCCATACGCAGTCAATACGATGAGCATCATATTCATAGGTAAGTCCCAACTTCACGAGATCAATAGTTAAAGGGACGGTGGGGTAGCCAAGTGGTAAAACGTTCGCTCGTCACGCCAAAGACCCGGGTTCGATTCCTCATCTGGGTACAATGTGTGAAGCCCATTTCTGGTGTCCCCGCCTTGATATTGCTGAAATATTGCTAAAAGCGGCGTAAAACTAAGCTTACTCACTCACTCAACAGTTAAATACCCATACCTTTTTCAAACTTTCTATTTAACGCACACCGATTCACTGCATAATCCAAAATTATATCCAAATATATGTTTTTAGGATTGCAAACATAAGGGGCGATTTGGTTATAGTCATATGCAAACGCTACCGTGACACACAAACAACAAACGGAATCAAATAAGGGATCAGTCGTTTTGAAATGGACAGAAGAGACTTACTTTTATCGAGGTGTATGTACGTCATTACAATGACAGTATCATACGTAACGTCATGTAAAGGGTATCATTTTCCCTCAGGAATTCATGTCCCGAGCCACTGTAACGTTCTGAAGAATGAAACATCTGTTGTTGAGAGTCTCGGGTTTCAAGCAGACATCTCTGACTTGAACATAACACACCATGAATGTGGAATCAGCATTACGTCAACTTTATCCGGACATTCTGAAGAGCTTTCGTGTATAGAAGGTCGTCAGTACGAACAACCGTGGGAACTCTCACTTGTTTCTGAGGTAAGAGAACTACAAAGAAGGAATTGTCAACGATTAAATCATCTTATATTACTGATAAACCCAGCAAAAAAACATGATACAGCCTAGGCGTTTCGTTTGAAGAATGGAAAACTGTCATGTTCTACCCTATACACGTGAACATACCTTTAGCTGCTTTTGACAAACTGTCATTTATGCTCTTAAATATAACACTACAGTGTTGCAAAATCGTGGAGTTTGTGATTGTGACAAATGACAATTTCTCTGTCATGTCCTACATATGTCTTCTATGATTTTTAGTGAGGCGTTGATATTGTAACAGTGAAAACACAGCTTTTGAGAAACAGTTGTAAAACACTCTTTGTAACCACCGTTAAATGAGCATGTTCGATTACACATCAGGATTTGTAAAACGTTGACACCAACAGCTAGAGCTGCTGGAACATTGAACGACACAGAGGACATTTTTTTAAAGTTGACGTCATTTCCTAGTCATACAGTCTTTTATACGTTTTTATTACTCTAAATGTTTGTTCATAGATCCAAGATGAAAAATATGATGCGGTCACCTGGTCTCTTATATTTCTAGTTCAAGTGCAGAAATCAGTGAGAGGGTATTGGCTGCCTGACCATTCTGAAGTGATATTAGATCAAGTAACATGACGTTTAAGTTTAGCTGAAGTTAAACCAAATGCTCTTGTTTTAAAATCATAACAATTAAATCATGTCCTTCGGAAGTCCAACCAAACACTCTCTTCTCTCTTTCTGTATTTCACAACACAGAGCATGTTCGTCTTTGTTTTTCTTAAGAACTAGAACACTGTCAGTTTTTTCTGCTCCAATGGAAACATTTGTATATTTATAAAGAGAACAGATTTGTATCCAAAGAAATATAATTTCCCGTCTGATTTCAGTGGGACATCGTCTGTGAAAAGGAAAGTCTTGCTGACCTTCTTCAGACCCTCTTAATGTTTGGTATGGGTATTGGCTCGGTCTTGTTCACATTGCTATCGGACATGTATGGACGCAAGTTCTCCAACATACTGGCTGGACTTTGTTTCTTTGCAACCAGCACTGCCATGTCATTTGTACCAACATATGCTGGTTTTGCCGTCATGAAGGTTATACAAGGGGCAACGTTGGTGGTAGTGTATATAAAAGTTTACATAATACTATCAAGGTTTTCGAATATGGTGATTATTGTTCTGTCTTAATATGTTATTGCTATTTCATTCACTTGTTGAAATAATAACTCGGGAGTGTGGCGTAAAACTAAACTCACTCACTAATAAGTTGGATAATCATGGGTTTTAATTATTAACTAAAATATTACTGTCGACGTTATGTTAGAAGTTTGTAACGGTCGAAATAGTCACTTGATTATAGTGGGTGATTTTGGTTTTATGCAGCCTTGAGTGCATGATTTCGGTTTACCCGTGACGTGTGAATGTTAACCTGAAGAACTGTTTCCGGGACAGATCCAAGAGCACCTCGACTCTTTTTGTTCATTCATATTTTAATTTCTCAAAACCATTTTGTTCAACCTTTTTGCAACTCCTTGTAGATTATATGTGACATGATCTTCACTTCAGGGTGCTACTTTAACTTCGTCTACGCTCAGTCTGGAAATCGTTCCAACCAGACACAGATCAAAGGTTGGGTTCATAAGAAATCTTTTCTCGTCACTGTCGGTTGTAATCTATGCAGTTGCGGCCTACCTGATGAAAGATTTCAACTGGAGGTATCACCAGTTAATTGCTGGCCTCACATCAGGCTACTATATATTTTTACCATGGTGAGTTTGAATCATACCTATATATAATTAATTAAAATGTTCGTTTTCAGCGAACTGGACGAAATGGGATGTGTAGTTGAAGCAACCTGGCCATTTTCTTTGAAAGTTTCTTGGGTATGATGCATTTGAGAGCAAGACATGTAAACATCTCTTAACACTTTATGGGCACTCTTGCAACGTTTCTGTCATGATGCCAACACCAGGTACACAATCTTTCAGTACGCCCAATGGAAATCGACTTTTACCTGAGGAACCGCATGTGTTTGGTCATCAGTATTTTCTGGATCATAAACGCTGGTAGTTAATTCTACTGTTTTCGCTGTATTAAGTGTGATACAACATACAGCATGATTATTGTGTGCACGTGGATGATTGCGTGCTTGAGGATGACTGTGGGTCATAGACTAAATGTATATGTGTGACATGCTGATTTTGCTGGAGTACCTCAGGGTTCAGTATTGGGGCAGCTCTTGTTTATTGTTTATATAAATGATATAGTTGAAGGTATAAATAGTAATATACGCCTTTTTGCGGATGATACTTTTTTATATGGGATCAGTGATGATCCCAAGGTAAATGCTATTGTAATGAACGATGATTTACAACGACTTGCCGAATGGGCAGAAAAATGGCAAGTATCTTTTAATCCCAATAAAACAGAGTCAATACGCTTTACTCGTAAATTGCAACCATCTCCAATGCCTAGCCTAACCATGAATGTCATTAATTGCGTTCAAAGCCATAAACATTTAGGTCTTTTACTTCAGCATGATTCCTCATGGAGTGAACACATTAACGACTGTGCTAAAAACCGAAAAAACATTAAAAACCATGTACAAACAGTTCATATTACTAGTTTTTGATAATTGCAGTCATTTATTGGATAATTGTACTAAACAGCAAGCAGATATACTTGAAAACCTCAATCTTGATGCTCTAAGAACCGTGTGTGGTGCTGTTCGTGGTACCAGCCATCATAAAATATACAAAGAAACTAATTGTCACCCGTTGTGTCATAGAATATAACTTCATAAAATGACTATGTTTTACAAAATGGTTAATAACGCTACGCCAAGTTATCATAGTAATCTTGTTCCGCCTAGAGTATGAGATGTCGTTGGTTGTAATCTGCGCGATGATTCAAATCTTCAGACTATAAACTGTAAATAATCTGTAAATTATACGAGGTCCTTTCTCCCAGATACTGTTAAATGATGGGATTCATTACCAGGGAATCACCGTGCCTATAGAGATTCAAAAATGTAATTTTAAACGATTCGAATATCTACAGTCATTTTGACTTAAAATTTCAGTAGCAGATTTTGTCAAATCATACATTCTCGTCTCCGACTTGATGTAGTGACCTTAATGTGCACAAATATGAAAGACTTATATCTCCAACATCATCTTGCTCTTGTGGCCATAACTATCATTATCATTATTTCTTTTCATGTACTCTTTACAACGATATACGTCAAATTATGCATTTTCATACTAATGGATTTGACCTAAAATCAATTTTGTTTGGAAACCAAAGCTGTTCCTCAATAGTAAACAAAGAACTTTTAATTTCAGTGCACCCGTTTATAAATTTAACTGGAGATTTGATCCAAAATAATTTGTTTATATGACATATACTGATTAACAATGATTGGCGTTATTTCTCGTTTTGGCATCATTTATATATCATTCACATATGCATTGTACATTCATCATGACATGTTTACTCTTCCTTCCATTGTATCCCGGAGCGGTATTCATAAAAGCTTATGCTTAGTTTACCAATCCGGTTCCTTTCTTTGGAAAAAATATGTTTAAAACATGTGTTACATTTCAGTTTGTTATCCGTGTGAGCATTGACTGTTAGCCTCTTTACAGGGTAATGGACGAATCCTCAAGGTGGTTGGCAGCAAAGAAGAAATACAGTATCATAGAACGGAATTTGAAGAAGGCTAGCCATATGAATCATAGGGACGCAGGCCATATCATAACGCTGTTCAGAGAAAAAGTAAAAGAACCAAACGTTCCTGATCAAAACCCTCTCTTATCGTCAGACACTCACCGGGATCCAAATGAACACAGTCAGGGTGTTTCAAAAACTGAGGGAATAGACGAATTCCTGCAAATATTCAAAGACAGACAAATACTCACTTTATCAGCAATTCTGTGTTTTATATGGTAAATAAATGCACATGCATGCATCGATAATATGCACATTTATCTTTTGTGTGATGTGAGAATGATGTTTTGTAAATATTTTTGTAAATATGTGTGGTAAGAAAAACATAATCGGGCAAAAATAATTATTTTAAACACCATTATCTTTTAACGGTGAGGTTACTGTCATATTCCTTTATCAGATTTTATTTTGTGATTAGGGTGACAGATAGTTTAACATACCACGGACTTAGTCTCAACGCCACACAGTTCCACAGTAACAAATACATCGCCTTTGGTCTGAGTGCTGTCACAGAAGTGTTTGCTGCTGTCGCCTTCTGGCTCACAGTCGACAGGTAATGATACATTCAAATATGGAATATTGGTTTGTTGAATGATTCAGATCTTAACTGGTTCAAACTTACGATATAAGTGAATGTCACCGGGTCACTATTACCACAATATAATGTGGAACATGTTTATATTTCTGGAAATATTAAACATACTTGAAAAGCCATCATGTGTTTACTTGCCATTGGCTCAGGACACTCAACCCTCATTAACCTCATTATGACAACCCTCAACACTCCCAATACATCGATAGTTCAGCTGATTTAGGACAACCCTCATTAACCTAGGTTAACCTCGTCGTAATCTACAATCGTTATGAAGAGGGACGTTGGTTAAGTTTCAACTTTTGTATATTTCTGTGTAGATTCGGAAGGAGGAAAACATGTTTGGCCTGTCATCTGATAGCAGCCGTGTCGCTGATAACATCGGTCATATTCAACCATTTCACGGGTTAGCATCGCTGTTGCTTTGTTTTACTAGCTTACAATCATAATCCAAGACTTGGTATCCATAATCTGACACCTCACTGAGCTAACTGACTAAAATGTTCATTTTCTTGAATGAAAATAAAGTGGATATCTTTCCTGGTTTGCCTTGTAAAGGATGTCAACAACGAGCTGAGTCAGCTATTCATCCGCGTCCTTTCTCACTGTTACGTTGGTACCAACGATGACAGGATATGTCCTAATGTAGGCAGTATGTTTCAGATGTTGTACCAACCCTCAGTGTGGAGATATGTCCTAATGTTGGCAATATGTTTCAGATGTTGTACCAACCCTCAGTGTGGCTGTCAGTACATTGTCGCTGATTGGAAAATTTGGAGCTGCGACCTCATTTAATGTGCTGTATCTGTATACTCCAGAAATATTTCCAACTACAATACGGTAAGACAGATATCCCTTACTGGTGGACCTCTACAGTAAATAGGACCGTATTTCGTGCGGTAGATAAAAAGATTATCGAAATATTTTTGTACCCAGATTTCATTAATGATATCCAAATTCAAGCGCCAAAACCCTTACCACATTCATACGAAATCAATTGTACAATTCTGAGTATGTCATGAACGTATGTTCAAGAATCGATGTGAAAATAGTGATGGCAACAGGTTTTCGCAAGTGAGCCTCTCCCGCCCCACTGGCGATATCCGTCATAAACATTTGCAAAACCTTCATCTGAAAAGAATTAAAACACGGTTTGAATAGACAAAATATGGAGTTGCAGCAGACATCAGTGTTGTCACTGGTGCGTTTAGATTTGGAAATGCCCTCCACATATCTGCCATAAAACATTTTCAAAGCTTTACGCAGGATGTCATAACCTTGATCTGAGCACGAGTCATATGACGCTATTTGAAATCTAATTAAAAGAGCACGCTCGATGGTACCCCAAATGTTGTGAAATAATACTATTCACACTTTGCTAAGGATCAAATCATCAATTCAACAGGAAACTATGATGTAAGGTCAAATTTGGTTTAAATATCTAAGCATATTGAAAGCATGGTTCCTAGGTTTCAGTATGTCATTGCATCTTGTGGATCCCATACCTGCTATTGGCAGGTGTTGTTATTTGTCAATGACTTGTTCCATGATTTGCAAAGCGGTTGATTGGTACCATGAAAACCATTTTTATGGTTACTCATGTATCAAGTGCATAAGGTTAGAATAGAGTGGCTGTCTGCCTAAAGAGGATTTATCATATTATTTTTATCCAGTTTTAAATGAATACAATTTCATATTATAAATCTACGTTTAAGTAAAGTTGTGAAGTTTGGTGATCCTTATCAAAGTGTGAGTAGTATAAGAAAACAAAAGGCTGGAACTGTAGGAATATTGCTCCACATGACGGGAAAGTTCACAATTGGAGAGTTCAAATCATCCCTTTTGTCATACAGACTCATGGAGAGCTTACAGTTGAACCGTTGCACATAGAACTAAACATCACAAACATGAGGCGGTCCAACTTGTCACCTTTATTGCAAGTTCGGTTGAATAAGTGGAAGTTTATTGAGTATTTGACGGTTATTGAACGAGATAAGATTATCGATATACACGTAGCTTGTCCAAATTACCCAAATAACTTTGTTTTGATGTTGACAACCCAAGCACAAATTCTGATTCAAGTGTATTAAGAAACAGATCTGCAAAGAGGGCAGCACAACTGCTGTCCATTAGAATTCCTGCTTCTTGCCCTTATGCTTTACCCACAATTTCACATGGATGTTAACACTCAGGACGCCCAGCGTTTCACATTTTGTTTGTTTGTTCACATTTCTGTTTTGACAAATTGTTCCGCACATTTGTCCTGATATGTAATATACAGTTTTGTAGGATGGTTCTGTACAACGTTGGAACGTTAAATGTTTTCGCAGAACCGTTTCTAAGATTGTAAAAATTCAAACATTTATTTGAGATATTTTCCGAATCCACATGATGATAAATCTTACAATGGACTCTGGATTTAGCAGAATTCTTTTATCATTATGCTTTTTATCCCTTTTATTTTATTGAACAAACATAAGATGATAAACATTTACGTCATGTGAAGACTTCCTGTTACGTTCTGTATGAAAATAATTATTCAAAGGACTGATACAGTTATTAGCTGAGAGGTCAGGAAAGTAGAATCAATATGAATGTCACAAACAGGAATAGGTGATACACCCGAAATAAATTGTAAATTAATTGTTTTCAGAGGAACGTTTCGATCAGAAGAAGATAGAAACTTTATTTCTATTGTGTATATTTCAGGAATGTTGGGTTTGGTCTTGGATCCCTCGCAGGAAGAGTAGGTGGACTATTTGCTCCATTTTCCAGGATGCTGGTGAGACTTCTACTAAGAGTTGTTTTATTTTACTACACTACATGTGTGTATTTGCTCTCTAACCAATAACTGTATTTCTCATAACACATGATTGCCTGGAATGTATTTTGTAATATCTACTCATCATTGATTACTGAATATGAAATACACACAGAACATTATACATGGAAGTCGATTTATCCAGGATTAATTGTTTGAAGTATCATCCGGTACAGTATTGTAACCTTTCTATACAAAGTCAACAATAGGATAGTGTGTTTATTACAAGTGTTCATGTCATAGACAGACAAACAGACATTATATGTACACATCACTACATGTACAGGATCATGCTACACTAAAGCATTAACAAATATATACACATCCCTTATGAAATTACGACAGACTAAAACTAAAACATGTCTACATGTATACTTAGATACTTTTAAACATTTATCAATTCTATTTTTTTTATATGACGTTGCCTCCCTGCTTAGGCCAATATTTAGTTATTGTGGATTTTTTCCACTATCCACGTTTATATTTAGTCAACTCAGCTTTTGGAATAAATGAATTACGAATATGGATAGGCTTGTGCTGCTTACATCTAGCTATCATCGTCATTACAGATTAAGATACAATAAAACATGTGCAACAAAGAGGGTTTGGGTGATCCTGGCACAGTCAGGCTGGTGAGGTTCATCATCGGTCCAGTGTCCTTCGTATCTTTAAACCCTGATAGCGAATGGGACTTTTCCAAGGCGGCGCTGCCTAGTGGAATCCACTAAAAACATTTTAGAGAAAATGTAAACTCCCCAACACTCAGAAGGGATGTGTTCCTAGCAGTAAAGGTGTTAGGAAGTACCAAAGCTAAGGCACCAAGAACAATGAGGAGAACAAAGGAGGATAAGTTTGTGCTTGTGAAGCAAGAGTGACATATCATACGCGAGGTCCGCATTTTTTGCCTTGTTTCTCCTAAATCTTTTCGATAAAATTTATGTCGAATCTTCAATTATATAAATGTCTTTATAGGTATGGTTTGACTTTATTATGAAATTGTGCATACGCTACACATTAAATAGTGTTCCATTTGTGATCTATATCAGTAAGGGAATGCGAAACGTTTTCAGGCTTTTTAAGAAATATTTACTATAAATGACAGATATTAGTTTCGTATCTCCACGTAGATGAGAGAGTTCTGTTTTAGAGATACTTCGCGCTATACTTCAGTTATATCATGGCATTGTGATCACAAAGAATATCTATTTCATATGGCAGTACCGCAAATATCCCTGGGCACCTGGCACTGTGTTCGGCTCATTGTGCATCGTGGTGGCTATCCTAGTTCGATTTCTGCCAGAAACGAACAAACACGAACTGCCTCAGACAGTTCCTGAAATGAAGCAGTGGCTGAACCAGCAAAGGGAATCACAGAAGAAGAAACAGAAGAAGAGCAGCATCACAGAAAATGGTGCTGATATATTTGTTTGTAGTGATAATGAAAATAATTAACGTGCCCGGAAATAGTGGGGTGCTTTCTGTGGGGAACAGATCCGACTTCTGGTCATCCGTGGAAAACCAATCGAACACCTTTGGGATCAGATCGATAGACGGGTACGTCGACGTCGTATTCCACCACAGAATCTTCAACAAGTTGTTCCATCAGGTTGCTGCAGGAGGAATGGAGAAGGATTCCACAACAAAACATCCAACGGCTGATTCGATTTGTACCCAGGAGGTGTCGGGCAGTGGTAGCAGCTGGAGGTGGTCATACGAAGTACTGACTTCAACACCACCTGGTGGACAACAGTAATGACTGTGATGGCTGTTATTCTCAAGAAATATGGACAAGATAGCAATGCATTGCTCCACAAAATTTCATTCATGTATCTTTGTTTTCCGCTGATCTACACGTCCTTGAATAACACCAAATTTTCATTGATATTTGGGTTTTGCGTTTCTTTTTTTGAAGAGTGTATTTACATTAAGTTTTAATCGATTGTGATGGTACCGTAGCAATCGGTAAAGCTGGCGGGTGGGGTACACCGAGGTGTCTGGCCTTGTCATGATTTATTATAATGTAACGCATTTCGAGTCGGGGGTCATCTCAACAATAGATTTTTTTAACCTTCAATCTTCGCAAAGACACGAGGGCCTGTGGTAGCCTGGTGGTTAAAGCGTTCGCACGTCACGCCGAATACCCGGGTTCGATCCCCACATGGGTACAATGTGTGAAGCCCATTTCTGGTGTCCCCCGCCGTAACATTGCTGGAACATTGCTAAAAGCGGCGAAAACTAAAACACACTCACTCACTCAACTGCCAGTGTGATTCCGTTGTACTGATTTGTATACTTAGTTAATTTTAGAATACAGTTGATAATTATGTCATATCTATTGGTTGTTTTTTTGTTTTGTTTTTGTTGTTTTTTTGGGGGGGTTTAAACCGTAATTCCTTTACGGACTGAATTCAACTTGAGAATGGAATGTAACAATAGGTAAAAGGTACATATACAAGATCATTGTTCAAACCACTACATGCATCTCGAAAGGAAAACAGATAAACCGGTCACTGTTAATATCATCGGTGTGCGGTATACAGTACTGGTATCTTCCTGATTAAATCAAGACATACACGGACACATGCAAAGGCAAAATACATTTTCTCACGTACAATGATCACAAGAAGATTCATAGACAAATCAAAGTGATCATTTGTGATTTTATGTTTGCTCCTTCAACCCGTAGCTTAAATTATTACAATCAGCGTATCCATTGTCACGTGTTGATTCCCAAGCTGAAACTGAAAGTTAACCGGGAATCAGTCCGTAAATGGACTTGGCGTGAAACCAACAAGCAACAAAGCAATTTGATATAATTAACAATTTTGTATTCTAAAAGTATTTAAGTTAATACAACTCACAACAAAGGTATTTCAGTGACACTCTACAAATTCAAAGCAGCATAGTACAAAACTAAGTGATTTTGCAATAAAGACAATGATCGTAATATTCACTTCACTTCAACAATGGTCAAGTTTCCAAAATTTGGCCTAGGCTGCTTATCCTGGGTAAGAATGATTTCGACACAATTGCTGGTTTTCTTGTACCCTGAGATGTAATTATTTGGTTTGGTTGTTGTTGTTGTTGTTGTTGTTTAACGCCGCTCAGCAATATTCCAGATATATGACTGCGGTCTGTAAATAATCGAGTTTGGACCAGACAATCCAGTGATCAACAGGATGCGCATCGTTCTACGATGACATGTGTCAACCAAGTCAGTGAGCCTGACCACCCGATCCCGTTACGGCTGGATGGGTTGGTAATTAAAGATCGATTCTAACCCGGATCATCACGGGTCTAGGATGTAATGAGAGTTAGGGAAGTGTTAGATCTAAGAAAAACACTCCAGAAAATTTTCCAACTTCCTAGCCCATAGGGATGTAGCTTCCGGAGCGCTATAGAGCACATCACTGTGTACCCATCTCCGACTATCCACATATATAAGGGTAATGCTATTATTGAGGGCATTATCATTTGCAGAAGCCCTAGGTCTTCCGTTAACTGCCAGACGAAGGAGAGCAGTTGAAAAAGACCGAGGGCTTCTGCAAATGATAATGCCCTCAAAATAGCATTACCGTTATTATTGCTAAAATACATGGAATTTGTTTTGAAAAGAAAAAGGAAACAATGAAGGAATTTGACTGTAAGTTTACTCAAAACCAACTTTTGACGGGGTTGACTAACCGAATGCAATTACGTCGTTGAACAATTCAAGTGACGTCAAAACAGAACGTGACGATATTCGACCTTGGCCTTTTGACAAGACCATGGCCTGCAACATGTCAAACTATGTCAGACACTACGTCAGTTTTCAGTGTTCGGTTTTGGTCCAACAACAACGTTAATAGTGCATCTGTTAAGGTTAGCACCAGCAAGAAAGCCAATATTACCGCTAAAGCGGGAATCCGGGTTGCTTTGACTTATTTGCCCCAGAATGTCTGCCAGTCTAAAGCCAAAGTCGAATGAACCGTAAGCCCACGCACCCACTATGACGTCACTTGACAACAGAACTGATAGTAGCCCGTCGTTAAGGTTGAGCGGTCCAATATCATTTGCAGCGGTCCGCAAATATCTGATAATAGGAGGGCCGTTTCATGATAGTTCCATGTATTTTGAATGTTGTTATGAACGTTTCTTCCACATAGAACATGAACAACGAACATTACACACAGTAGACTGTTTGGGCAATAGATTAACTCACATCAAGATATAGTACCGACTTGAAAGGCCAGATTCATTGAGTTCATAAGTCATTTGCAATCAAATCAAAACATGTTGGCTACTTTAACCATATGTTTAAAATTAAGTTTAAAACACATTCACACACAACAAAATTATGATAATGCATTTTTGCGCATTGTAAGCATGGCGCAGACACCATTGCTGCCTAAGCCCTAACACTCATACATTCAGGTACTACATCTATTACTGTTTTGGCGGTAACACCGACACACCGAGGCCTTACGATATTGTACAACAAAGAAGTATACATGTGTTAGTGTCTTTGGGTTGTATTTCTTTATGTTGGTACAAAACCTTTTGACCGACATTCCGTGATGGGTGCAACCAAAGGGGCCCTGCGCAAGATGACACGTGGCACTCCAATTCAGACGCACGTCTGTCTGACACCCATGGTAGAAAAGGAAGCACGCACTTGGTAATTCCTAGTTATCCATTAAAAGCAGAGACACCACTACACCAGTTGCGTCCCTTAGCCATGTCATGATCCACTGGCAGTGGGTTCGAATACGAGCGTTCCACTGTTTATCCCTTTTTGTCAATAATATATGCCTTGCTACTCATTAGTCCAATAGCAGTGTCACGGCCAAACTATTTATAGACAATCAGCTGAGCACAGGTTTTCACTTAAGCCAATGGCACATGTAAATATAACGTCCACAACTTTGCAGCTGTAATTGTAACGATATTAATTTATCAAATAACACCTTATCACGCCCAGCTAAGGATTAGTGACAAAGAGGATGGCTTCCACGAAAGAAGTTAATTTTGACAGCATCTATGACGAATTAGGATGGAGGGGAAGATATCAAGTGATTCAAATCTTTTTTGCCACACTGATGGTGCTTCCATACGCATTCAATCTGATGGACATTATATTCATAGGTAAGTTCAATGTCAATCACTTTAACTATACCAAACTATTTCATGGTGTATTTGGGGGGAAATATCGCAATTCGTATCTCAGTTGAGCGAAGTCAATTAAACATCACATCGCAATCGAGATTCCTGTTGTATCAGTAAACAGTACCTTGTCCAAACCAACCATGGTTAGCGCACACCGATTCACTGCAAGAACTCGTCCCAAATGTAGGTTTCTAGGATTAAACTAATATGGTGCAACTAACGTCTCACTGTGCAAGTTTATTGTGTAAATGTTAAATAAAGAGAAATGTGTGAAGGATTACAACAACGTTGAATAGAGTCTATGTTTCAGGATCTTTCGAAATAATTTAGTTCACTTCGCAGGATAGTGAAGATTGTCAGCTATGTTGATGACAACGAACTAGTTTTATGTGGATAACTATTATGAATTGAAGATGCCCTGTTTCCAGCTCAAGAAAGGCTATACGTCCACTTGTTCGTGACCTGACTGGTCTTAAATCTAAGCGGGATCAAAGAAACTTGTTTTGCAAAGACTGAACTAGAGATTGATATGAATTTAGGCAGTAGTTACACATATTTCGTCTGGGGATTCGGGATAGATCGCTCCAGGGCACCTTGTTGTAAAGGGCGGATATGTTGGTTTGGCTCTATAACTGCGCCTCCGTGGTGTAGTGGTTAGAGCATCTGCCCGGAGAGCGGAAGGTCGCGGGTTCGATTCCCGACCGCGTCATACCAAAAGACGTTAAAATATGGTACTTGTTGGTCCCTGCCTGGCGCTCGGCATTAATGGGTACAACAAGGACTGGTCGGCTCGGAGTCAGTATAATGTGTCTGAGTTGGGTATTCATGCTTCACTGCAGCATGGTATCTCAGTGGGCTAGCATTATAAAACCAGCTTCAGTCTGGGCTAGTACAAGCAGCCGCACATACACATACACACGCACGCACGTCGTCATATGAGCGAAATAATCTCCAGCGCGACGTTAAACCCCATTTCACCTCACCTCACCTATGACTGCGGCTCGTTCCTTTACCCTGTGGCTTGTTGTTAATCATATCAGTCAGTTTCACTGACCAAGATTATTTTCACAAGCCACAAAAAAAACACTCAAATATTGCATGACTTTCAACAACATAGGACGCAATTTGTCTCGATTGGCAAAATATTACGATCTCTACATCTAATCTTTGTAGGGTGGGGTAGGAATAGCGCGCCAGTTAGCCCTGTGAGAGGATTGTTAATTTAGGGTACTGTCGCTTTTCTGTTTGTTTTCTGCCTCAGATTTAGTGTCGGTAAGTATTAAATTTGGCATCATAGAAAAGTTCATTTAAGTTTCATTTAAGAACTACAGTTCGCTCTACCACCATGTATAGTGTAATGAAGCACACCTTCGCCCTGAACTATTATTGTTAAAGCACGAGGACGCTGAACTATTATAACGTTAAAGCACGCGGACACAATCATCCTCGTGCTTAACTTTAATAGTCCTGGGCGAAAGTGTGCTTTATTACGCTATACGTGGTGGTAGAGCGAACTGTATTTCTTAAATACACACAGTATATCAAAAATAATGTCCTCCAGGGTTACTTCATCCCCTCTGCGAACGTTAACTCATCAACCAACCCTAACTGGTTGTACGAACTTGCACAAACATGTCCGTAAACCCCACTGGCTTCTACATGTAATCCCTTGTCATCACATTATTACTGTGCATCCCAATTAACGTCTTGTAAACATTATACATATATATACCTGTTCTCTGCTTGACGAGATACGAGAATCTGTATCGAAACGTCGCTTCGCCTGAATAAAGAAGTTTTTCATCCATATAAAGTTTGTCCGTATGTAAAACTACTCCTTCAGGAAAATGTTTTGATTTTTGTTCAGTCGATATGGGATCCACGGTTTTAAAATAGCAAGGAGGGCTTAACCTTTATCGGG
Organism: Haliotis rubra; assembly: GCF_003918875.1. Taxonomy (NCBI): domain Eukaryota; kingdom Metazoa; phylum Mollusca; class Gastropoda; order Lepetellida; family Haliotidae; genus Haliotis; species Haliotis rubra. The sequence continues at coordinate 289,074 of NW_025767734.1, forward strand.
GTGTATGTACGCCATTCCAATGACAGTACCAAACATAACGTCGTGTAATAGGTATCATTGTCCTTCAGGAATTCATGTCCCGAGCCACTGTAACGTTCTGAAGAATGAAACATCTGTTGTTGAGAGTCTCGGGTTTCAAGCAGACATCTCTGACCTGAACATAACATACCATGAATGTGGAATCAGCATTACGTCAACTGTATCTGGACATTCGGAAGAACTTACGTGTATAGAAGGTCGTCAGTACGAACAACCGCGGGAACTGTCACTTGTTTCTGAGGTAAGAATACGATATGCATCTTGAAAGAAGGAATTGTCAACGATTTAATGATACAGCCTAGGCGTTTCCATTTGAAGACTGGGAAGCTGTCATGTTCTGTTAAGCTAATGGTATAGTTATAGCGGTTAGTAGTCCACTCACTGATCACTTTCTACTTTTAAGTGGTTTCTACCCAGCTCACCTGCACACACTTTTAGCTGCTTTTGACCACTGTCGTTTCATGCTCTTGCATACAGTTAAACCTGGATATAACGCCACCATCCGTCCAGACAAATTTTGGAGGTATATCCAGGGTGGCGGTATATCCAGGGTGGACATGTATAGACATAATCAGTGACATAATCACTCAGGAGTAGAATAGGCGTCTGATTGCTGTCTATACATAGAGATTATTACACGAGCAAGTGTGTCATACGACTTATATGAAACGGGTGCGAAATTTTGCACGAGTTTCCTATAAGTCGTGTGGCACACTTGCAAGTGTAATAATTTCTTTATTATCCATTTTATTCATGACCATTTGTGCAGTAAAACACGGTAAGCAAGTGTGACTGCCCAGTTCATTGACGTCACGTGCAATTGTTTAATGACGTCACAGACGACGAAACACAGAAACAATGGTTGCTAGGCAAAAGTAATATGTGCACATGTGCACATATGATATTTATGACACTGGTTATGTTTCACCATATGGATAATAAAGTCAATTATCAAGTACACTTGGCTTTGAGTGGCATGTTTAAAAGTTGGAGAATCAGATAAGGACAAAACTTTATGGATGTGCATCTTATAGAAGATTGCCACGTCTCCATGTAGACGTCGGATAACTTCTTTGAGTTGCATTGTAATGTATATACATGCATATATATATATATATATATATATATATATATATATATATATATATATATATATCTCAACCTGTTTTAATCTGACTCATACTTGCTTGACAACGATACAACAATCTCGAATAAAGAAGTTGTACATCCATAAAGTTTTGTCCTTATCTTAGTTCACTTCTGCTTAAACAAAACTGTTTTGATAGTAAGAGGATTATTCTATCTCTATAAGGATTAACTCTTGCATTACACCAACATGCAATGGATTTGGTGATCAAACTTGGCGTTATATCCAGGGAATTATATAGAGAGGACGTCCGTCCTGGCAACTCGGTATATCCAGGGGCGGTATATCCAGGCGTGACTGTATGTATATAACCCTGTCTGGTGTAGCTACAGTATTGTGCAACTGTAATGTAACACTCCTGTAATGCTGATTTCTGTTTGCAACAGCACGTACACAGAGGAGACTAAAACTAAAAACAATTTCTATATCATTTGTTCCGAACATATCTACGCCAATGTCTTGTAAGACTTTAGTGAGGGCTTTATGTTGTAACACGTTTGTGCAAAAGAATAACCAGCCACAACTATCCTCAAAAACAAATTCCATTTGGTGAGAAGTAAAAACAGTGGTGAAATTATATGTATTGGTGACTGACAATAACTGTGACACCAGGTGTTCTGCGAAAATGATAAACATGTCCTGCCATTCTCAAATGTTGCCTAAAGTACTTCCGCAATGGCGGTCTCTCGGCGTTTGTACTTTAAAACTATACTCTTAAAAAGGTAGAGGAACCTGAACTTTCAATTTGTATAGGAAGTATAAGCGTTCACAAACTTTTCAAATACAGACATCTTATGAACGCACCACCATTTCTCTTTATCACCGCCCCTAAACACAACGCATGGGATGCACGTGCACAACGCAGTAGCCCCATACACGTGCATAGGGTGTCATTCTTGATTTTGACGGTTTTCATAAATCATTGAAGACCATTAATTTTGACAATCATCTTGTATCACACAGTTGTTAGTGCTTGTTTCTAGTCCGGTTGTTTTGTTCGAAAATGAAAATCGTACACATACAAATTTCACGTCATACACCAATCATCTTTCAAGAGCGATTACTGTACAAACAACTACGGTCATAAGGAAGTGCAAGTGGTGATGCACTCTCAAAACATTCATTATCATCATATCAACATTGATTGACTCCGATATATCTCCCAAGTTTTTCAGTCGTAAATTTATAATGAAGTTCCCCTACTCTTTTTAAGAGTATATTATGTACAACTCGTGGATTTCTGGACATAAACAGAGGAGACAATTGCTATGAAATACACAATGCCATTTTAGAAAGTGGAAGCCGCGGTGGCTGAGCGGTCTAGGCGTGTGACTTTGTGTGCTGGCGATTAGGTGCCTGACTCTGAGGGTGCGGGTTCGAATCCCGGATGGGACTCAACCCCAAAAGTACTAGAATCTGTACTTTACTAAGAAAGTGTAATCCCAAATATAACATATGAGACAATTGCTGTGCCATATGGTCTCTACATACTATACTGTACTCTACTATATGTTTTAAAGACCCGATGTGGTAGCAGTGACAACTGTTGTTAAGCACTGTGAAATATCCGTTGATTGCACATCAGAATTTATAAAACAATTTACACAAAAGGCTGGAGAAGCTACAATATTGCTCAACATACACAGGAAAATTTGCTTTCTGGAAATCCTCCTTGTATTGTGAGTACTTTTTGTCCACAGATCCATGTAGGAAACAGATGAGAAGGTCTCATTCCCATATATTTCTAGCTCAAGAGTGTGAATCAGTGAATGGGAATTGCCTATCTGACCAATCTTGAACCATATCAGAACAAAAATATGAATGAAGCTTAAGACATTCCTCTATGTCAAATTCGCTTATTTTGAAATATGATATAAAATATAAACGTGTACCTCAGAGGTCTAATCAAACACCTCTGTTTATTATATTCACAATACACATAAGAACATATTTGACTGTATATTTCTAAACCATTCCAGGTGTCCCCCGCCGTGATGTTGCTGGAATATTGCTAAAAGCGGCGTAAAACCAAACTCAGTCAGTTAGTCAGTATATTTCTAAAGGATGCCGTTTGAATCTACAGAATAATGTTTCTATCTGATTCCAGTGGGATATCGTCTGTGAAAAGGAAAGTCTTGCTGACCTTCTGACAACCCTCTACATGTTTGGTATGGGCATAGGCTCGGTCTTGTTCACATTGCTATCGGACACGTATGGCCGCAAGTTCTCCAACATACTGGCTGGACTTTGTTTCTTTGCAACCAGCACAGCCATGTCATTTGTACCAACATATGCTGCTTTTGCTGTCATGAAGGTTATACAGGGGGCAACGCAGATGGTAGTGTATATAAAAGATTCCAATTTATTCGAAGATGGTTATTATGAATTTTGTTGTTAATGTAATTCTGATATTTCACTTGCTTGTTGAAATAATGAACCACGATTATTCATTGTAAATTATGGAGTCATTCATAAAGCCATCATCATGGATTTAAATTATTAACTAGAATATTAAGTTCAGGGCATCAGTGTTGTTTAAGACGTTTAAGATCTTAATGGACGAGTTCTCGGACAAAAGAAAGGGCAACTCGCCTCTGTTTAGTCAAAAGTGTTTTCATTTCACACAAGTATGTTACGATTCAAAACCATGTGTACAACATGTATTTAATTCCTCACATGGAATGAATGATTAACTTCTTGTAGATTATATGTAGCATGACCTTTACTTCAGGGTGTTGGCTTAACGTCAACAACGATCGGTCTCGAAATCGTCCCAACCAGGCACAGATCAAAGGTTGGGATCATAAACACTCTGTTTTGGTCAATGTCGGTTGTAATCTACGCTGTAGCGGCCTACCTGATGAGAGATCTCAACTGGAGGTATCACCAGTTGGTTGCGGGCCTCACAGCAGGCTACTATATATTTTTACCATGGTGAGTTTGAATCATACCAGTTTATATAAATAAGTCTTTTCTTAGTGAACATGATATATTTAGGTGTACACTTGCAGTGTGGTCACATGGTGTAAAATTTAGAAATCAGCAACAACAGCATCTATAAAATCCACCTCCATGGGAGCATATTGTAAGCGGCTTCGCTCTATCCGGTCATCTCTGCTAGCATGGTTTCTTCTTTCAAAAACTGAAGTTCGTCTACCTAATAAAGTGCATTGTTTGATGTTATGCCATCTTTTAACATGATTTGTGGTGTTTTCCTAAATCACTGTTTAACTGTTGACAGGATAATATCGACATTTGTATGATTTAACGGTAAGGCATCGTGACACGCCCTTAAAGAGATGTGGTATCAAAAGTCTGTTTACAAATTCAGTATCGTGTGCGTCCACCATTGGGGTTTATGCAGGCTTGACAACGACATCGCATAGACGACTCAAAGCGGTTGAAGGAAGCTTTGGGAATGTTGTTCCATGTCTCAGGAAATCTGTCGCAACACGAGCGACACGTGGACGGGCATTATCTTGCTGAAGCGTCAAGTAACGTATCTGCCCTTAAATGAATGGCTGTACATGAGGCTTAATGATCTCGTCCTTGTATCGCAAACCTTTCAGATTACCTTTTACAATGACAAGTTGTGTCTGAGGTGTTCAGAGAATGCAATAGCTAGCTTATTCCCCTGACCTTGCCCCAATTGAACATGTCTGGCACATTTTTGGACGACGTGTTCGTGAAAACCATCCTGTGCCTGCCAACCGTCAACAGCAGTTTGGATTTCTTCAACGAGAGTGGCAAGCAATACCTCAAGTATCACTACAGACACTTGTCAGGTCCATGAGATCCTGCTGTGAAGAATGCGTTAGGAACTGTGTAGACACACTCATTATAAGCAGCTGGGCGTCGCGACTTGTGACTTTTGATATCAGTGTACGGCTATATTGCTGGAAATTTTGATTGAACCTGCTCTTGCAATGAAACCATTAAATATTCCACATTTTGTACCTACTTAACGTGTCTGAGCTGTTTTGGAAATTAAGGAGCTATTTTGGAATTATTGGGCGTTCCTATACTTGTTCGAAGTAGTATATATAAAGGATATATGTTCTCTTTGAAAAGATTTTTAATCATTATACAATGTATGTGTTGCTCACAGCACTTCTCCACATATCAAAGACAGGCGTTATGTGCATTAATTCTTAGCACACAGCATTACACTAAACCCTCCATAACTCTCACACCACGGGGGCAATTGTGTGCTTTTGTCTACCTGCCATACATGTATCCATATGTGTTTACATATCGAATATAAATGACTCACAAACATTTATAAACATAGCACCCATTATGTTATTTAAAATACATCATTCTATTTGCCACCGGTGTAGTGATGTTCGTGCCCACAAGCTTACTGGGGGAGTACACGCTCACTATTTAACTAATGTCAGAACAGGACCTGGTAGATGGCAGATGGCAGTAGAGGAACTGGCAGAAGGCAGAGCATGGACTAGTTCCGGTTCTTTAGAGGGAGTGAGTGAGTTTAGTTTTACGCCGCACTCAGCAATATTCCAGCTATATGGCGGCGGGCTGTAAATAATCGAGTGAGACAATCCAGTGATCAACAACATGAAAATCGATCTGCAAAATTGGGAACCGATGACATGTGTCAACCAAGCCAGCGAGCCTGACCACCCGATTCCCGTTAGTCGCCTCGTACGATAAGCTTGGGTTACTGAAGGTTCATTCTAACCCGGACCTTCACGGGTCTCCGGTTCTTTAGATCATATGGTAGAATAGTATGTCGATAAGAACGCACCACTACAAGAGACCATTCGAGGTGGCACTGGTAATTATTTGGACCTGAGTTTGTGGTCATGAAAGGACTAAACTTGTTATGTTGTACAGACTCCACGGATCTTGTTTCGCCATGCAGCAGGTGTTGTCCGTTGCTTTCAGCTGACAACCGTTTGCTCTCTTTACATGTCAAATTTAACACCCCTGGCACAATATTGGTTGTAACATGTGACCATGACCTAAGTCTTCTACCCACAAAGCGACTCTGCACAGGCTCTAATGAATGAATCTTTCTGTTCACGATCTCCTGTTGGTGCGTGCTTGGAAGCCAACCGTGGCTGCTTTTCAATGCAATTTGTTTAAACTGGTGTTAAATTCGACAATTTCTTGGAGCATGGACGGTAGTAGTTATACTCTAAGTGGGAAGGATTAGTTTACAACATAATTATAGTGGATGGATGATTGTGTGTTTGAGGATGACTGTGTATCGAAGGTAAGATGTAATTAAATGACATTTCAGTTTTGGTACCGTTCGGGGATTAACTGTTAACCTCTTTACAGGATAATTGACGAAACGCCAAGATGGCTGGCAGCAAAGAAGAAATACAGCATCATAGAACGCAATTTGAAGAAGGCTAGCCATATGAATCATAAGGACGGAGACCATATCATAACACTGTTCAGAGAAAAAGTAAAAGGACAAAACCTTCATGATCAAAGTCCTCTCTTGTCGCAAGACACACAATGGGATCAAAATGAGCACAGTCAGGATGTTTCAAAAACTGAGAGAAAAGAAGAAAGGCCACTCCTGCAGATATTCAAAGACAGACAAATACTTACTTTATCAGCAATCCTGTGTTTTATATGGTAAACAAATACACATGCATATCTATTACAGTATTAAGTAAAATTACTGTAGGTTTTGTTCGTAAATACAATTTGAAAATGTTTCGATCATGCGCACATTTATCTTTTGACTGATGTAAGAATAATGTTTTGTAAATAGTTATAGTGTGGTCAGACAAATATAATCAGCCAGAACTAATTATACGATTTTAAACACCATGCATCCATTTACCTTGTCGTTGCCATCATATCCTACGTTTATCAGTTCTCGTTTTGTGATTAGGATGACAGATAGCGTAACATACTACGGACTTAATCTCAACGCCACACAGTTTCATAGTGACAAATACATCGGTTTTGGTCTGAGTGCTGTCACAGAAGTGTTTGGTGCTGTCGCCTTCTGGCTCACTGTCGACAGGTAGTATATTTGCTTCTTTGTCTTAAGTATACACCCAAAGTCAGCGTATATCACCACGCATGTTGTCATCGCCTAGAAACCGTCTGTGTGACTCTTTCATTTAAGAATGATTCAAAAGGTGTCAAACTTGCGTTATATGTAGTGATACAAATTGGTTTGTACCAACGGATGTCACTCAGTAGATTACTGGTCAAAAGTATAACAATGTTGAACTGTACATGATTAGATTTCTGTCTAAATTCAACATGCTTGCGAAGCCACAATATTTTTACTTGCCATCGACCCTGGACACAAAACATCGACAGTTCAGCTGATGTATGACAACCCTCATTACTATCCGTACTGGTTAACCTCGACCTAATTTACAATCGTTATGAAGAGGAATATTAGTAACATTTTAATTTTTTCTTATTTCAATGTACATGTATTTCTGTGTAGATTCGGAAGGAAGAAAACATGTTTGGCCTGTCATCTGATAGCAGCAGTGTCGCTGATAGCATCGGTGATATTCAACCATTTCACGGGTTAGTGTTGCTTTATTTCAGACGGACAGACAGACAAGTTTATTCAGTAAAAGGCCACAGGCCCATCATACAGTCATTTGCACATGGTATTGATAGTTTAGTACACATGTGCTTTATTTCAATAGCTTACAGCCATAAGCAAAGGCCTTGTATCCATATTCCGAGAGCTCACTAAGTTCGCTTGTGTTCTAACTGGTACAAAGGTTCTTCGATGGTACCTAGGAAAGACCTAATATGAGCAGATATGTCCTTATGTAGGCTCGTATCTTCAGATGTTGTACCAACCCTCAATGTGGAGATATGTCCCTATGTAGGATCGTATGTTTCAGATGTTGTACCAATCCTCAATGTGGAGATATGTCCCTATGTAGGATCGTATGTTTCAGATGTTGTACCAATCCTCAATGTGGAGATATGTCCTCATGTAGGCAGTATGTTTCAGATGTTATACCAACCCTCAGTGTGGCTGTCAGCGCATTTTCGCTGATTGGAAAATGTGGAGCAACGACCTCATTTAATGTGCTGTGGCTGTATACTCCAGAAATATTTCCAACTACAATACGGTAGGAAGCAGTGGCTTTACTTGTTGAAATCTACCTTGGGTGTAGTTATGGGTGTTTCCTTGACATTGATCCAAGGCAGGCTGTGATGACCAGAGGTGACGAAGAAAACAATGTACGAAATGCCGTATTGGCGAAATACCATAAAAAGCGATATTGGCGCCCTTGAACTCCGTATTGGCCCTTTGATGCTTCCATATGATGCGGGCCAATTACTGCATGACAATCGAAGAGAAATTATGTATATGTCGTTTGTACCAAAAGTGTGTCCCGAGGAATTTCCAGTTTTGACTTGTACCATACGTGTCCGTGTTTGTTCTTGCTTATGGTACAGGTGGAATTCTGCAATGTGCTCTACATTTAGAGAGCAGAGATGCCTTATGATTATGATTTTTGTTGCTTTTCTTTAATGTGCAATTTTGATTTAAGCAAACGTATTGTGTTGACGTCACGTTGAGTAATGTTTCAATATAATGAACTGAGGGAGCGTCGGGCTGACAGGTCAGAAAGGTAGAATAATCGTCAACGTCACAAGTTGGAATGTGTGTTACAAAGTAAAAGGCTTCATTTATTGTTTTCTGATGAAATGTCAATCCTATGATAACAAATAACTCTGTGTATTTGTTTTGCCGATTTTTTCAGGAATGTTGGGTTTGGTCTTGGATCCTTAGCGGCAAGAGTAGGTGGAATACTTGCTCCGTTTTCTAGAATACTGGTGAGAATACTACCAATACATATTTCACATTATCTCATTCTACGTAATTCTTCGTGAAAAACTCCCAGAACGTATGATCCACTCGTTATTGTCTATTGAACTCGAAACGTTAAATAACGCAATACTTGTATGCGCTTTTGTCTCAGACCGATAATTTTATTTATTCTTTATTACCTGTACCTGTACAGCTGTATTGTGTTTCTATCGACGAGAACTGAACGTTATGCAAGTGTGTGTATAACAGAGTTTCAACTCATAGACAGAAAAACAGACACACAGACAAACAATCTTATACGATTCTCTGCGTGTACAGTGTTATGAAACACGATAAACATTAATAGATAAAAGTACTACCTCCATCCTTCGAAAATTACGTGATTTACAAATAAGTATACTTTGCAAAAATAAGTAAAACCCATACGTAATAAATATATTTTTGGCGTTTCCTGTTTGTTGTTTAGACCAGCATGTTCAAATGTTATGGAGTTATTATTGACATTTTTATCAGTAATCGATTCAGTTTTTGGAAACGATTTCTTAGGAATAAGGGAAAGGCTTTTGTCGTTTTAGTCATAAATTTAAATTTATCAATTGTCAGTTTTAGGTTTGGGTTAAAGAGTATTTTTCACAGTTCACAGTTTGTTCCTACTAGTGTGTGAGTTGTGCTTTTGAGACGCTTTCCCAAAAATTCTTCAGTTAAATAATGGCATTATTCCAGGTACAAATTACCTGACAAATAATATATATATATATCTTATGTGACAGTACCGCAAATATCCCTGGGCGCCTGGCACTGTGTTCGGCTCATTGTGCATGGTGGTGGCTATCCTGGTTCGATTTCTGCCAGAAACAAACAAACACGAACTGCCTCAGACAGTTCCTGAAATGAAGCAGTGGCTGAACCAGCAAAGGGAATCACAGAAGAAGAAACAGAAGAAGAGCAGCATCACAGAAAATGGTGCTGATATATTTGTTTGTAGTGATAATGAAAATAATTAACGTGCCCAGAAATACATTAAGGTGAAAATGTATTGTAGTCGATGTGAACACAATGGCGTGTCTCCGAACTACTGAGTGCATCATCTACTGTAAAGATCCCTGTCCTCAAATACTATATACCGTTAATCAGGACTGAGGGAAAGAATTTGGGGTCCTGTTTTTTCACTTGTTTAACATTCATGCAATTAATTAAACATGTTTTATAGCACGTAAGCAAGTGCTATACTGAACCTACCATTAGAATTTGTACCTTTCTTTTGTAATATATGATATAATCACTCAAACGTTTCGAAATGTTAAACATGCAAATACTGAATTTGAAGGTCAATAAAAAGTAAACAAAATGTCAATAAATGTAAAGATGATACTGTCTTAACTGGTGTGTTCCACCTTGGCCGCAATTACTCTGGATTATCTGAAAGTTCATCAATGGTTTTTATCTTGACATCGTTATCTAAATTTTATTTACGTGTTATCAAAAGAATGGCATTTGAGAATGAATATTCACGTTTCTATATGTAGATAAAATCTGATATCGTCGAGCACGTTTGCTTTCACCATTCAGAAAAAAGCAATTGTTGGAGATCAACATAAACATGGTAGTTTTTGTATACGTGTAGTACATAATCAGGATGTGTTGGATAGAATCAATACATATGTCTTCCTATAGATATCCAAGAGCATTTTATGACATGATGTCATTCTACGATGGTTCTGGAAGGTCGTATCTGTTAGTATAACTTAATGAACATGGATTTGTCTTTGGATAAGAATGTCCTCACTAGTCACGCATAGACTACAGATAGATATATAGATAGAAATGGATTTAATACTATCATTATCAGTTCAATCATTATGCATTGATTAAAACTCTTAAACTGAAGAAAGTCTTTTGAATATTTTTTCCAAATATTAAGATTATATTTTTCTCTCGAGAGATGACCACCCCATGCTCTCAACTTTGAACAGGGAATATGCACGTGAATAATTAAAGAACATGAATTGTAAATTATGCAATGATCAAGTAACATCTTATATTTGTATATATCCTGTATATCACCATTGGCATGTTGCATCTTTATCGCCTCAAATATACCAACAAACCAAATATTTTCAGATTTGTTGTACAAAGGTCATCCAAAATATACACGTGTTAAACCGTATAACATCAGATTTTTTTCAAGCTGTACATTATAGAAACAGTATCTAATGTGAGTGAAATATATGACTATTACAAATTCATACAATGGCTAATATATGCAAGTTTGACTTAATCGTAGTGACTGCTGAGTTTGGGAAAATATGATAAGCAGCTATTTGGCCTTGTCATGTAAATGTATAGATGCTCAAGTAGCCATTTACTGTCCATGGGTTCATCTACCTGAACTTGAGACAAGTGAAACTTCTTCACCTTTTCACAACGATTCAGAATGACAAAATCCTCTCCACAGACACAAGAGGGATGATACATAATAAACTTTCCCTTGCTGTTGAGCAATATTCCAAAAACAAAGTTTCATGGTGCACGTGTTTGTTTATTGAGTGAGTTGGGATTTAAACCACTTTTAGCAATATTCCATGGCCAGTTGTACCACGGCAGCAGACACCTGGCCCCGATTTCTCGAAACAAACTTAAGTCTGAGTTTTGACTCAAATTTGAGAAAACGCAAGAAAATGCATTCCCCAGAATAAACTGAAATCAATATTAATCTCAAACTTAGTAGACAATTTGAGTTTGGTGGATAGCATACTTAAGTTGTTTGGGCTTTTTTATTTAAAAAATGCAGTTGAGTTAAAAATTCAGCTGTTTCAAATTGTCAAACTCAGTTTGAAATTTGAGTAACAAATTAAGTTGCCTGCAATCTTAATAAATGGACTCTTCCGCTAACACTTGCCTTACATCTCACATAACATCCCAAGTTACAAGAAGACTAGCAATTCTTGCCCTGTATACTCTGCCTATTTTGGAAACTTAACCATTGCTACATTGAGGTGGATATTACCCGCAACTGTCTGTATTGCTATAATTGCTGCTTGTCTATTATGCTGTCTTTGAATTTGTACTGACACTCTATTTTGTATTGTCACTGTGATACCTTTGTGGTGATTTGTAAACTTTGTTAATTTAAGAATACAATTGTTGATTATATCACATTGTTTTGTTGTTTGTTGATTTCACACCGAAATGTCTTATCATTATGGAAATGAACACGTTTATCAACACATACATAGTTTCTTATTTCGTTGTGGTGTCAGTAGCATGAGTTTCTCCATGTTTGTATCCCCGGCTGGAGTTAGTCAACTTTCTTTTCTGAACGAGGATTTCAGTGTCGATACCAAATCTCGCAACATAAGTGGTTGAAACTATGGGTGCAATATTTCTCGGCCAAAACGCGTGTTTCTTCTTTTATTTTTTTCCCAATGTTTCACTTAAACCGACTAGGGTCGGACACTATGCTTCAACAGCTATTGGACTACCAGTACCTGCGCTATGAGTACACGAAGGGTACTTCTACCTCCGATAATATTAAGAATATGCCTCCGATGTCCTTAATAACATATGCATCAATGTTTATAAACAATAACACGTATTGTGCCATTTACAGTGCTTTCTCACTGCACTCTTCCTTTCATAAAGCCGGATGTTTGGCTTTGGGACTGTAGACGATTGTTATGTGCATTGTCGCATGAATAATCATTTACTTTGTGTTATAAACATGACATTGTATTATAATTGCTATGTGCTTATAACTGTTTTATGAACATATTAGCATGCATATTTAGCCGGATAGGACCACCTCAGCTTTAGCATTTTTATGAACAGTACACGAGACGCGCTCATAAAAAAATCGATTTACAAATTTTTCGTAGGAAACTTCGTCCCACATATTGTGTTCCTTCTTTTCCTCATATATTGGATATGGACTTTTACTCTTGGCCGCTGATAACGTTCACCAATCACTAGTTTGGGAAGGATAGGAGATAACGTCATCTACTTCTTTGTTTTTACATTCTTTTTTGTGTTTGTTTTGTTTTTATTCTGTAAAGCAAAAATGTTCCCATCTGTTACGCTTGTTACACACCATATTTACCACACTGACTTCTCATGTTTTATATGCCATACTCTTAAAACCTATTGCAGCCAATTTCAAACTACCATGCCATTGATCAGTATATATTTCTATCTTAGAGCCTATTGTTCCGTAACAAAATCGCCATATGAAATGACCAAGACTACGAAAATCAAAATGATTTCATCAAACTGCAGAGGTTTAGCTGATAAAAACAAGAGAAAAGAAGTTTTGAACAGATCAAGAAGAAAATACTCAATTATTTGTCTACAAGACATTCATATTTCCCCTGAAAACGTTAATACTATGAAAAATGAGTGGGGTTTGCAATATATAATTGCTCCCTATAAATCTAACGCAAGAGGCGTCGCAGTACTTTTTAATAATGATATTGACTACACCATCCATAGAACAATTATCGATGGAAATGGAAATGATATCATTGCAGACCTAACTGTAGAAGATAAAAGAATAACACTTACCAATCTCTATGGACCAAATAACGATAACCCAAATTTCTATAAAGACATATTTGAAAAAATTCATGATTTTGGAAATGAATCAGTTGTCATTGTGGGCGATTGGAACTTAGTCCTAGACCCATCAATAGACTTAGAGAAGTACAAACACATAAATAACCCCAAATCCAGAGAAAGAGGTATTGAACTCTCTGGAATATTACAATCTTTTCGATATTTGGAGAGAATTAAATAAAAGTGAAAAGAAATATACGTGGTGGAAAAAAAATCCAAGGCAACAAGCTAAATTAGATTTTTTCATTATTTCACAAGACATTTATGACCTAACCTTTGATTCTAATATTTTTCCAGGTTATAAATCTGATCATTCTACAATTTCCCTATTTTTTCAAACTCTATTAATCAAGAAAGAGGGAGAGGTTATTGGAAGTTTAATAATTCCTTGCTCCTAAACCCAGATTATGGAAACTTAGTTAGAAATATAATTAAAGAAACCATTGATAAATACACAATATCCGAACCAGTCAATTATGATAATCCAAAGGCATTACAGCTTAAGATTGATGATACCTTATTTCTAGAAAACCTGCTAATGAAAATAAGAGGTAAGAGTATATCTTTTTCTACATATCTTAAAAAAAGCAAAAAGAAGAGAACTGATGAACTAGAATCTACCATAAATACTCTTGAACGAGATATAAGAAGATATTTTCAAAACATCAGTGAAAATTTGCTAGGTGAACTTTCAAAGCACAAAACTGAACTTGAACAAATAAAAGAAGAAGAAATGATAGGAAATTCAATGAGAAATAGGCTGCTCTGGTATGAGGAAGGTGAAAAACCAACAAAATACTTTTGTCACTTGGAAAACAGAAACTATGTTAATAATTCTATTAATAAACTTCAGTCAAGCAGCAATGAGGAGTTAACAGATAGCGATTCTATACTGAATGAAGTAAAATCCTTCTATAAAAAACTCTATTCTGCTGATAAACAAGATGAAAAATACTTTACCGCCCTAGATCACATTGTAACCCCAACCCTCGATGAGGAATTAAGAAACAATTTGGAAAAAGAGATCGATATGAATGAAATTTCCTATGCAGTTAAGAATATGAAAAATAACAAAAGCCTAGGAATTGATGGATTCCCAATTGATTTTTGAAAACTCTTTTGGAAGGAACTCAAAATTTGGATATTTAGATTTGTCAAAAATATTTCAGGAAAAAACCAAATCTCTATAACTTTGAAAAGAGGGGTAATAACTTGTATACCTAAAGCGAACAGAGATAAAACTCTTTTGAAAAATTGGAGACCTATTACTTTATTGAATGCACTCTATAAAATTGTTAGCACTTGTATCACTAACCGTTTAAAGAAAACCTTAGATTCCCTAGTACATGCTAACCAAACAGGCTTTATCCCAGGTAGAACTCTTAGTGAAAACACAAGATTACTATATGATATAATGTTTGAAACTAATAAAAGAAATATGCCAGGACTAATTCTCCTAATAGATTTTGAGAAAGCTTTTGATACAGTGTCCAAAGAGTTCTTGAATATTGTTTTAGCTAAATTTGGTTTCGGGCCTGAAATCACTCGTTGGATAAATATACTCACATATGAAACAACATCATGTGCCATCCAGCATGGTAAGCTCTCTGATTTTTTCGTAAATGAACGCGGAGGCAGGCAAGGGGACCCTCTATCACCGTATCTCTTTATATTTGTCGCTGAAATACTTGGTTGTATGATTAGAAGTAATGAGAACATAATAGGTATTGTTATCGACAATAATGAGTATAAATTAAACCAATATGCAGATGATACGGAACTATTTCTTGATGGAAATGAACAAAGCCTAAAGGCTGCTATTGATGAAATTAATACATTTTATAAAATGTCAGGACTTAAAATAAACATTGATAAGACAAAAGCTATATGGATTGGCTCAAAGAGTAATAGTATGGATATACTATGTAAAGACATTAAGATAGAATGGCAAAGGGTCTGTTTGAAGTCTTGGGAATTAAATTCCACACAGATCTCAACAGCTTGTGGGTAATCAATACAAGAAAAAGACTAGATGAGATAAATAGATTGCTTTCACAATGGAGGAAAAGACACTTGACACTGATTGGTAAAATAACTGTAATAAAAACTTTGGCTTTATCAAAACTTGTTCATATATTCAATACTCTGCCTAATCCCCCTAAAGACTTCATTACTTCATTGGAGAATATTTTTTTCAAATTCATATGGAATGACAAACCTGATAAAATCAAAAGGAATAATTTAAAAAGAGTATACAAAAATGTTGGTTTAAGGATGGTTGACACTGTAACTTTTTGTGAAGCTTTAAAACTAGCTAACCTGAGATTATATTGTAGAAAAACAACAGTTGAAAATCCCTGTAATATTCCTTTTGATACCATTTTAAAATCTGGTGCAAATGTTGGTTCAAGTAACTCTCATCGATAATCCTTACTGGAAGGATGTATTGAAAGCTTGGAATAAATATTGTAAAAAAAGTCATGTGAACGCAGGTAATATTTATGAAATCCTAGCCCAACCACTATGGTTTAACCATAATTACAAAAACCCAACACACTACAATAAAAACTGGGCAAGTAAAGGCATTCTTACAATTAAGGACCTGTGTAACGAAACTGGATTTTTATCCTTTGACAAGTTGAAGGAAACATATAGTATTAAAGGCACATACCTGGACTATTTGCATGTTTTGAATGTACTTCCTGAATCTTGGAAATATACAATTAGACACTCTAGAAACATCCCTGTTTTTGATTTACTCATAACTGAGTGTCATTTGACTTTATTGAAATCTTGCAAAGGCTCTAGAATTGTTTATGACGCCTTGATTTCCGATGAAGATTTACCTAAAATGTGTCTTAAATGGCAAGAATCTTTTGCTAATGTTACTTTTGATTGGAATCAGATTTTTACGACATAAAGAAATGGTTGAAAAGATGTCAAACTACTTGATTTCCAGTACAAGTTTTTACATGGTATTATCTATACTAAAAATGAACTATTTAAAATGAAACTTGTTGATAATTCTGTTTGCTGTTTTTGTAATGAACTGAATGAGAATATTTGTCATGTATATCGGGAGTGTAGAGAAACACAAACATTCTGGAATGAACTTGAAGTTTGGATAAATAATCATATTGAGAATACGACTAAAATAACAAAATATCTTGTTGGGTTTGGAACTTTAAACACAGAGTCTTACGTTGCCCCGACATCACGTACCTACTCTGATTGTCGTCTCACGGTGCCCCTCCACATATCACGTACCTACTCTGATTGTCGTCTTACGTTGCCCCCCACATCACGTACCTACTCTGATTGTCGTCTTACGTTGTCCCCACAACACGTACCTACTCTGATTGTCGTCTTACGTTGCCCCCACATCACGTACCTACTCTGATTGTCGTCTTACGTTGCCCCGACATCACGTACCTACTCTGATTGTCGTCTTACGTTACGCTGCCCTCCCACATTACGATTGTACCCTCACGTTGCCCCAACATCACGTACCTACTCTGATTGTCGTCTCACGTTGCCCCCACATCACGTACCTACTCTGATTGTCGTCTTACGTTGCCCCCCATCCGTACCTACATCACGTACCTACTCTGATTGTCGTCTTACGTTGCCCCCACATCACGTACCTACTCTTCAAAATATAATAAATAGAATATTTTGTTAATGTTGTCAAATAACATGACGGATGATTTCATCTCGTTCCTACTCGTGTTCACTCGTGAACATATCAACTTTGTCAGACCACGAGTTCACTCGTGAACATATCAACTTTGTCAGACCACGAGATGAAATATACGTGTTATTTGACATTTACAAAATATCCTATCTATGTATTACTTGAGTAAAATGAAAATAACTGTCATATCTTTCAACAGTAGAATTAGAGTGAGTGAGTTAATATTTATCGTCACATCGGCAATATTTCAGCCATAACGTGACGAGAACAATTAATGATTATATCATAGATAGAAAGAGTAGAAATTAAAATCCTGTTGACGAAGAACAGTGAAGGTACTAGTGTATCACAGATAGTCATTTAAAACTAGTGATTAAATCTAAAACATTTGAACTAAAATGACAAGACAATGTAAAACAGGCTATAGAATGCCAACAACTGAAGGTAAAATCACCATACTAGGGACCATGGGGACTTACAGTACATTTGCTTCCTGCATGGACCCTAGCTGGATTCACACCTTCCTTCTTCAGCTATTGGCAATTTTAGATAATCAAGCCATAATTTAAAGAACGTATATACTACGATTAAAAATAATAGTAGGTTTAAATCTATCTTGAAAGCTTTGGGACTTACGTACCAGTAGGATTAGACCTTTCAAATGGTGTATGCCATGTAGCAGCTGTAATGTTTTACAAGCGATATTTTCCTTGATCAATCATCTTAGTGTTTCTGGGAAGTCAGTGTCATGGCAGCAAAAGCTTCTGCTTGACTGGCGTTAATGTTCCGACCTCACTGACAAATTGAATGGCAACGGCAAATGAACACATCCCGTCGACTACATTTATACCTTGCGTCTTTCTGTTTCCATTGCATTTCAAGAAACGACAGTAAAGCAGACCTGAGAATTGTCATAAAAATGGAGAGGATGGGATAGCCTAGTGAAAGCATTTTGATTTCAAAATGAAAATATAAAAGAAATAGGTGACACTATAACATGACATCATACAAATTGAAAACATCGCCGCAGTTTTCGCTTCAGTAGTGGTTTATCTGGACTTGCTTGCATTTTCATTAACAATAAACTTATTAAAGTTGTAGTTTTATCATATTCTTAAGGGTGAAATACTGTAAATTTTGGTGAAAATATAAATGGTATTTCACTGAGTAGAATATCACTTTTGCCTGGAACTACTTTCTGATTAAAGAGTTAAAATGCAGACTTACTCGATGTCTCGATCATTTATAAACAATGATCAAAATATAATAAATAGAATATTTTGTTAATGTTGTCAAATAACATGACGGATGATTTCATCTCGTTCCTACTCGTGTTCACTCGTGAACATATCAACTTTGTCAGACCACGAGTTCACTCGTGAACATATCAACTTTGTCAGACCACGAGATGAAATATACGTGTTATTTGACATTTACAAAATATCCTCTATGTATTACTTGAGTAAAATGAAAATAACTGTCATATCTTTCAACAGTAGAATTAGAGTGAGTGAGTTAATATTTATCGTCACATCGGCAATATTTCAGCCATAACGTGACGAGAACAATTAATGATTATATCATAGATAGAAAGAGTAGAAATTAAAATCCTGTTGACGAAGAACAGTGAAGGTACTAGTGTATCACAGATAGTCATTTAAAACTAGTGATTAAATCTAAAACATTTGAACTAAAAATGACAAGACAATGTAAAAACAGGCTATAGAATGCCAACAACTGAAGGTAAATCACCATACTAGGGACCATGGGGACTTACAGTACATTTGCTTCCTGCATGGACCCTAGCTGGATTCACACCTTCCCTTCAGCTATTGGCAATTTTAGATAATCAAGCCATAATTTAAAAGAACGTATATACTACGATTAAAAATAATAGTAGGTTTAAATCTATCTTGAAAGCTTTGGGACTTACGTACCAGTAGGATTAGACCTTTCAAATGGTGTATGCCATGTAGCAGCTGTAATGTTTTACAAGCGATATTTTCCTTGATCAATCATCTTAGTGTTTCTGGGAAGTCAGTGTCATGGCAGCAAAAGCTTCTGCTTGACTGGCGTTAATGTTCCGACCTCACTGACAAATTGAATGGCAACGGCCAAATGAACACATCCCGTCGACTACATTTATACCTTGCGTCTTTCTGTTTCCATTGCATTTCAAGAAACGACAGTAAAGCAGACCTGAGAATTGTCATAAAAATGGAGAGGATGGGATAGCCTAGTGGTTAAAGCGTTCGCTTGTCACGCCGAAGATCTGCGTTCGATTCCCCACATGGGTACTATGTGTGAAGCCCATTTCGGGTGTCCCCCGCAGTGATATTGCTGGAATATTGCTAAAAGCGGCGTAAAACCATACTCACTCACTCATAATGGAGTGCCACAGATTCCTTTATATAATCGTGAATCACTGGGGAAAGGTGAGACGCATATAACATTTCTTCAACAGCATGTATATCGTGTACTTGGAAACATTTAGACTTTGCAGAAATGACTTTCATGCTGTTATACATATCACGCCTGTGTAATAACCATTTTGTTTTCACACTCACGTCCAGGTAATACGCATTACATGGAACAATCATGCCTTTGTTAACCCATTGTATGTAGGTATCTCGTCACAATATATGCATATTTCATCTTCAATTAAAACACAAATAGACAATACATTGTATATATTGTATGTGTTCCACTGTCATCTACGTGATAGCACGAGCCTACGTCATTATCACCTGTGAAGTGTGCTGTCAAGATGAAGCTGAAAACCAAGAATAGTTCGCTGCAAAAGGGTCAACAACAAGTGGCGCAATAATTTCAACATTTTTGAATGAACCAGAAGCTGCATTGCTCAGAACTGAGCCAAGGGATCCACGAACATGACATCGAAGGAGGAAGTAAATTTTGACAGTGTTTTCAATGCACTTGGGTGGAATGGCAGATATCAAATTGTCCAAGTTGGTCTTGTGTTATTGTCGTCTTTACCTTTCGCATTTCATATTATGAGCATCATATTCATAGGTAAGTTTTTGTTCAATATCGAATAGTTTATGTACCTGTGAATGGAATTACAAACTACTGATCACCGTGTTATCTCAGCACGGCGATGTTGAGTAATAACAAGGTGTTGTTAAGTCATATATTTTCACACATATTGGAAACGCACTTAATGTCATTCGTATGCCTCGTGGTCATTCTCGTCATTCTCGTCCCCGTGTCGGGAGCCGATCGGATTAGACGGATCGTACCTTTCTTGAAGTAGTTATGAAAATGTATTAAACATGATAAATATAAGTTTATATGACATGCAAATCAGTTTGTGGATCTGGTTTTGACAAATGATTGTGCCAGAACTTATACAGCAATCATACAGCATGTAATCCCACTTTGCAGGAGCACATACACTGAACTTTGTAACGTAACTATAAGAACCTTAAGAAATGCCCGCTGCCAATGAATGGGAATTGAAGATACTTTTCCATAAACATTAGCATCAGCTGACGTTAAATCACCAGTTTTAGTAGTTGAGTAAAACCTTGTTTATGCAGGATCTCATGTTCCAAGTCAGTGTAAGGAGCTCAACGATACGTCTGTGGTGAAGGACCTTGTGTGCCACGCAGATCTGTCGGACTTCAACATCACGTACCACGAATGTGGAATCAGCATTACTTCCAACAAGGCGGATAGTGGGGACAGAATAGAACTCTCATGCATCGAGGGTTATCGGTATGAAAAGCCAAGAGAACTGTCTCTTGTATCTGAGGTAAAATCAATTCACTCATATCATACACTTTGAACTAAATGCACAGAGGTTTACCCAATGCAATGAATTTCTGATGTTTCACAACAAAAACCGTCCTCGATGGGGAACGTAAACGAGCAACCAAACGTTCAACTTCAAGTTACTTCTAAGATACATTGGGATTGTGTTTCCTGAAACATGCTTGGATCATTTTGTGATCATTGTAATTGTTATAATGATACCCGTGAAGATCCGGGTTAGAATATTGATCTTCAGTAACCCATGCTTGTCTCCACCCGTGAAGATCCGGGTTAGAATATTGATCTTCAGTAACCCATGCTTGTCTCTACCCGTGAAGATCCGGGTTAGAATATTGATCTTCAGTAACCCATGCTTGTCGTAAGAGGCGACTGACAGGATCGGGCGGTCAGGCTCGCTGACTATGTTGACACATGTCATCGGTTCCCAATTGTGCAGATCGATGCAATTGTGCAGATCGATCATGTTGTTGCTGACTGGATTGTCTGGTCCAGACTCGATTATTTACAGCCCGCCGCCATATAGCTGGAATATTGCTGAGTGCGGCGTAAAACTAAACTCACTCACTCACTGTCATAATGATAGTAATGTATCTGTAGTATGTTCCAGTTCCATAACTTTCGCAAAGCTTGCTTTGACAGAAATGTATTACCACACGTTATGTACCTTCCGTCCAACACTGTCATTACTTCATTCAGTGGGATGTAGTCTGTGAGAAGGAAGGCCTGAGCGATCTACTGCAGACCCTTTACATGTTTGGCACGGGAATCGGAGCAATCCTGTTCACAGTTGTAGCTGACCGTTTCGGACGCAAGTTCTCCAATGTGGTGGCTGGAGTGTCCTTTCTTGTGGTCGGCACGGGCATGGCATTTATACCCACATTTGTCCCGTTTGCAGTGTTAAGAGTTCTTCAAGGAGCAACACAGATGGTAGGCTATATTGTATGTGCTGCAACTCAGATTGGGAGGGAGGGTGACCCACAGGGATAGGGATGGGGGGGGGGGGGGCTGCCAGGATGGCTGGAACAGGTGTGTGGGTGTTCGGACCTATCAATATTCACATTACATTGCCTGAAAGTGTGTATTACATACCAAAAACCATGTATAGACTAAGAATGAATTGCATTAACTTAAGGGCCCACTCTTACCTTCCCGCAGGAGGGTACACATTCAACATTTATCGGAGTACTTTATTATCATAGTCGCATCATATAACACTGTTATGGTCATTTAATCGCATGGGCAAACACCGGGTACAAAAAAACACCATGAAACCATATGTGGGTTCTATATAAATATTGTTGTGACAAACCCTATCGTTAGTAAACACCTAAAATCTTGACATGTAGATAAATATATTGTGGTGTTGTTTTAATATCACACCGGGGCGGTGGGGTAGCCTAATGGTTAAAGCGTTCGCTGGTCACGCCGAAGACCCGGGTTCGATTTCCCACGTGGGTACAATGTGTGAAGCCCATTTCTGATGTCCCCCGTCGTCATATTGCTAGAATATTGCTAAAAGCGGCGTAAAACATACTCACTCACTTAATATCACACCCATAAAAAGAGGCAAGCACAGACAATAGACAGTGTCCGCAGTAAAATGAAAAGACCAATCGTTCTTTTTCAGGGTGTGAGTCTAACTTCCACAACTCTCTATCTTGAGATTGTCCCAACGCAGCACAGATCTAAGATGAGTGTTTGCGGCACCATTATGTGGTCTATATCAATAGTAACATATGCCATAGCAGCATATGCCATGAAGGATCTCGGCTGGCGGTACCACCAACTTGTCGTTGGTCTTACAGCTGCATACTATATAGTTGTACCATGGTGAGCAACTCTTACGTTAGTAGTAGTTGAACTGAAGTAGTTCCATCCTTAGATATAGTATGACCAGAAATTATTGAGAATTTTAGGAATATGTTTAATTGGATTTCTAGTATAAACAAACTTGACCAGCTATCAAGTGCTTGGTTTCATTCAAGAGAGACAACTCCGTTAATCCCTTTTCATTAGTTTGTGAAGAGTTATCCCCCTTTGTTTACTTGCTAGCAGACGACATTTTCAGTGATCCTCAGTATGGATGATTTAGAGAAGACGAAATTGATTTTAGAGTATTATAACAAGGACATCAGATCAGCTAAAGTGATTTCAACTAGAACTGGCATCCCCTTGTCCACTGTTTATCGTGTTTTGAAAAATATTGCAAATGGATATGGCATTGAGCACCAGGGAGGCGCAGGTAGGCCCAGAAAATTGACTGTCGGTGACAGGAGGCGGCTTTGTGTTCTTGTTTCTAAAAACAAACGAAGGAGTTTAGAAACCTTAAGGCTGGATTTTGATAGAGGAACTGTGGCTGTCTGTAAGGAGACAGTTAGAACTGAGCTGCATGCAATGGGTTGGCAGAAAAGTCGAGGAATTCCATCACCGATCATGAAACCTGTACAAAAGAAGCAAAGGTTGAACTGGTGCTTACAGCAAAGAAATTTAACTGGGACAATGTGATTTTCTCAGATGAAAGTTCTGTGTGGCTGTTTCCTAATACACTGGAATTCTGGACCAAACGAACTGAAACACCTTTGTATATATCAGCGCCCAAAGTACAGTCCGAAATTTAACGTGTGGGGTGGCATATCTGTGTTAGGGACAACGCCCCTCTGTGTATTTGAAGGGAATATGAACAGTGAGTGGTACACATATATTCTCGAGGGACAATTACTTCCATCTGCTAACGTGTTCTATGGACATTTTTGGATTTTCCAGCAGGACAACGACCCAAAACATCGTTCAAAGCATTCACAGGCCTGGTTTCGGACCCAAAATATGACATTATTTGATTGGCCAAGCTATAGCCCGGACCTAAATCCAATAGAAAATGTTTGGGGACTTATGAAGGGTAGTGTCAATAAGAAAAATCTGACAAATATTGCTGAAATGAAAGAAGAGGTGGTCCGATATTGGGACAGCATGGACCACGACTTTCTAACTTCTTTGATCAGTAGTATGCCCCGCCGCATTGAAGCATGCATTGCTGCCCGTGGTGACTTGACAAAATACTAACTGTTTACCTGTCTTTGAATCTGGAGTTATGTACTGCTAATATTCACATTTAATACGTTAGTAATGAGTGCAAAAAAAAGGAAAATTTACAATCTTTAAATTCTCAATAATTTCTGGTTGTACTAATAATGCAATATAGTTGGTTATGCAAATGAAGACCTCTTACCGAACCTTGACGTCAACTATTTACATTGTTGTTGACTGCTCTTCGGTTTAAGATATATAGTACTAAACGTTCTTGCAGGGTACTGGACGAGAGCTACAGATGGCTAGCAGCAAACAACATGTATGATGTCATAGAACGAAATTTGAAGAAGGCCAGTCGTATGAATTCAAAGAATGAAAATGTCATCATTAATACCTTTAGAGACAAAGTGTTGTCACCTAGACTGCATGATAATCTACCTCTCCTGGTACACTCATCGAATGGCGAATCTGTATGCTGCCAACACGCGGCAAACGTTTCAGCCAAACAACAAGAAAAAGAGGAAAAACCTTTTCTCCAGATTTTTCAGGACAGACAGATTCTAACGGTGTCTGCAATAATATGGTTTATATGGTATGTTTACTGAGCATTTGCACAATTTATGTAATGGTTTATGTTGTTAGCTTGTAGTATATATGTAGATCAACAAAACTAAGGATCGCTTATACATGACATTAAATCATAGTTCCTTTAACACCATTCCATAATGCTTTCGTGGACATTGATTGACTTCTGTTGCAGACTTAGTACAGTCTTAGTAGTGCTGCATTTTGCCTAGACGTCAGCTGATTCAAAGGCCATTAGTAACACACATTACCTCTACGTCAGTTATTTTACTTTTAGGTTAACAGATTCTATCACCTATTATGGGCTACAGCTCAATTCTACCAAGTTTCACAGTGACAAATACATGGGCTTTGGTCTGAGCGCCATCACGGACGTTTTAGCTTCGATCATGTTCTGGCTAACAGTAGACAGGTAATTGCGCAATCATTTGATATACTTAAAATCTTGGGTTTTTTCTGTTTCAGCATAAGGGGATGTTGTGCAACCCAGCCTAGTTTATGTATTTCATTTTGTACATGGTTGTGTTTGTTTCTTGCAGATTTGGGAGGAGAAGAACGTGCTTAGTCTTTCACTTAATCGCAGGCGTATCTTTGATAGCGTCAGTAATATTTAACAATTACAAAGGTAAGATTTTTGTTTGATTTCTAAAAATGACGTGTTATCATACCCGGTATTTTTCCCATCTAGCAAGTAAATGAGAGTAATAGTTTTAGGACTATCATTTGAAATTCTGTGGAGGATAATGGGAGAAAATGTTTGACATGAAGTGTACAAATGCAAGAGATGTATTTCCAAACATCTACATTTGTTTCAGATACAGTACCCTCCTTCACTGTGGCTGTTACCACATTTTCCCTCATAGGGAAGTTTGCCATAGCGACAACGTTTAATCTTCTGTGGCTGTATACTCCTGAAATATTCCCAACAAAAATACGGTGAGAATTTACAACCAGTACAATATTTTGGGAAGGTATTCTGACAAATTGGGGCTCAAATTACAGAATGTTTCAGTAGATAGTAGGTTGGGTATATCGTTCTGAAAATAGATGGTGAACGAGTGGCGTGCCTGAATCGATGATTCTCTGTCTCTCGTGGATTCAACCAATGTAGTAAACATTAGACATGCATCATGTTTGTACCTTTATGGACGCAATCATCATACTTGTACCTTTATGAACGAATGCATCGTGCGTGTCCCTTTATGATGGTATGCATTATGCATGTACCTTTATGAACGTGTGCATCATGCATGTACCTTTACGAAAGAATGCATCATGAGGGGCGATGGGGTAGCCTAGTGGTTAAAGCGTTCGCTCGTCACACCGTGGACCCGGGCTCGATTCCCCACATGGGTGCAATGTGTGAAGCCCTTTTCTGGTGTAACCCGATATTGCTGGAATATTGCTTAAAGCGGCGTATAACTATACTCATTCACTTGTACCATTATTAACCTATGCATTATTCTTGTACCTTTATGAACATGTGCATTATGCACGCCTTTTATGAACGCATGCATCATGCATGTCCCTTTATGAATGTGTGCATTATGCATGTATCTTAGTTTATGGATGTGTGCATTATGCATGTAGCTTCATGAACGTGTGCGTCATGCATGTTCCTTTATAAACGTGTGCATTATGAATGTACCTTTATGAACGTGTGCATTATGCATGTCCTTTTATGAACGCATGCGTCATGCATGTACCTTATGAACGTGTGCATTATGCATGTACCTGTATGAACGTATGCATGAACCTTTATGTGCGTATGTTTCCTGCTTGTGCCTTCATCATAAATTATATCGATTCAGAAGCGTCGGTTTTGGATTAGCCTCACTGGCAGCTAGAATTGGTGGATTGCTGGCGCCATTTTCAAGGACACTGGTAAGCCTTTCTGCTTATGCAATATATTCAATGCATGTAGATGCTATGGAACACCTGAGAGTATTATTTGTCAAACATTAACACCCTACACTCATTTGCGGTGACATGTGTAATGTTAAAATCTGAACTAATGGTTTTTGTTCTGATCAGAGTTACGTAGTTAGCGTGATGCTTCGACTACTATACGGAGCTATCACTCTTCTTGTGTTTTAACTCAAAATGGTGCATGACTTAAATCATAGTCTGTTTGTATCCGTGCAGAAATATCACCAACAATACATTATGTTTCAACATGAATTTTTAAACGAATTCTTTGAATCATTGAATAAACTCCCAGTTTAAAGTAAACTTTATTTACATTCTAGAAGCATAATTTATATTCCCGTTCTCTCTATTGTGTGTCAGTATCGACACTACCCCTGGGCCCCCGGCTCTGTGTTCGGTACATGCTGTATCGTGGTGACGTTCCTGATGCCGTACCTGCCGGAGACAAACAACCAGGAGTTGCCCCAGACCATCCGGGAGATGAAGCGGTCGATGAGACAGCAAAAGGAATCCCCGAAGAAGAAACAGAAGAACCTAATTACTGGAAGTTGAACTGTAATACAACACTCATATATTCCAGCGTTTTTTTGCTTTTTTGTACCAGTCATACTCAGAAACAACATACAGAACAACAAGCATTTGGTAGCTACCTGCTCGCATGATCATATCGGAAATTCTTGTCTTGTCCATGTCTTGTTCAGATTTCCGACACTGTGTAGAAGCGCGTCCTGCTATTGTTAAATCAGAGTGAAAAATGTACAGAGAAATGTCGCTAGGTTGATTGTGGTCCCTGCCAGATGAGACGTGATGCACACACACAGACCTGTTCAACTCCTGCTTCGAAGCTGCCAGTGTCCACGACCAGTCTCTGGCTTTGCCACCATTTGGAGATACCAACCAGCCAGCTTAGAACCATGAGCAGGAAACATACCAGTCTGGCTATTGTCCATCAGTACTAATCACCCCTTGTCTTAGGTTTACCCATGGCTTATTATACTACCCATCAAAAGTTTAGACTCACTTAAAGCACTCACTATATGTCATGCATATATATATGGTTACATCAAATATGAATTTTTCCACTAACTTGGGGGAACCACCTGCAAACCTTATGCAGATGAATTGCATGATGATCATGCATCAAAATGCTGAAAAGCGTGTGCAAATATCGTGCATGTGAACAGCTGCGTTTGGTGTAAAGTTTTGTTAAGAGTTCGCCAATTTTCACCGAGTTTCATCATTTATTGAACTCACGATAATACTCTTTTCAACGTTACGAATTTGATTTACAATACATCAGTTCATGTGTACATAACAGTACATTTAAACAGTATGGAATATTTTGCAAAATCTAGTTCTGAACAGTTGACTGAAGTAAGTGGCTACATTTACACTATTGACTCTAAACTTTTGAAGGGTAGTATATAAGCTGGTGTTAGGTAATCTGTCGGCATCCATTGGTAATCACACTGGCCAATCAGCACAAATCATGTTTAGTTCACTAAATAAATAAATAAATATATATATAAATATATAATTGTTCAGCTAAATAAATGAAGAGTTAGTGGAACAGAAGATATATGCGGCTATAAATGAACACATATATATGTAATTGTCCAGCTACATTTAGGTGTGCCTGAAGAGTTAGTGGAACAGAGGATGTTGTGCGCCTTTGGAATGAACACATATATATATGTAATTGTCCAGCTACATTTAGGTGTGCCTGAAGAGTTAGTGGAACAGAGGATGATGTGCGGCTATGAAATGAACATATATATATGTAATTGTCCAGCTACATTTAGGTGTGCCTGAAGAGTTAGTGGAACAGAGGATGATGTGCGGCTATGAAATGAACACATATATATGTAATTGTCCAGCTACATTTAGGTGTGCCTGAAGAGTTAGTGGAACAGAGGATGATGTGCGGCTATGAAATGAACACATATATATGTAATTGTCCAGCTACATTTAGGTGTGCCTAAAGAGTTAGTGGAACAGAGGATAATGTGCGCCTTTGAAATGAACACATATATATATGTAATTACTCAGCTACAGGTAGGTGTGCCTAAAGAGTTAGTGGAACAGAGGATAATGTGCGGCTATGGAATGAACACATATATATATGTAATTGTCCAGCTACATTTAGGTGTGCCTGAAGAGTTAGTGGAACAGAGGATGATGTGCGGCTATGTAATGAACACATATATATATGTAATTGCTCAGCTACATTTAGGTGTGCCTGAAGAGTTAGTGGAACAGAGGATGATGTGCGCCTTTGTAATGAACACATATATATATGTAATTACTCAGCTACAGGTAGGTGTGCCTGAAGAGTTAGTGGAACAGAGGATAATGTGCGGCTATGAAGTGAACACATATATATGTAATTGTCCAGCTACAGTTAGGTGTGCCTAAAGCGATAGTTGTACAGAGGATGATGTGCAGATTAATTGCTGATGTATTTTCCTACAGAAATTCAAGTTACTTTGCTATTGAAAAGTTTGACGCTTTGTGTGTTTTCTGATAAAATTATAGATTAATTCCAGAATTTTTATATTTTCAGAAGCGCTCAAATATCTATTCGTAATGCTTTCCAGATTATAGCCATGGGAATGAAAACATATGTTTCTTCTTATCTTTGTATACTTCACACTTGTGACATCCGCAGGAACAGTTCGGCCGGTTCCATACATGTCTCTTAGGAACTCACACAAAGTTAATCGTTGTATATCTAATGGCCTATCTTGTTCTTGTGGTGCTATTTGAGAAGATAATAAATCTTATATAATTGTACCTACATTAAACATATATAAATGTACCCACATTATTTCTTTCTGTGTCCTGTGTGTAACCCTGGAACACTGTCGAAAAGACCGTCGAGCCACAGCCCGTTAAGTGTAGTTAAGGCCGTCATGGTCATCTCCGGAAATTGGCATTTTCAGTTATCCAATGTAGCTTCTTTCTGGTATGGAAAATGTAAGTAAAGTGGACAATATGCGTTATGCGACGGCGCTTAATAAATCTGGTCCCGATAAACCAGTGTTTAATAGAATGAGCACGAGTTATTAATACACTAACTCCGTCACTGCCTCACCCCATCTTCAGTTGAATAGGCTCGTATGATAAGTGTGGTGAGCTGAGTGTCAAAATATTCTGATCTTATCTACCACCTGATAATTTAGGCAATGCCACATTAAATAACGATTGTCTTGAACAGTCAATTTATCAAGAGCGAGAGCGAGTATGGTTTTAGGCCGCTTTTATTCCAAAAATATCACGGCTGTGGACACCAGAAATGGGTTTCACACATTGTCCCATTGTGGGAAACGAACCAGGGTCTTCGGTGCGACGAGCGAACGCTTTAACCACTAACCTACCTACTACAATATTAAGAGCGAATGCGGATAGAACACGACCCAGAGGCGTGGGTTTCTGCTGGACAGCTTCCCCTGCTGACAGTTTCCCGAACGGGATATGAGAGCTGCTGCTAATGTCATGAGAACACACGATATTTTGATTTGCCGGCGGAAACCAATGCCGTCGTATATTTGAGTGGCAACACCCACAGTGAGTTCTGTGTATTGGTTGGTTTGTTCTTTAACGCCACACTCAGCAATATTCCAGTTATACGGCGGCGGTCTGTAAATAATCGAGTCTGGACCAGACAATCCAGTGACCAACAGCATGAGCATCGATCTACGCAAGTGGGATACGATGACATGTGTCAACCAAATCAGCGAGTGTAACCACCCGATCCCGTTAGTCGCCTCTTACGACAAGCATGGGTTGCTGAAGATCAAGTCTAACCCGGATCTTCGCGGGTCCCGTGTGCAAGTCAAAACATTGATTACACAACAGTCTCATTGCCTGTTGACTGGGTTCCGTCCTATTGCGCAGCTTAGTACACTAACCAGTCCAGAAGTTTGAGACTAATTCACTTAACTGGATACATAAATATTAATCAGTATTATTTGATACATCTAAGCACTTGTATATTGCAAACCTACGCTCCATCTAATCCTTGCAAACACGTCGTGCAGCGTGCTCTGTCGTACAGCGAGCTCTGACAAACAGAAACCTGGAAATCGTGGACATCTCAAAACGAGGCTCTGCCGCTAGAAACGTTTGGCGGTCTGGTACGGACTTGATATTATATCAATCACATTGTGCGTTACAGAACTACGCTGAATAAGTGCAAAAAACACATAACAGGTGTAATCAGTAAGCCAGATGCATTGTGAATCATTTTACGACCTCATCAAACTGGGGCAGTCTGTGACGTCTTAGTTAAGGTTATACTGCCTACACCTCGTCATGAAATATAAAAATACGATCTTATTAAAGTTTAAAATTAAATTCATCTGTAAATACCATTTTCTTATGACACCAGGAATTGGATTTCAGTGTAACCATAGTTGTTTGTGATGTCTATTTTCACTTTCACGGGAGAAAATTCGGACCGGCTGAAAAGTAGTTCATTGTCTGAATAGGTGAATAAGACTCATGTTTCGGTTTGTGGCATCAAATGTAATGGCGTTAATAATAAACCCACATCGGTGTTTTATAAGAATGCTTGTGACTATTATTCTCAGTCAATGTAAACATGTCGTACTGTTGCGTTCTTCTTGTCAAAACAATGTGTGAAAGTGTGTTTTGGAAAAATATTGTGTTGCTGGTAAAAATATATGTTCAGTGCTTCCTATCAGTGAGTGAGTGAGTTAATATTTATCGTCATATCGGCAATATTTCAGCCATATCGTGACGAGAACAATTAATGATTACATCATATGTCAGTAAAATTAGAAATTATAACCTGTTGACAAAGAACAGTAAAACTACTAGCGCATCACAGATATTCATTTAAAACTAGTGATGAAATCTAAAACATGTTAACTAGAAATGACAAGACAATGTAAAAACAGGCTATAGACCGCCAACAACTGAAAGTAGATCACCATACCAGGGACACTTCCTATCAGTAAAAGGAAAGCATGTCCATGTTTTGCGCTGACAAACTAACCTGTTGTCTCCAACAATCATTCCAGCAACTTTCAGGACTTGTGTGTGAGTGAGTTTAGTTTTACGCCATTCAGAACTTGTGACTCTATACTTATATTCAGGGCGTATTGATCTGAAAGAATCAGTTATGTTCTGGCCAGGTCCTTTCCAAGATATATTCAGATTGTCATTAGGGAACATCTTGTTGTTAAGCAAATATTAACCATCAAACCCAATTGAACATATGTGTTTTCGGAACAATACTTACATGTGGATAAGGGGCGGTGGGTAGCCTAGTGGTTAAAGCGTTCGCTCGTCACGCCGGAGACCGGGTTCGATTCCCCATATGGGTACAATGTGTGAACCCCATTTCTGGTGTCCCCCTCTGTGATATTGCTGGAATATTGCTAAAAACGGCGTAAAACCATGCTCACGCACTCACTACATGTGGATAACATGAGTAGATGCATCAATTACATGCAGATACATTTCACACACTTGCACAATATTCCAGTGCACATTCTGGTTTAAATGAGGCCAGGTACTACATTGCAGACATTCCTACCAACAGTTGCTGGTGCTGATGGTGATGTTGATACTGCTACCGGTCAATACACAGCAACAGCATCTGGCCCAAATAAAACTCCGGGGCAGTGGGATAGCTTAGTGGTTAAAGCGGTCGCTCGTCACGACCAGGTTCGATTCCTCACATGGTACAATATGTGATGCAGATTTCTTGTTTCCCCTGTCGTGATATTGCTGGAATATTGCCCAAAGCGGCTTTAAACCCAACTCACTCACTCACTCACTCAATCAGTTAATAACCTCAGACACACTCCAGCGTCTCATAAATGGTATTACAGACAATATCATGGCATCTACGGCTGTGGTATCATTACTCATTCCATGTCAAAACAACTGCAAAGGTTAGTCCTCAACGAAATTCTATTTATGAAACCACCAGTTTTCGGGTTGAAACCATACAAATACCAAACACGCAATTTTGTCAATTTTATGCAGGTAAGGCGTGGGTAATAAATAAAAAAACAAATTCGTTGTCATTACATACGAATAATAATACTTGAATTCATATCGTGAATCGTTCTGTGAGTGTCTCTATTTTGTGTGTGTACAATCTATACAATACTGAATGTCCTTTGATTATACATTGCTTGTGCACGTGTCTGATTATTAGGTAAGAGTTCCTCCCGCTCCCCCCATCCCAAATGATATATATAAATTAATATATACTGAAATTATTAACAAAACCTAGCACAACAAGTACTAGAGAACATCACTTAAAACAACTACAATATATATAGGGTCGCCCCACGTTGTATGATAAGGGCCCCTGGCACGGTGATGTTACACAAAAATATGGGGGAACGGAAGGAACTCTTTCCGAACAGAATTGTTTATATGGGAAGTAGTTTACACTTCCAACGTCACCTGCTGCTGTTAATTTCAGGGGGAAAACATCAGAGGTTGTCCCCAATTCAGGATATTTCTTGTTGAACGAGTTGTGTGTGTTTGCCAGCTCGAGCGTTGTTACATAAACCTTAGCGACAGAGTAGAGTCGTGGCGATATTTCAGGCTGGGTTCCATTGTTTCAAGCCACTGATGATGTCAGTTTTCTTGATCCGCACGAGACAACATGAAATCTCAGCTGCTGGCTACTGACCACCCCCATTGTCCCAGGGCTTGTTGCCCTGATTGGTCCAATGGCCGAGTATAAAACAAAGTTGCCTTGACAGCTACGTCGCGTTTATCGTTCACTTGTGTCCATATCGCTTCATTATTACACATATTCTCGCTCTATTAATATTCTCCCGCTCTGTCAGCATGAACAGACTTTTGCAAAGTTTGGGCCTGGTGTCAGGCGTCCCTCCAGCCCCACAGGTCGGACCACAAGTACCCCAAGCAGGACCTTCGAGCCAGGTCACAAGAGGTACCCCTATCGCCAACCAGCGACTTTCGTCAACCACCTCGACTCCATTTGCCACCCCAATGACGTCCACGCCGTACTCTACACCAGGACAGGGGAGTGGGGCAACTGGCGGAGAGGCGGCTCAGTTGGACGTGAGTAAACATAATACCTTAAAATAGTCTTTGTATCGATCCTACCTTATACCACTAAATCTACTTTATCAAGTTCAACGTGAAATGCAATGTCCTCCATAACTGTTTCTAAGAACGTGAAAAAAAAACAAGCAATCTTAGCAAAGTATGGTAAGAGTTCCGTCCATAACCCCGCTTGAAAAGTATTCTATTTATTTGGATTATTTCGACGGGTTATGGTTTAGGGTAAGGGTTAGGGTTAGGGCTAGGGTGAGGCTATTAAAAAACATCCATCTAATCTTAGGCATAGAATAATTAAATAAAAAAGAAACGGGTTACGTAATAAGTAATTGACGTATTTTTACTGACGTAGCGTACGTAGCGCCGTGAGCAGGCAATGTGCCTGGATATGAGCTCCATATAAGCGAACTATTACTAATACAAGAACGATTAGTGAAGGCGGTGTGTAACCAAAGGCGGATCCAGAGGGGTGGGGGTACAGGGGTGTCATGTACGTTTAAGAAGTAACCATTGAAACTCTCATGAAAATGAAGAGTGCCCCCCCCCCCTTTCCCAAGAAGCTGTATCCGCCCCTGGAAACATAACTTACTCACTTCTGATTGGTTGCAAAGTATGATGATATTTATACACTATATCATTATAGCTATATGGTCCGCCTACCAAGTGTATCAAGATGTATCATGATATTGACGTGCATGTCTCTGACCTGTCTGAGATGTCTTTTGCCTCAGGTTAACGATGCAGCCGAGCTGAGAAGACTCCGTGAGGAAAATAGAAGGCTGAAAGATGAAATCAGGCGTCTAAAGGGAATGGTAAGTCAAATGATTTTACTGAGTGTAGTCGTGACACAGCGTTTAACAGTATACACGTTGCACGACATGATGTTCTTACGTGGAGGCGTTGAACATATCGATAATCAAACCCGGGGCTTCCATGTGATGAGCGATGAACTCCGCACATCACCTCTTGATCGTAGGGGCGGTGGGGTAGCCTAGTGGTTAAAGCGTTGGCTCGTCACGCCGAAGGCCCGGGTTCGATGCCCCACATGGGCACAATGTGTTAAGCCCATTTCTGGTGTCCCCCGCCGTGATATTGCTGGAATATTGCTAAAAACGGCGTAAAACTAAACTCAGTCAGTCAGTCTTGATCGTAGGACTTGTGTATATTGATGTTTAACATACTGTCAGAGGTGAAATATTTAATTTGACAGAACGTGAACCTTTCGATTTGGGAAGAACTACGGAATATACAGCAATTGGTGAGACTAAATTTTAACGATGAGGAAAACATTCTTAGAGTGGCATTTTTTTAAAAGTTGGATGTGACTTTCAGTATGTTTAGATACAATTGTAGAAACGTGTTAAAACTCATCCTTATCAGATGAGGCATATATATTCAGATGATATGATTTGACTAGAATGAAATTTGAGGGGGATACGGGCAGACGTCTTTCGCTGGCAGTTCGGTATTTGCATACAGACATTCAAGGCAAGGTACACTGTCAGCAACACGGACAGCACGTGGTTACATCAAAAAGTACAACAAAAAACACACGAAAATCTGGTGCTTCGATTCGGGTGCATATTATTGTAGAGCTGGCAACGTAATGGCTGATAAACGAAATTACAACCATGGCATGTATTCAATGTCGATGTGTTTTGCAGTGTAACCGTGTTTTGCAGTGTTTTATATCATACCCTAAGAGCTATGTCATTGAGAGTATGGTAAACGTATATTTGGTTCATAGAAGTTGTAATATCATCGAAAATTATAGTATCAGACCATGACAGTTGCAAAGTCATTGATTATATTTTTATGTGAACACCGATGGTTTTTAATATACAGTGCAAATCGTGTATAATTTATAACTGTTGTAAAGATCATTGAAAATAAAAGAAGTCTGGTATCGATTCGTCAAATTGTTTCATAGGATTGAATATGGGTGCGTGAATGCGCTCTATATTGAAACGTACGTTAGGTCACCCAAATTATGTTTGTTTGTGTAGCGGGACACAACACCGACAGCAGCTCCATCAACAGTCCCATCATCAGCTCCATCTGCAGTTTCATTGGCAGCACCATCAGCAGCCTCATCGTCAGCTGCATTACCAGCGCCATCAGCAGCTCCGTCCGCCGCTCCACTAGCAGCGCCATCGACAGCTCTATCAGCAGCTCCATTAGCAGCACCAGCAGCAGTTACATTGGCCACAGCAACAACCGCAGCAGCTCCGGTCACTATGAATGTGGCGACACAAACTCTTACAGCAGTGAGTATGCTACTGGAGTTCATCACTGGGAGTTTGGTTCACTCGCATTGAGAGGCATGCATCCTTAATAGCTGAAAGTCTTTAGTTTCGCTTGACACAGATTTAGTGTCTCGTCCGTCCGCACATTATTCTTCAATACGAGTTCTACTTCAACATCAGATTAGGTTCTCCGAAGCAAATTGTTTTCTGCACTGTCAAATATATCTGAAGCATATTAGCAGCTGTTTACGTTTATGTGTTTTTATTTCGCTGCGGAGTATTTCATGACTATGTTCTAACTGATCAAGAAGAACTGCTGGACATTCTTCTCTACATGGCTTTCTTCTCAAAGAATTCTGAACCCACTTCACATCCGTACATTGAAGCAGTTCTACATTATTGCATTTCATAACTTTAACAACCGTTAATGAATTCTTTTTATGTTTGTCTTCATTCAGGCTCAGGCAACTGATGAAGCAAGGCAGAGACGCCATGCTAGATATAGGCAAAGGGAAGTAAGGCAACAACTTCAAAGGCAACAGCAGCACCAACAGGAACAACGATTCCAGCTTCAGCAACAGCGCCGACGACAACAACAGCAGCAGCAGCCCCGACAGCAGCTACAGCAGCAGCAGCAGCCCCGACAGCAGCAGCTACAGCAGCAGCAGCAGCCCCGTTTGCAGCAGCAGCCCCGACAGCACCAGCATGCCAGACAGCAGCAACAACCCCGACAGCAGCAGTTCCGCCTGCAGCGGCAGCGGCACCATCAGCAACAGCACCGACAGCAGCACAGACAGCATCAAGAAACTCCATACGAGGAGCTGCTACGTATTTTCGATGAGGAGAAGAGGACTTCGGTGAGACATCTTACCTGACTTTTGAGAATGACGATTGCTGGTTTTTAACGTTCCCAAACTGATCATGCTGGTTGTAAGAGCCCATACGGCCATTTTGTTAGTGTACCACGAGGGTGCAGGTCGTTGCTCATCTTATCAAGTAAAATAGACCTTGTTGACTGCAGCACAAGACTATTCACTCCTAATTACCAATAATCTTCAAATCTGTTGATGAAACAATCTTTCCATTGTCGCGGTTGGGCCTTAACTAGTCTCAGTTAAGCGTCAAAATGTTCCTTGTGTTAGTAGTCTTTAGTAAGTTTCCTGGAGACGCAGATCAAGAGATTCAAGGCGTTCATTTATCCTCACTCTTGACACCCCTGATGAAACTGAAAATGCTCACGTGCAGTAGGGAGTACACCAGTATGTTAAGTAGATCCAACGGTAAAAGTTACTGTGACCCATGGACTGGAGATAATGTCTAAGAATTGTTTCCTTGTAGACAAGGGGCCGAATACGGAAGCCAGCCGGGGTCGTCCAGGTGGCGTTAGGAGGAGGAGTGACCAGTAAGTTGAACTCCGTCTGTTTCTAAACTTGATAGTAATGGCTTCTCACCTTTGTATTGTGTATATACCATATGAAGTAACACCTATGATGGTGACTACGATGTTTAAGATGTTTTACCTTCTTTCTTCAGATGTCATTACCGTACAACAACGGGTCTTCGTCAGACAAAGACAAGTTTAGATGTCTCGTTCTTCGTGTCTCGCCAGCAGTCCAATGTCTCCATCATCCAGTTTGTCATCTATAGCTGTCACCCAGCCGCCTCAGCCAGTCCCCGAAATTGGCATTCTCAGTCGGTAATCCCAGTGATCAACCTTAACGCTGCCATCAGTCCCTCAATGGCCACTGACTACAACGCCATCCTTCTGCTAGCTCTCCAGGTATACAGTTGTGATCATCAAACCATTTAAAACTTTTAAGAAACATTTCCTGAGTGCAGATGATTTCATCATTTACCATGGTCGCTGCACTGGCTTGAACTATTTTTTATTCACGGTTGAAAAATTCTCTAGGCGTCCCATATCAAAACCATGTATTTGGGAACATACAAGTTAACTCATCTTTAACAAAGGCTTTATGTACAGTGATTCTGAATACTTCCTTTCAAGAGTTTAGACTCACTTCAAACATTCATTATATGTTATGTATATATAATATATGGTTACATCCAAAATTGATGGTTCTCCCAAGTTAGTGGAAATAACTGCAAACCTTAAGCACATGAATTGCACGAGGATCCTGCATAAAATTGCTGCAACGTATGTGCAAATATCGTACATGTGAAAAGCTGCGTTTTGGTGTAACGTTTTGTTCAGAATTCGCGAGTTTTCACTGATTATGACGATAATCTTTACGAATTTGTTTTACAATACAGGGGTGGTGGGGTAGCCTAATGGTTAAAGCGTTGGCTCGTCACGCCGAAGACCCGGGTTCGAATCCCCACATGGGCACAATGTGTGAAGCCCATTTCTGGTGTCCCCCGCCGTGATGTTGCTGGAATATTGCTAAAAAGCGGCGTAAAACCAAACTCAGTCAGTAAGTCAGTTTTACAATACATCAATTCATGTGTAAACAGTACCTTTAAACAGTGTGATATATTTATTCAAAATCAGTTTAGAACTTTGCCTTTAGTAAGTGGCTATATTTACACTAGCGAGTCTACACTTTTGAAAAGAAGTATATTTCACCTCAGGTGTGCTCAGTCAAGACGTTCTTCATTATCAAACCATAGGTTATATCACTGAGGATAAGACGTATATAGTATTGGTCGAAAATAGTTGTAACGTCATTGCTTATATGTATAGTAATGGTTGTGTAAATATCATTGAAAGTGCAATATATAATTTAATAACGGTTGTAATGATCATTGAAAATACAACATGTCTGGTATTGATTCGTCATATTGTTTCATAGTGTTGAATCGACAGTGTGTGAATGTTCACTATTTTGAAACGTACGTAAGTCACCCTATGCATTACGTTTACTTTCTTTTTCCAGGCTGAAACAACACTGGCCGCAGCTGTGACAGCTCGAACGGCAACTGTTATAGCAGCACCAATGGCAACCGTAACGAGTAAGGCCACAGCAACAACCTCGGCAGCATCACCGGTGAATATGGATGTGACGACTCAACCTCTTTCAGCAGTGAGTATGCTATTCCAGTTGATTATACACCACTGGCAGCTTGGTTTCCACTAACATTGAGACGCATGCATTCTCGATAGCTGGATTAGTCTTCAGCTTCGCACTCAGACACGGCTGAGGTCCTGACGCTTATTCTCAATTATCCCCAGAGTACCTTAGTGAGATTTCTTACCTGACTTTGGAGAATGATTCTGCCAATGTTTCCCGTAGCAACCCCATACGACTACTCGTATTTTGTTCATGTACCACAAGTGTGGATGTCGTTGCTGAAGCTATGAATCCATGTGGATCCAACGGGTAAATGAACCGTACTGCTTGGATCGGAGAAAGGGTCTAAGTATTGCTTGTTTCCTTGTAGGAGGGAAAAAGTACAGAAGCCGGCCGGTGTCGTCCAGGGGCGTTGGGAGGAGTGTCACGTGTAAGTAGAATGCCATGCATGTTTTAACTAATTGATATTAATGGGCTCTTGCATTCGCTTTGGGTATATGACATATGCAGTAACAACTACAATGTTGACTATGACGTAACAATGCTTACATGTTTCTCCTTCCGCATTTGAACCGAGCCTTTCTTTCTTCAGATGTCATTATCACACAACAGAAATGGACAACGTTACGTGTCTCGGTCAATCATCGGTCACCATCCTTAGCACTCTTCTACCGTCAGCCGCCTAACTTGTCATCCTCAGTTGGCATCCATCACCCCAGTAATCCCAGTGATCAACCACACGCTGCCACCAGTCCCTCCATGACTGCAAGCGACCATCCTCCTGTTACCTCTCCAGGTATGTACAGTTATGATAATCAAACCATTCAAAACTTTTGAGAATCATTTCCTGATTGCAGATAATTTTATTTAACTTGGTAGCTGTCTTGCACTGTTTTTGGTTCGCTTTCACAAAACTATTCCCCTCTGAATATCAAAACCATCATTAAGGAACATTACAAGTTAATTCATCATCTCTAACAAGATCTTTACAATTATTCTTATCCTAACAAAATACTATCTTTTTCTCCTCAGGTGTGTTGAGAGTCCAGAGCTTCAATACCTCCACCATTTACACCGTACATGTGCAGGAATATTACCACTTCATATACTCTATAATAATTCCCACGATCAT
This sequence comes from Haliotis rubra, assembly GCF_003918875.1. Lineage (NCBI taxonomy): Eukaryota > Metazoa > Mollusca > Gastropoda > Lepetellida > Haliotidae > Haliotis > Haliotis rubra. The sequence goes on from NW_025767734.1 coordinate 329,189, forward strand.
GCCATCCAATTAGGATGCGAATTTATTGGAGTAATCACCGCTTCCTTTCACATGACCACCTCGTTGATGGTGTATCGTGTACCTGCTGATAATCGGGAAGCTTTGAGATGTTGAGGGGTGTTTCATGTTTCATGGCTCACACTCCTGCATGAAAGACCCGCTAACACCTTCTAGTTGAACGATGACTTGGTGGTATCCGTAAGCATTGTCTCAAGTTGGCTGTATTTGGTGAATACTTTGAACGACAACTGTCAACATTCAATACCATTGCCACGAGAATGTCAGATCATATTGATATTTCGTTTACATTTGAACTGTATCATGGTTCAGTTTAATGTATTTTACTAATCCACCATATACTAAACGTAGAGGTTGGAGTATCCTAATCATGTGCGGTCATGTGGTTGGTATCATGAAGTGCGTTGCTTATTTTACCTGTCTTATCGGATCCACGTCTGTCGAACACTGTCATCAGATGCAATAAGCGGACCACACAGCCCTGGGCCTACCAAAATTGACAATGTCTAGGATCTCGGCCAGAGATGCCTCACTCACTGCGTGATGAAACTCCAGATCTTGGCCAACCACTGAGACACTCATTCCGATTGTGCGTGCAGACCTTAGAGGACTACAAACATGGACATAGTCCTGTAACTCGGCCAGATGCTGTCAAACATCAGGTCTCAAGCATGGATGTCTGATTCTCGAAGGTGAGCATTCATTTCATGATCTAATCTACAAATAACCCTGCCAAATGGCCTATACCCTACCAATGAAAAAGCAATCATTGAATCAGCCCACTGTGCGAAATAGCCACTGGCGCTAGCCCGTTGCTAGTAAAAATCCTGTCGGGCCAGTAAATCTCCAGAGTCACTGACCCGATTGGCTAGTGAATTTTCATATGGTCAGTTTGTTAATATATCACTCTCTCCGACTTGTTCAGTTGTAATGCACGTTTAATGTCCATCATATTAGCAGCTTAATGATGAAACCTGTGTCTACATTTAAATTTCGTGCTAGTGAATTATTTTGTGGGCAAGTAACTTTCAGGCATAGCTAGCCCGACTAGCTAGCAAAATTTAGAAACTATCTCGCACTCTGAATCAGCCTCGGATATTTCATATTTGATTCGTGTGTATATATTCAAAAACCTATACCAGAGTGTATGCAAGAAGGATGGCTTCAATTTTTCAATTCTCAGACGAATATCAAAACAAGTTTCCATCATCTTTAAGAAGAGCTTTATAATTATTCTAGTCCTAACAAAATGTTATCGTTTTCTCCCCAGGTGTGTTGAGAGTCCAAAGCTTCTTTACCTCTACCATTTACACCGCACCATGTGCAGGAATCCATACCACTTCATATACTATTATATAATGATTCCCACGATCACAGTATCCGATAAGATGTGAACCCAATCTCCACTTCTGTTTTCATAACCAAGAGGGCTCTTTAGGATTATTTGTTCAGCCAAATCGCCCAACTCTTTGATGGTGTATCGTGTACCTACTGATAACCGGGCAGCTTTGAGGTGTTGAGGGGTGTTTCATGTTTCATGGCTCACACTCCTACATGAAATCCCCGCTAACACCTTTTAGTTGAACGATGACTCGATGGTATCCGTAAGCATCTTCTCGGGTGGTTGTATTTGGAGAGCAGTTTTAAAGGCAACTGCCAACAGGAGATTCAATAACATTGCAATTAGAATGTCAGATCATACCTATATTTCGGTTACATTTTGAACCGTATTATGTTGCTCGGTTTATCGTAGTATTTTACTTATCCGTGATGCTAGGAATAGATGATGAAGTATGTTCCTAATCATGTGTGGTCATATGGCTGGTATCACGAAGTGCTTTGCTCATCTTACCTATCGGATCCACTTATGTCAAATACTGTCTCATGGAATGCAATATGCGAAACAGTCCCCAGTCTACCAAAATGGAAAAAGTCTAGGGCATCATCCACCAGAGATGGTTCAAATCCAGATCTTGGCCAACCACTTTGATAGACTTCCCGATGTCTGCCAACCACTAATATCTACGTCCAGATCTCTGTCGACAACAAACATGGACCTAGTCATGTGACTCGGCCAGATTATGTCAAACATCAGATCTCTAGCATGGATGTCTCCAGAAGGTGAATTTCAAGCAATACATGCAATAATGTTTCGAAATTGTAGTTTCCTTTTCTGTTTACGTATTTGTTCCCAAATTTTTCATTCTTTCCATCATCTTATCTACAAAACCCGATCAAATCGCCTATAGCCTACCAGTGGAAGGTGAACTTTGAAACAGCCTCAGGTGTTCTATATTTCGATTCATATATATTCATAAACCTGTCCCAGACTTTCTGACAAGAAGAATGGCTTCATCTTTCAAATAGTCAACTTTCCTTTATATCGGGCACTATCCAAGCATCTTCTGCCTTTGGTACAGAGATTGCACAAATTTGCAGGCAAAGCCACTCATACATGCTCTTCATAATAATTCAAATACCCACAGAATGTTTGTTGGGCGCTACGTACATTTAATATCATAAGGAATATACACTGTCATTCGTGTTTTCTCACTGTTTGCATATTTGTTTGTCGGCCCAGGTATATGTGATTCTCATTCCAATCTGTACTTGTACAGGTACCATTGCTACAGCAGTAGATCACACCTGTCTCCCACCTGCTACAGCTGTAACGTCAAGCTCACCATCAGCATCTGCATGTTGTCTACGGTAAGTAATTAAATCTTAGATCTGAGCAATTACTTTTTATATTTTAAATAAAACACTGGACCGGTTTTTCTTCAGCATTTACTCCCACATTTAGTAGGCAATCGGACAAGTTATGAGTTACGAATCTCCGATAATTTAGCCAACCATGTACAAGACTGAGGCTGCTCAACGTCATCTCTTATTCCATCAGCAGTTAGAATGTGAAATAATATTCCCTTAGCTATTAGAAATTGCGACTCTGTTGCATCATTTAAATTTTATATCCACGTGAAAGACAAGTGTGCAACTAAATATTATTCATATGGAATAAGGATGCTAAATATTTTGCACACAAGAATACACTTAATTATGGTATATTTAGAATAAATGTAAAAAATGACGCATCATGTCAGTGTGGCCATGGATGTGAGAATGTTATTCATTACTTCTTTGAAAGTCTATTGTATACTATTCAAAGACATGAACTGTTAAAATCTTTAGAAAATAGTGTTAGATATAGAACACTGATTGCTATTAATCTCATCTTACATGGCAAAACAATTTCTAGAAGAGAAGACTGATATCATTTAATCACAACAAAGTTCAAGATACACATAATCAAACTTCTCAGTAACGAACCCTGTTTCAGGCTCACTCTGCTCTGTTCACAAGACAGTGGACTGTTCAATTATACCTGTAGGTGTTACCCTAATTAACCATCTAAAGTACTGACGGAAATAGGGGAAAAATGTTTTTAGTCTGTTACTCTGTATCCCTAATATTTACATAACTGCAAATAGCATATGTGGAAATAACCCACACCGGCCTAAGTGGGCGTTCAGTGGGATGCGTAATACGATATCCAGAAAAGCATGTTTACTCATAAACTCGACAAAACTTAGAAAAAATACGAATAGTTGCTGTAAACAATAGATCAGAGTATAGATGGCAATTAGATCGCTCAACCAGCTATGACGACGAACCGTCGACTCACTTGGTATGAAATGCATGATCTGCCTATAGGCACAAGGGGTCATCCCAAAGATATGTTAATGCTTTTTTCATGTGTGATGAATATGTCTCATCTATTGATTAACATCTTACGTGTCTATATTTCATAAAGCTTATGCTGAGATATGTAAAAGCGTATGATATCCATAGAAAAGCTTAAATCAGCCATCGTAAAAACGTCATCGAAATAACAGGAAGGTTACATATATTGAATCCACTGTTGCAAACGCAACAAAGGCTATCTACAGCTTTCTTAAGAGATCACGCAATATAAATTTTCCACTTGACTGTCTCTTATCTGCTTTTGATACGATGATTCGACCAATTTTAACCTATGGTTCAGAAATTTAGGGATACGAGATTTAAGAATGACTGAAATGCAGTCTACATTTCAAATTTCTTAAAATGGCGGCTGGACTTCGTAAATCTACCCCCAATTGTATCATGTATGGTGAACTGGGTAGAACCCTTGCTTTATATGAAGATATTCCAGCGCATGTTATCATTTTGGCATAAACTTACTTAACCCCTGTACCGAAAACTGTCACAAATCATGTATAACTGTATTTTGACCAAACATCAACAGTGTCTAAATGGTTATCCCTTGATACGCTTTATTCAAACTGTGCTAAACAATATTGGACGAAGTGAAATATTTGTCGATCCCTCGCTTTGGTCTACTCCCTGGCTAGTCTCTAGAGCAGGAAAATTCTGTCAGACCAGTTCAAGCAAAAGTGGAGAGAAAACAATGAATACATTTTGAACAATACTTACGTACTATTACCTAATTCTGTCTCTATCTCTATTCTATGATTCCGCACTTCAATTCATAACTAACCCATAGCGACTGGCCGGTGGCAGGGTATTGCGAGGGAAGTTCGTTTATGTAAACTATGCAACCAAATGTAATGGGAGATGAGTTTCATTACATCTTTAGATGTGAAGCTCTTCTCCCAACCAGATTATTGTATATTCCCAAACTATATTATCAATACCCAAATGTATATAACCTTTGTACAATTTTGACACCTAAATGCACAAAAGAACTGAAATGCCTGTCTCGATTAATAAATATTTTACAAACCCTGTTAAGAAATAGTAACAAAGACGCATGTATTATGTGTAATATATCTGTTTTGTGATCTGCTCTTATACCACCGTAGGTGGTTTTGGAGTCGATAGATTGATTGATTGCTCATTTCTGCACTCATCTCTCCACAGTAAAGTCCTTATTTATGTTTCCTATCTCCCTACCACTGAGACTGTTGTTAGACCGGACTTAGTTTAACAGATATTTCACACTTTCACATATTAACTACCGAAATTGTAGAGTTGTTTTTTTATCTATTCCCGACAGTACTCTAGCTATCTCCCACCTGATCTTACCTGTCTCCCACCTGCTACACCTGTAACATCAAACTCACCTGTCTCACCATCGGCATCTGCATGTTGTCTACGGTAAGTAGTTGAAACTTAGATCTGAGCAATATGTTGGTATATTTTAAATAAAACACAAACACAGATACACATGCACATGCGCTAGCTATTTTCCACCTGAACATCAGGCAGCTAAAATAGATTCTGTACTCAGACTTAGAACATTTGAAGGAAGACAAATCGTAGCCACTTCATGATGATGTCGGCATCGTGTTTCATACTTTTACAACAGGTTTTAAATGTAAATGAATACAGTAGTCACCAAGCTTACATTTGTTATTCATTCGTCAATGTTACAGACTTTAAACTCATGCATCTTTATCCAACAGACATCATGAAGCACCTGACTGACGCCGTGACTGTCATCCCTCCAGAAAGATGTCAGGATCTCTCGAGGTCCTACATGATACAGAACACTGACCGGGGTGTTTAAAAGAACTGTCAGTCATTAGTACATTCATTGATCTCAGTGTAACTTTCTCTGTCATTTCAAAAGGTCAGTGTCCCTGGAACATGAAACACATTACATTTAGGCAGTACCCTAAAGCAGTCTTTCTTGAATACAATTGGAAAAACGTGTTAGATCTGTTTCAGGGTTACATTACCAAATAATATCTGATCTATGTGTCAGGTACATTTATGTAGGTTTACTGTTACTAATCACTTTGTCTCTTTCGGGCTGTGAGGAGGGTGGATATATACAGGTGTGGTTGAGCCATGCTACCCTGGATGTATTCAGCCGAGCGACATTCTAAAATAACACTATATATGTTGCCAGATTTAGAATTCACTTGCACATTAAGTGCTGGTGTATTTAGATGTCTGTGTAAAGTGTCTAAATGTGAGAAAGTAACTGATTTTGCCTATCAGGAGGGTGGATATATACAGGTGTGGTCGAGCCATGCTACCCTGGATGTATTCAGCCAAGGGACATTCTAAAAAAACACATTTGTCAGGTTTGGAAATCAAATGCACATTGGTTTTGGTGTATTAGATATCTGGCAATGGTCTACATTTGAGAATGTAATTGATTTGGTCTCTCAGGAGAGAGTGACATCCTAAAAATATATTCTATATTTTGTCAGGTTTGGAATTCAAGTATACGATTTGGTGTATTTAGATTTCTGGGAAAGCTTTTCCATGTGAGATAGGAATTGATTTTGCCTGTCAGGAGGATGGATATATACAGATGTAGTTGAGCCATGCTGCTCTGGATGTCTACATTCTACTGACAGTATAAGGAAGTACATTCACAAAACGCACATAGCGTGTCATACGTGGGTTAAACAAGGCAACTCGGCCTATATACTTGTCATATTTGGGAGGTATACAAATGTTTAATGAAAGATTAAAACCTGTACCAGCAACGGTCGTTGTTTAGCCAGGAGTGAGTTTGGTTTTACGCCGCTTTTTTTTGGAAATATTCCAGCAACATCACGGCGGGGGACACCAGGAATGGGCTTCACACATTGTACCCATGTGGGGAATCGAACCCGGGTCTTCGGCGTGACGAGGGAACGCTTTAACCACTAGGCTACCCTTCCGCCCCTGTTTAGCCAGGAACATTGTAAAGCAAGCACCAGAGATATGCTGGGACGCCCTCAAACGCTGTGTACACAAAGATGTACAAAATGTACAAACTGTTTCTTATTCTTTCCATGTTCCGTTGTGTTGATTTCAGTCCCCGCCCTTCCTACACCCCACTTTTCCTCCACCCCAACCCATCCTCAATACATAGGATTGTATATTCAGTATCTGTAATTTGACAGCGTCACCCGATTGTGCACATAGTACATTGCTCTTTTTCGTCATTTTCTGTTATGTTGAATCTTATCAATAAAGCTTTCACTATATAGGATATTTTGTTGTTGATTTACAAACTGGAAATCTCAAATGTTGTCAAATACTCTGCAGTTAATTTGCTGAATTGTCTCTTAATCGAACCAGGATCTGCTGATCGTGGACTTAAGACTGGAGTTCCATGCTATAGTACTGTCGGAAATAGAAACAAAATGTATTTTCTCATTTATCTCTACAATTTATGTAGTTGATATGTGAAAGTGTGAAATATCTCTTAAACTAAGTTCGGCCTAACTACAGTCTCAGTGGTAGAGAGATAGGAAACGGAGAAAAGGGACTTTACTGAGGGGAAATTAGTTCAGAAATGAGCAATGTGGGTTTTTCTAAGTCCAAAAAGACTTATTTGGAACAGACCATGGCTTTATGCAAATTAGTGTGCGACGATATTGTATTACAAAGGACACTTCTTAAATGCCCAATTTGAAATTAGACGTAGATTCATTATAAACGATAGCTGACGTAAAAAATAAAAACTTTTATGCCGAAACTATTAAGGATGTAGCTACCATGCAGTCTCACTGTCACTATAAAAAGAAACGGATAGGAGGGGTCGCCTCAAAAGCAAAACCTGGGGTCGGGCTTGGGGATAGAGATATCAGATAAGATAATCCATTAGGGCAATTATACTGGGGAGGTACACGGCACGTCATAACAATTTACAAATAATATCCAGTCCTGTCGATCTTCGGGTGGTCATGCCACCAATATACTACGATGCGTTTCTATGGTTTTCGGGTATCATACTCTCTTACATATCTCAACATAAACTTTATGAAAGAAAGACACGTAAGATGTTAATCAGTAGATGAGACAGTCAATACATGAAAAAGCACAAAATATCTTTGAGATGACCCCTTGTGCATGTAGGCAGCACGTGCATTACATGCCAGGTGAGTCGACGGTCCGTCGTCATACCTGGCTGAGCGACCTAATTGCCATTTATAGTCTGATCTATTGTTTTCAGCAACTATTCGTATTTTTTCTAAGTTTTGCCCGATTTTACGAGTAAACATGCTTTTCTGGATATCGTATTACGCATCCCACTGAACGCCGAAGTGGGCTATTTCGACATATGCTATTTGCAATTGTGTCAATTTTAGGGATACAGAGTAACAGCCTAAAAACAGTTTTTTTCTATTTCCGACAGTACTATAGTGCTGTTCCGTTTCACAGCAGTTGTAGATAAAAAGCCTGAATATTTTTCTGATTTGTATTCTATGAACATTAAGCACACCGAGCTTGGGTTTCTAAATTTCCCAACATTATGAGTACAATCTTTCTACGAATAATTGAAAGCATATTACAAATTTTCCTCTTAAGTGTTGCAAAATTCAAATCACCGATGGTATAGTCGGAAAATTGGCTCTGATTCAGCCGAGATTTCCTATGAAACATAACGTCTCCGCGGGTTTCTACTTATATGACCGAAGTGTCAAACACGACAATTTGAACTCTTATTATGCATTTCTTTACCTATTTGGAATTTGGAACTTCATCATCCTGGTAACTGTACTCTTTGCACCTTCATCTGTCAAACGTATCTATCCTTGACGTTGCCTTTATTGATGGCAATCATGCGTGGATAGCTATCTGAGATCAAAAGGGATTTAGGCAAGGAGGAAATGTTGGGTTTTTTGTAATTCTGGTTATTGCATTACACATTCCTTCTTACTGATCATGAGAGAATTTGAGATTGACACATTTGAGGGCAATAATGCATCAATAACTAGCTGAAAACAAAGGGTCAATTAAGCAAGGATTGTTTGTTTTGTAATTGTGGTAATTGTATTAAACATTCCTCCTCACTGATTATGGAGTGTGATTGTAAGAGGTTTATCCATTCTACAACGCCAACTATATAGGCTTTGCTGATGAACAAATTTGAGATTGAGTCATTTGAGAACTGAGCTCATTTAGAAACAGTATATAACACCCGCACCTCAGAAAGGTTCATGTCCAAAATGGAGTCAAAGAGAGTTGCGTTTCAGACGTCACGTGTATGAATTGTACAACACCAACAAGTGAGTATTGGTTCCAAGAGATGAATATCAAAAGACCATAAGTGAATTGCTGGAAGCTGAATCATTAACAAAGAAGTCCTCCGATCAGTATTATCTGCTTTATTCGGTAATATACGGCCTTATGGCCCATTTTACAGTTAATATATAATGTATTTATAATGTCACGTGAGCACAAATTTAGGTAATTATCTAGCAATGAATATATGTTTTAACAATGTTGCAACTGCATGTATAACAAGAGGATTTTGAGAGTTTAATAAATTTACCATTAACATATTGTTTTTATGGACATGTTTGATATGTCGAAGATATTTCTCTCTCAGATCTTTATATTTATCACAAACTAATAATACATGAAATTCATCTCGAAAAAAGCCCAATTCACAGTTTGCACATTTAATTTGATCAATATCGTCCTGTTTATGCCTTCTAGAAAAACTGACATTAAAACTGTGAAGGGAAAGTCTAAATTTACACATGCCTTTTATCAAATGCTTGTTTTCTAATGATGTCAAATATTTCTCTGGTTCTATAGCTGACTTAATCGAATTACTAGTATAATGACATAAAAAGGATGAAGATGAAATACTATTGTGCCAGGTTTGATAATAAAAATCCTGTAATCTTTGTTTTAATGAAAATAGAAATAACTTTTCAAAGATCTAACATTTGAAACTACAGTTTATAGAACATGGCTGTGACAGAAGACTTGGCAGATGAGTTGAGTTGAGTGGTATAGTTGTTAAGTTGATGAGGTTCAGAAAACTACAACAAACAATATTATTAATAGCTTTCGATGAAATTCAGAAAATGTACATATTTCATAGTACATAACATTCAATTTTTTATTCGAATGATATGGGAATACATTGAAATTGCAAAATTAACAACCGCACATTTACAAATAATTGTGTGGAATATATTAACAATTTTTGCACTAACCCATTAACTTTTTGGCATATATACAATTTCATTGTAATTTATAGATAGTACAACCTAGAAAGGGTAAAGTACTCACATATGTGTCTTTACATAGTTCAGCTTACAGTCAGCTGGGTGACAACCAGGCAGCATGGAGGTCCAATACACACTGGCAAGCATGTGCTCCAAAATGCATGAGCTTTGACATTACACATGAAGGTGAAGGCCACAGGGTAGTTTTTAATAAATTATAGCATTGATAAGGATATCGTTGTCGTTCCATCTTTAGTAATTTACACCAATATTAACCACTCTCACTTGGCTGAGAATGAAAAGAGGATAACGCCTTGTATCGCCTAAATGGCCTTATTTGAAGCAAACTTCCCAACCCATAAAAAGCGTTTAAAATAGATGATTGAACTTTCTCTATTGCCTCATAATATTTAGTGCCCCATATCTTTCCCCCATATAACAAAATTGGTGCACATTTACCATCAAAAATAGAACATGCTGTAGAAAATGGAACATTTACAAGTTTTTTGAAAAATGTATATACTGGAATAACCGCTTTAGAGGCTTGACATGCTAATTGTTTACAGGATACTGACCATGATAATCTAGAAGATATAACTAATCCTAAATATTTATAATATGTCTTAATTTCTAAAAGAACATTGCCATATGCCCAGTGTTCATGCTTAGCAAGTTTACCTCCATTTCTGAATAGAATGACATTTGTTTTTGTAAGTTGACTTCTAAACCCCATTTCTTGCAAAAGGAAGACAGTACATTTAATTGTTTCTGCAGGCCATTAACAGTATATGAAAACATGTCAATATCATCAGCAAAAAGAAGTAACATTAAATCAACAATATCCTGTGTCACAAATACACCATAACTACACTCATTATATACTTCTGTTACAAGTTCATTAATGAAAAAGATAATTAAAGCTGGGCTTAATATGCAACCCTGTCTCACACCACTAGAAGTGGAAAACACTTCTGTCCTACCAGATGAAGTTTTAATACAAGCCTTAACAGAAGAATACATATATCAAATGACATTGAACAATTTTCCATGACAACATTTAGTAAGCAGTAATAATTTATTTCTATCAACATAATCAAAAGCATTTTTAAAATCGATAAAAGCACAATAAAATGTACCTTTTGGGTTTCTAAAATATTTTGAAAACAATGCTTGCAATATGAATAGATTATCAACTGTTGAGTAATTTTGGCGGAATCCAGCTTGACATTCTGATAAAAGATCATTTACATCTAACCAAATTCTAAGGCGCTTTTCTATAACAATAGTGAACAATTTACCTGTAACATTCAGAATGGAAATACCTATATAATTGTTGGGGTCAGACGTTTACCCGACTTAAACAAAGGCAAAATCATACCTATATTCCATGATTCTGGAAAATCGCCAATATTTAAGATTCTATTAAAAAGAAGTTTCAAATAGGGTACTATGAAATTTCCCGACATCTTGAAAAATTCAGGGGGTACTCCATCCTCACCTGCAGATTTACTACTTTTTAAACTTTTCAGAGCATCTACTATTTCTCTATCTGTTATTTCACCTGACAAAAGATCATCCGTGAAAGACAAAACATTACAATCCCCACAAGAATGTGAGATAATATACTGGGAAACAAAACAATCAAAATCGTTTACATCAACATTTCAACGTTCGTATTTAACAAATTATTGAAATAATCGTACCAAATATCAGGACACCTCGAGTTACTTGAAACATTTCCAAGTATAACTTTCTTTAACGTCTTCCAAAAACTCTTATAATCTCCATGTTCAGCAGACCTCTTTATATCATCACATATTTTGGTATTATAAGAACGCTTTTTTTTCAGAACATTTTTTATATTCATTTTTGGCATCTACATACAACTTTAAGTTTAAATCACATTTAAATTTTCTGAATGTGTTCAATAGAGAATATTTTTTCGATTTTAATTGACTACAATCCTTATCAAACCAAGGTGGTTGGTGTGAATAGATTTCGGGTGACTGTATCATAGGCTCCTGCATTCACTGCACAGTGAATTAATATATCACTTAGATGTCTTACCGCAATATTAATGTTTTCTTCTTCAAATAATAAAGTAAATGTGTTAAACATATCTATCACATCTTTACTGCGGAGATAATTTTGATATAGAATTTGACAAATCAGAGGAAGACGGTAACTTATCCTTGAATATGATTCAATTTTTTGTGAATTCGGAATCTCATTATTACTTTCTGATGGGATAATATTCGTAAAATAGCACACCAATGGAAGGTGGTCCGACTCAGTGCGTTGCCATACTTTCATATCTACAATATTATCAAATATGTTTGAAGAAGGAATTAAATAGTCAACAACACCAGATCCAGAATATGATATATAGGTCATGTTTCAAACGTTATCTGATTTAGTTCTTCCATTAACAATATGGATACCAAGTATCTTACAGATATGTAGTAGGTTTAAACCATAATTATTAACGACAGTATCTAGCGAATGTCGGGGGCAAGAGAAGTCATCTGATTTATAATCATCATCAACTTGTAATAATCAACATCATCATCTATGATATAATCTAATTCACTTCCAGTCCTGGCATTAAAGTCGCCACACATCATGAATTCCGACAACTCGCCATAATCATTAATAATATCAAGCAGTTGTCGCTCTAGATTACATAGACTCAGTCTCACTCTCTTCACTGTACCGGATGTTGTCTCCGGTGGGGTCTTACGCCGGTTAGATCGTCCTTGTTCGCACCATACAAAACGAAAATCAAATGACACCTATTCTCATTCATGAACCAAGCTCATAATTTGATCCTCAAACTAAACGCTATTATGATCCATGTCAAGCATGTCAGTTGTAACTTACATGGGCAGCGTAACTTTGTGCTGATGAACACTGCTTTCAATTTCTTCTGTTTTTAAGGTACAATGTTTCCTGTAATGTTTGTTGTCAGAACTCAGAAAGACATCCTCTTGCTATTTCGTATCATAAAGAATGGAAACCAGTTGATATTATTTTCAAAAGGAAATAATACGAACCAAACTTTTGACACACAAAAGTACATGTGCCCAGCGAATGATTGCTGTTAGAATGTAGAAATGTATTCTCTGCTAATTTGCACTATATCAGGCAATACCTGTTTTTCCTTAAGGAAATATTAGGAACCAAACTTACAACAAAGATTTTATATGATACACAATTCCACATCACAATTTTAATATATGTAATATGCAATTTCCGTAGGCATTGTAGCCCCTTACAGAAGACCGGGTTGTCACTGCTCGTAAAAATGTACTTCTTTGGTTTTTGAATTATACAAATTAGAAATCATCCTTTTAATTTACATGGGCAGCATAACTCCATGTTGAACAGTGGCTGCAAGTTTTACGTACTGACAAACTCCAACGTTTTTAGCGAACATCTGCTGTTAGAATGCAGAAAGATATTTTTCTTTTTGTGTGTTGCACTATATTTAGTAGAAAACAGGTCACACTTATTCTCTTTAGGGAAATATCACGAACCAAACCTATAACAAAGAGAATTCGCTTGATCTTCCATTCCATAACGCAATTGTATCAGTCATGTCTCCTCTCTTAACTTTTCAATTTCTTCTTGAAGTTTTGTAAGTTCGTTTAGTTTTTCTACCTTAATGTTTTGAAAGTTTTCCCTGATTTCGTTTTCAACTTCACATATTCTGTCTTCCAACTGTTCAATTTTGTGGCACCGTTGTTGTTTTTTCATAAATGAGGACATAGATATAGATTTACTTCTAACTTTCATAAGAAATGTTTCCAAAAGCAAAGTATCACTAATGGTTAATTCAAGGTCCTTGTCACTAATACCTTGTATTTCTTGATAAATGTTTCTATTGAAATATTCTTGTTTCATTTCTCTCAAAATTGTGTTGACTTTTTCAACATAATCTTTATTGTGTAATAACGAGGTATTAAATTTCCTATATCCCTTACCTTTTTCTTTAGACAAAGTATTTGAAATTGATATTATAACTGCTGAATGGTCTGATTTCTATCCTGGGAGAATATTACATTCTATTGTAAGCTTTGCCATGTCTTGTGATAGTAAAAGAAATCTAGCCTAGCCTGCTGTCTAGGATTTTTTTCCACCATGTAAAACATTAAGAGCCTTGGTTATATTGTGTCCAAATATCCAACTAATCGTAGTTTTCTATGATATCTAAGACCACTTGTCTGGCTTTAGGATTGTTAACATGCCGATAATTCTCTATATCTATTGAAGGGTCAAGTACGAAATTCCAGTCTCCACACAATACCAAAGAATCATTTTCGAGGCTATCAATATTTCTAAAAATATTCTCATAAAATGTTGTTTGGGCCGTAAGATATTTGAGAGGGTAAATTTTACACCATCAATTGAGATATCTGCAATAATAAAGTTGCCATTAGGATCTTTTATTGTTCTATGTATTTTAACTTCAATATTGTTATTAAAAAGAATGGCAACCCCTCTTGCATTAGATCTATAGGGGGGCGATAATGCACTCTAATCCCCATTCGTTTCTCATTACTAGTTCCTCTTTTCCAGCAACGTGAATATCTTGTAAACAAATGATTGAGCAACATTTGTTTCTCCACATATTCATTATTTCTTTATGCTTATTTTTCTCCCCGAGAGATTGCTGGGGACCCTACAGTTTGCCGACACTATTTTAATGATACACCAATCAACTTCTCATTGACTGACTTCGGCTTATGTATACAAGATTGCTGTTGTTTGAATCTCATGGGACCAAATTTCCTTCTCGAGTCATCGTGTGTATTTATGAGACGAATTCGTGTAACCGGTATTCAAATGATGACAACTATAACAGGGAATGGTCGGGACCGACAGGTACTTCGAGTTATGCATAATATTCGAGACACCGGCATTCGACTCATCGGGATTGGACTGTATATTGTCCATAGTCATGTTTGGCGAAGTCAAAGGTATTTATAAGTTGATATGTCTATGGCAACATGGTTATTTTTTTGGGAGTGATTAAAGCATAGCATGAAGTACCTACACATGTGGAATTTATACTTAATAAACAAAAGTAAAAGAACAAAAAACAAAGTGTATAAAAACAAAGAAGAAACCTGGAGCGATGTTGGTCAGCCTGGATTCACCCTGCCCACATGAGTTGAAAAAGCGTTATGGAGTTGTATGTCAAAGTAGATGATATTCGCTGAATACATTGTTACTTATGCAACACAAAACTTGGGAGCAGTGACAACCTGTTCTTCTATATATATCTACAATGCCCACGGAAGTTGGAAATTCCTAGTAGAACAAAAACAACTTTATACAAATCTGTACCCCCAAAGTGATAGAGCTTCAGAAAAGGAAATTCAGGATTTCCTCTCAAAAGTTCCAGTTCCTTCTTTAGATAAACAACAAAGAGACAATTCGGAAAAAGAAATTACATTGAATGAGCAATAAAAGGCATGAAAAATAACAAAATCCCCGGGGTAGACGGCTTTCCAATAGAATTTTTCAAGGTTTTTTTGAAAGGACTAAAGGTTTGGGTGCACAGATTTATCAGTGAATCATTTTATAATGGCTGTTTGAGTGTGAACATTAACAGAGGAATTATAACATGCCTGCCTAAAGGAAACAAAGATAGGACCTATCTTAAAAACTGGCGACCAATCACCCCTTTAAATTGTCTGTACAAGATTATTAGCACATGTATCACTAAGAGAATTAAGACTGTTTTGGATCTTTTGATACACGAAAATCAAACTGGATTCATTCCAGGGAGATCTTTAGCAGATAACATAAGATAAATGTATGACATCATCCTGGAAACAACATCTAAGAATAAGAAATGTATGCCACTTTCTATAGACTTTGAAAAAGCCTTTGATTCTGTGTCAAAAATAGCTATACTTAAAGTTTTGGAAAGGTTTGGCTTTGGTCCTCAGATGATAAAGTGGGTATATATTGTGATAAGCAAAGCAACCTCTTGTGTCATACAAACTGACCATCTCTCTTCATTGTTTGATAATGGTAGAGGCTGCAGACAGGGTGACACAATCTCCCCATATCTATTTCTTTTTGTTGCAGAAATACTGGCCACTATGATTAGAGACAGTGCTACGATTAAAGGCATGTATTTTGAAAACAGAGCATAAATTAGGTCAGTATGCCGACGATACACAGCTTTTTTTGGTCGGATCAGAAGAAAGCCTAAGAGCTGCACTAAACATTTTGGAAAGATTTTACTACTATTAAGGATTAAGAATGAATTCAGATAAAACTAAGGCAATATGGCTTGGGCCAATGATTGGAAAGAATATTAAAGTGTGCGAAGATGTTAATTTAGATTGGGTTCATGGTGACTTTGAAGTTCTTGGCATTCAACTAAACGCAAATCTAGAAAGACTATGGGTTAACACCAGAAAAAGACTAGAAAACATTAAGAGATTATTAGCAAATTGTCATAAACGTAAATTGACATTAATTGGAAAAATAGCTGTGATAAAAACTTTAGCATTATCTACATCACCCAAAGAATTTGTTGATGAACTAAATTCAATTTTCTTTAAGTTTATTTGGACAAACCTGACAAAATCAAACGGGCGAATTTGACAAGAAGCTATGAGAATGGTGGATTGAGAATGGTAGATATAAATGCGTTTATATCATCGCTAAAACTCAGTATCCTAAAATATAGCATGTTTGAGAACCTCTATAATAGCTACTTTCCTTTAAAACTATTTTTTCAATTGGGTGCCCATGTACCGTCTTACAGACTTTGTAAAACTGATAACCCCTACTGACAGGATTTGATATACATTTGGAGTACATACTAAAGGTCTCATTTGACAGATGCAAGAGATATTCAGGCTATTCTAGCTGAACCGATATGGTTCAACCACCAGTGTACACGCTCAAATTTTATTATAAAAAACTGGCTCTGTAAAGGAGTGCATTATATAAGAGACCTATTTGACGAGAACGGACTCTTATTCAATCTTAAGGGTACATATTTAGACCATTATCGAGTTGTTAGTAACCTCCCTAGAGAATGGAAAAGGGTGTTAGACAATTCTAAACCTATATGTATCTAAGATCTTAGGATTAATAACGTTCTTATGGACTGGACTAAACCATCCAAGGGATCTCGGAAGATATACGATATACTTGTGCAAAACAAATATCTCCCTATTATCTGTAGTAAATGGCAACAAATGTTCTTAACTGACTTAAACTGGAAGGAAATATTTAGTCTTCCTAAACAATGCTGTAGAGATGTCAAGCTACAAGATTTCCTATATAGATTTTTGCATCGCTTTATATACACTAAAAATGAATTATTTGAAATGAAGTTGATCGACAATAGTATTTGTCAAAGATGTAATAGTGAAAACGAATCGACTGCATGTTTATTTTGAATGTCCACGGGTTGGTACAACATTTTTGGTACAATCTGGAACAACTTTTGAGACAACATTTGTGTTATGAGATTCAGCTAAGTCTTAAATCCATCCTATTTGGTATCCAGGGGACCGCAAACTTTAGACTGGTGAACCACATTCTTTTGGATGGAAAAATCCTTTATTGCTACCTTGAAAGATATTTTTCAAGTTGAAAGATATGTTGCCAGAATGAAAAACCAAACAAATGTATGTATGAGCAAATGCCTACCATTACTTACAGCATAGACCGATGTGTCATGACTCTTCAACATGCTTCAAGTAGAACTTTGAGGTAGTGAGTTACAACTGTGCCTATTCATGGACGGGAAAAGACACATATTTATATACATAAGCTGTATTAGAAATTAAACTTTGTCCTTAAAATCCTTCATCGCTTCTTTGAAAGATATGTTGCCAGAATGAAAAACCAACCAGACGAATGTGGAGCAAACGGGCACCCATTACTTACAACATGGTCTGATGTGTCATGATTCGTCAATGTGTACAATGTATGATCTTTGTGCAGTAATATTGGAATGTACCTACTCATGGTTGAAGACTGATGTGCTGTGAATTGTCAACATGTACAAGCCTGTATTAGGCATGACATCTGTATAATAATGTATGAATGTTCCTACTTCTTGGCTACCCAGAATGATATGTTGCTATTATGACAAAAACTCAAATGAACCCCATGACCAAACAGGTAATATTACCCATAGCACCGACTTACCTAATTGCCCAAGCTTAGATGATCCGTAAACATACAACCTTGTATGATTTTCGTATAAAATGAATGTACCTACCGATGTGAATAAAAAAAGTTGAAAAGAAAATTTCTCTCAAAATAGAATGCAATATCACTTTTAATACCAACAGCTATTCCACCAGAAAACCTGCCCCGGGTTTGATATCTTCTAGGATTACTAGTGTAAATATCATATTCACCGACAATATCATTTAAAATATCATGTGCATTTAAACACATTGTTTCATTGAAACAGAGAATGTTAAACCTTTTACAGAATGATATAAAATCAGGATACTCAGCTTTTGATATAAGACCATCTATATTCCAAGAGCATATAGACGTTATGACATCAGTATCACTCGGTGTATTGTTGGCAGTTATGATGTCATTAACATGCGTATCTGTGTGATCATTATACAGTGTAGATGGCGAGAGTGGCGTATCAAGTGTGACGTCAGATGAGAAGTTTATTGTATCAGGAGAGAAGTTTGTTCAATCTCCAGCAGACTTTGGTTTGGAATTACAGTGGCTATTTAGAATATCAACACTGTCGATGCATACTGAACCAGCTGAGTCGATGTCAAGTGACGAGCTCATAAAATCTCGCACCACCTTCTCTGTCCCACTCCGCGTCTCATTTCGTCCCTCTGTCAGCCCATAGAAAATGAAATTTGAATAAGTAACTCAGATTGTTAGTGGCTGTATCCTCAATGGGGGTTAAATCACTGTAAGATTATTGTCCTCCTGTGAGGGTACGTAAGTCCCAAAACATTCAAAGTAAATGAAAACTCTCCACATTTGTAATCGTAGAATATGTGTATTTTTAATGTATGGCTAGATTATTCTAAATTGCTAACAGCTGAAGGGATGATGTAAATCCAGCTGGTGCCCATGCAGGAAGCAAATGTACTGTAAGTACCCATGGTCCCTAGTATGGTGATCTACCTTCAGTTGTTGGCAATATATAGCCTGTTTTTATATTGTATTTTCGTGTATAGTTAAAATGTTTTAGATTTAGTTACTAGCTTTAAAATTATATAATCTGTGATAATATAGTTGTTTTACTGTCCTTTATCGACAGGTTTTTATAATTTACCTTTAATTTATATTAATCTATAACTTGATTTAGTCACGATATGGCTGAAATATTGCCAAAGTGACTTAAAATTTTATCTCACTCACTCACTCCGCTATGCTTCAACGTAGTCAATTTCACAAGCCTAATTAACTAAATATAAGTGTATATCTTTTGTGATATGATTTTAGCATTTTGTGATATGTATTTTTTAAAATCACTATTTTTTAGTTTAATGCTTTTTGTGCCCCATGGCCGGATATTGCATGTTCTTTTACTATTGTGTATGGTACCGTGTACTATGCAATATGCGACATTCTTCTTCTTCTCTATCTGGTTATAAGGGCTTATATGCGAAGTAGAAGGCCAGTTTTGATCAGAATTATACCTAAGGCTTTGAAGGTTTGGGTGTTATTTAGTGAGCTTAGAAGTGTTTGAAGTGTTAGGTGCCTGTTTGTGTCCAGTGAACTCTGGGTACCATTCCGTGTTGTTGGTATTGTATGCCGTGTAGTAGGACGTGCTCGGGCGTTTCTGTTTTATTGCAGTGTATGAATGTGTCTGTTTGGAATTTAATTTTGTATGGCCTGTGTGTAATTTAGCTACTGTCCTGTAAATATTTATGGATTGAAGGGAGTTTTTAAATTATTTGAGAGTGGTTTGTTTGATAGATTTTTGAGTTATGATTTTGAATTTTGGTACCTACTTTGCCACTTTTGGAACATTTCTTTTGAGGGTAATATTATTTTATATAAAAGAACACAGTTACCAAAACTTATGCCCTAACCTCACAGGACGGGGGGATTAAAAGAAACAACAAAGCTAAAATATTCATCCATTTTCTTAAATGTCACATATAAATGGAACACATTTGTATCATTTATCATGATTACATCCTGTCATGACAGATCATATTAAAGTCACATCGTTCATGTTCACTCTGCTGTTCAGTTCAGTTCAGTTCATTTATTCACCAAACCCACTCACAGTGGTACATAGTACATTTATACATGAATAATGTTATACTGATACGAGGCAATATCATTGAAGTTTTGAAAGATTTACATAATTTCATAAAATTCATTTGTTTAGCTTATCAATAATTATGTAATTTCTTTTCATAAAAAGACTATGAAATTTAATATAATTATACTCCTCACAAAAAAATAAGCAACAAGTATTTTCAGTGTAATATCTTTATCAATTTCGATAGCAATTTTTGCCGACATGTTACTGAAAGGTAAATATTCAAAGAATACATAACCTTTAGTGACTGTCAAATTAATTTATCTGATAACATTGACAACATAACCCGAACACAACCACACTCAGAAACAACATGCAAAATGTGTGGGATGAATGTGCACCACTCTTCACACATGCATCCTGATCGGCGTAAACCTACCTGTAATCATTCCCCTGGTACAACAAGCGGGTCCTAACTTCATTTTAATGGGTGATAATGCCCGTCCATGGATGATAATGGCCGAGAATGAGTTGTTAACGATGTTGTTTAGATCAACAACATCACACATATGGACTGGCCTGCAAGGTCACTTGATCTTAATCCCATTGAACATGCTTGGGACATTATTGGAAGTCGTGTTTACGGTTTCCATGTGCAACCCCAGACTCTGGATGACCTTGAGCAGGCGTTACAGAGAATGGCAGAACATTCCACAACA
Source organism: Haliotis rubra (assembly GCF_003918875.1). Classification (NCBI taxonomy): domain Eukaryota; kingdom Metazoa; phylum Mollusca; class Gastropoda; order Lepetellida; family Haliotidae; genus Haliotis; species Haliotis rubra. Next base: position 350,140 of record NW_025767734.1, read on the forward strand.
GCAACTTTAAAGGCTCATTTGGTCAATGCAAAGACGTGTAGAAGCTTGCATTTGTGCTCATGGTGGTCATACGCGTTACTGAACACTGCTTCACTGTCCAAAACTGACTTGAACCTTAATGTTAACATTTTGCTCCATCAATGCAGCACATTTTGCACGACTGTTTCGCGGGTACATGCTTTTGATGATTTGTAAGTCTATTATTGCTCAATACCATTTCATTTCATTTTGTTAATCGTGTGTATACATATTTAACCTTTCTATTGCATCATTCCATGATTTGAAATTTCAATAAATGAAAATGTAATGAGACTACAAATTTGTGTTGCTTAACTTTTTGTGAGGAGTATATAGGTTTTGTACAACAATACTTTGGTAATAACGTTGTTCTCTCTTCTAATAAAGAGTGAGTTAAAATTTAAAGTCACATCGCAAGTAATCCAGCCGTATCGTGACTATGAAAGTTGTACATTTTTAAATGAATACATGAAATAAAAGCAAACTTATATACTTTCCTGTCTGCGAAGGACAGTAGGATAATTAGTCTATCACAGATTTATGCTTAAAACTATTTCTACGTTTAACGGTACAATATAAAAATGAGCTGTAGATTGCCAACAACTGAAGGTAGATCACCATACTACGGACCATGGGTACATGCAGTACAGTTGCTTCCTGCATGGTTCCTAGATGGACTTACACCATCCCTTCAGCTGTTAGCAATTTAGACAAATCTAGCTATACATTAAATGAACACATATATTCTACGATTAAAAAGGTGGTAAGTTTGAATTAACTTTGAATGTTTGGGGACGATACTTTAACCCCGTGTGAGGATACAGCCACTAACAATATAAGTTACTAATCTAAACTACAAATCACTAAAATACATCTATCTACAAAACATATCAATCCAAATTTATCAATGAGATCAATTTCTTTTTTTTTTAAATTAAATGAAGATGTACATTATTAAAAAGATACTTCATCATTTTTACATTGAAATAGTTATCCCATTGTGGTGGAAAAAATCAATACAGTCAAGCAGGATATGCTTTTCCGTGATTCTTTCATCACAACGGATACAAAACGGAGGATGTTCATCTTTGAACAAATATTCGTGAGTGTAACCTGAGTGGCCAACGCGACATCGTCGCATAATGACCTCTTCAAATCTGGACTGGCAACCCAAGTAGGTGTAACCGATAATTGGTGTAATTTCATGTAACTTATTTATACCTACTTGAGTGTCTCACTTCTTTTGCATTAGATCACGGATGTACGATCTAATGGCGGCTTTGTAATCTGAGTATGGGATCAGAAGTGGTGTCGCAGATTTGTTGAGTGCCTTAGCAGCAAAATCGGCCATTGTGTTACCAGAAATGCCAACATGGCTGGGTAACCAACAGAGGACGATTTCGTATTGGCCAGTAGCAAGATCATTATATTATTCAATAATTTCAATTAAAAGTGGATGTTTACAAGATCAGTTTTTAATACCCTGAAGGCACTAAAGAGATTCAGAAAAGATTATGCTGTGAAAATTGAACTATCACCGGAATCTAGAGGATATTGTTCTGCGCCACCATCCTTGGATCCATCTGTAAACAAGGATTTATATGTTTTATATATATTTTAGAATTGATTAAATTTTTGTTTATATTGTGATTCATTAGTTTCTGATTATTTTAAGTACAATACAATACAATATAGCTTATTCAAAGTCTCACCATTAGTTCAGCAAGAGTTAAAATAGAGCATTTTGAATATCAAAAGGTAAAAGTACAAATGCCACCCAAAAGGGTTACAAGAGACTATAATTTACAAAATTAGTGTACTTTATATCTATGTAAAAAGAGATGTTACATATTATAATATACATAGGGACAATTTATATAACTATAAATATAAGGAATTTAAATGATGAAATACACAATTAAGGACAAAATATTAAGTCTATTGTTAAATTATGCATAAAGTAATTTCCTACGCATAAACAATGTAAAGCACATGCTTCCTAAAAGTGGTAAATTACAATGGTTATTTAAAATGGTAATATATACAGGAATATTATAAAACATATTCTTAAAATAAAAAGTACGGATATCGTCATAAAAGGGACAGTGTGAAAGGAAGTGTGTTTCGTCTTCAACTTGGTATGTACAGTGTTTGCAGTAGCGTTGTGTAACGGGAAGGGGGGAGCAGTATCGGCCCGTTTCTATCTCGACTTTTGGGAGTCGCATCTCAAGGAAGCAAGTATCCCTCGCTGGTATCATGGAAGTCGAGTGTAACCCTCAGTGTCCAGTTCAGTCTTAAGAAGTTTAAAAGTTCTCAGTTTTGGTGTTGACTTGACGCTGTCCTTCCAACGTTGTTTATCGATGGAGACAAGTCTGAATAAAATGTTATTTAAAACCCATTTAGATGACTTATCCGTGGTATTTAGCAAGTCTGTCAGTTCAAGTTCACTGTAGATATGCTATAGCTCCTTCTCCCAGGACTTTCCTCTTGTAAGTGACCACTGGTGAATTCTGTGGGTCAGTCTGGTCGTGGGTATTCGCTGTAACCTACACCACAGTCGGGCAGCCTCCAGATACAGTTTAAACTGACAGTCCAACCATCCCATATCTCCTCGTACAGCATTGTTACAAGTGCTTCTTGAGACTCCGATGAGGACACGACATGCTCTGTTCTATATAGTGTAGACTTCTTTATACTTGTTAACTCCCCACAGACCAGAGCAATAGGATAAAACAGGTTGCACAATACTTTCAGAAAGTCGGGTAAAGGCATCAAAGTAAAACTTGTGGCAGACATATCCTAGAGCACGTGAAGCAGAATTTACCAGTTCTTTTACAGCATAGCGCAAGTCACAATGCACGTGTAGCCACAGACCGAGATAATGGATCGAGTGGCACATGACCACAGTGGAAAGTCCCGTTATGTTGAGGCACGCTTTTCATCCTGAAATGTACAACGCAAATTTTTAATTCAAATCCCGAAACACGAATTTTTAAAGGAACGCAGATTTGAGGTCCAAATATCGAAAACTGCAGTTTGAATGTTTTTGTTTTTACAACGAGCACCTACCTAATACATTAGAAAGGGGATGACATATAAGAGTTCAAATACCAAATGCGAGTGTCGAATCTGCAAAAATAACGAAGGTGAAAAGAAATTCAGATTCGGGTTTCAAATCCCGAAACCCGAATGTCTAAAGAAACGCAGATTTAAGGTGTCCAAATATCGAAAACTGTAGTTTGGATGTTTATGTTTTTACAACGAGCACCTAGTACATTAGAAGGGGGATAACACGAATCCCTGACACGAATCCTTCCTCAATGCCATGTGACATATGCATGAATCTCTCCTCAATGCCGTGTGACACGAATTTCTCCTCAATGCCATGTGACACGAATCTCTCCTCAATGCCGTGTGACAAAATTCAAGTTATAATTTCAACTTTCCTAAATGAAACACGTCAAGCAATATTCCTACAGCTCCAACTGTTGGTGTTTCGCAATGTTTGAGGTACAATCGAGCATTCCCTTTACCAAGATTTTCAAAGAGTGTCATACTGTTGTTCAGAAGTTTTTCGATCAAGGTTACAACATCCAAGACTTCAGGGAAGGCTTTCAACAAGTTTTATGGTAGGAATATGGAGGAAATTTTTAAAAATTCGTTGCATCATTGACAAAGATGTCCGATGCAATTCCCTATTTTGACTGCTTTTAGCAGAGATGTCTTGAGGATTTTGAAATGGTTTTGTCGTTTTTATGTTCATATTCTGTGAAAGTTTGTCTAAGATGACTTGAAAAGGCTTGGATGTCTTCACATTATCAAATCATAGCGAGAACTATAGCATTCACGATCTTATTCGGAAGTTACCCAAACGCTTATATATTATTTTTCACATATATGAAAAACACGACTTTCCTTATGTGAGATGTTGACACGAGTACTTCAGAGTAAACATGACACCACAGACCACACATTCGTCAAGAACGGGGTACGAATGATTGACATGATGAGTGCCACGGGAACCTCTGACACTGAACGAATCCTCAGAGGAAAAACACGAGACATATTGAACGAGTCTTTCGCAACTATAAGTAAATAGACCTGGGTCGTGTATAGGAAAAACACCAAGACTTGACAGTCATTACGTGTAGGCTTTCATGAGTTGTACGTTCATGTATATTAAGCATTCTGTTTTCATAAGCACGTCCAGATAATGAGCCTGACATGGAACAATCATGCTTTGGTAACCAATTTTAAACACCGACAGTACACCAATAGCCTGTCTTCATTTGAAGCACACATGAATGACCCAGGAACAGTAACTGAACATTATAACTCACACTGGACTAGGATTGGGTTCATGGTCGGCCCAACATTGGCTATTCCCCATTACGCCCATGTACCCAAACATATCTACACCAAACTGGTCCAGCAATGAATCACACACAAAGAACACAATCTGTTAAACAATACGGCGAGTTCATGAAATGCATCGTTTGGAGAGTTTGATTCTGAGCCAATAAATTCAAAACGTTCGCGATCGGTTCACTAATCACTCCTTTACTACTGAGGTACAGTCCGTAAATAAGACACATGGTCCTGAAACCCCTGTACCCAACAGGATCCTAAATTTGATGTTTTATCATCAATCATTGAAAAAGTTGTTTAAGAAACTATCATGTAATATTTAATTGTTTTATTTTCATTCTTCACACAGAGGGGTGACACACGTCTGGTGGACAGCGCCAGCTGTTTCCTGACAAGTAGGGGTCATCTCACCTGGTTGAACGTTTTTAGGCCATCAAGTGAAGGATGGAATGATCTTCAATTAATATGCCTCTTCATCTGCCTTGGTCAATATTTCCTGCAGTGTGAACACAATACAGAAAGCTAAATTTAAAATTAACATTCACACACTTGTAATTGTATCATACCAGGTGTGAGGTTACATCTGTTCGAAATGGTCACTATAAGTGAACCGATGTCTGCTTTCTGCCATTGAATCACGAGCAAATATGAAGTAAATGATCATATGATCCCTGCACGACTAAGGGACATAACAAATCCTGGCGCCATGGAAGACAGGCAATTGTACTTCGATGTGCTTAACCTAATGGTCTTTCCTTAGTGGACACAATGTATTTGGATGTGCACTTGCAGTTTGGTCACAGTGTGTAAAATTTAGAAATCAGCAGCAACATGGCCCTTTCTGGGCACAGCAGCCAGACAACATTTATCAAATCAACTTCCGTGGCAGCATATTGTCAGCGGCTTCGCTCTATCCAGTCATCTCTGCTAGCATGGTTTCTTCTTTTAAAAACTTAAAGCACTTCTAATGAGGCACAGGAAGGGGCTATTTCAGAAGCAACACGACTGCTATGTATACTACTGGAATAAAGTAACTGTTCGTTATTTGATGTCATGCCATTTTTATAATGCAAAAAGATAATAACATGATTTGTGGTGTTTTCTTTAATCACTGTTTAACTGTTGACAGGATAATATCGAAATCTGTATGATTTGACACTAGGCATCGTGACACGCCCTTGATGAGATGTGGTGTCACAAGTCACTATCGTGTATGTCCACCATTGGCGTCGATGCAGGCTTGGCGACTACAAAGCAACGATTGAAGAAAGCTTGGGGAATGTTGTTCCATGTCTGAATCATCGCTTATCCCAATTTAGCTAACGTCAATGGCTGATTCTTGGCTTGACGTAAACGTCGCTCCATTTCATCCCAAGCGTGCTCGATAGGGGACAGGTCCGGAGAAACAGCTTTCCAGGGGAGTACCGGAATGTTCTGGTGTCTCAGGAAATCTGTCACAACAGGAGCGACATGTGGACGGGCTTTATCTTGCTGAAGTGTGAAGTTACATCTCTGTCCTTTAATGAACGGTTGTACATGAGGCCGAATGATCTCATCCCTGTGTCACAGAACTGTCAGATTGCCATTGTCAATGACACGTTGTGTTCAGCAATGAGATGTGATGCTCCCCCATACCATAACCCTTTCGCCACCAAACTGTCGAAGTTGAACAACGCACGCGTCAGCATACCGTTCACCTCATCGTCTGTACACAATGCCCTGCCATCTGAGCTGTCCAGATGAAATGCTGTCTGCACCAAGACGTGCCTGTCGGTGGCGTTGGAGCATGTTTAGGGTTATTGTTATAACCTTTCAAATAACCTTTATTCTATGCTGTTTTATGTATGCACAGATAATTTCCCCCGTCAGTATACATAAGGTAGCGTGTACCATTTTGGTACATATTGCAGAGTTCATGTTCACTACGTGCTTTGGTCGTATATATATTTGATTTGATAGTACATTTAAGGAAAAGTAAACGAGCTCCATTAGACTAACAACTAGTCTCTGAAATGAACATATTTTACTGAATAAAGTTCATAGTAAAAATATAAAATATATTGAAAAGGAGCCCTGAGACTTTCCTGAAGCTGAGGAAATCTAGACTTGCCACATTTTCTAGACTTGCGTGGGCTTTCTTGGATATATTTGCTTCAGGGTCTGTACGACTGACTAGAGCTCCATGTACATCAATAATTTTTGTATGACATATGTTAATAGTTTGGATACGATTTATACACTCGGTTCAAAATATTGGTATCTCTTGTTCATTCAGATTTTGTCTGATCGTCACCTGGTCACCATGAAACACCATCAATGAACCTTCAAACACACACGTGCAGCTTGTCGTTTCTCGTAATGATCCAGTTATCAAACAGTTATCAAACAGTGGTATCTTCGACGGACAAGTGATAAAACGACATATTATATAGACAACCGTATGTATCCCGCTAGAACATTTATGCATTTACAACCTCACATTTCCCTATTTCACATTCATAACAAAGTCAGTCAGAAACGTACAAATTTTATTTAGCAAACGTGGAAAGGGTTTTGTAGCCTGTATTTAAATGTATAAAGCTCAAATTACAATTGGGGCCAAAACGAAAGCATGTTTTGACTTGTGAAATGACACGTGGCCATGAATACACATAGACAGCGTATCTCTTAAGCCGCATATTAAAGCAGTGAAACTTAGTAACACAGCACGGACAGACAGAACGGGTGGTAGAGTCGGCAGTATATGCGGGATCAAGGATGGCAGGCAAAATTTCCTCAGTTGACCAGGTTCTTGAAGCATTGGGAGGTAGAGGACGGTACCAGCTATTTCAGTACTTCGTGTGTATGTTCTCATCGTTCTCGGCGTCATTCCAGCTTTTCAACATTGTGTTTGTGGGTATGTAGTTGTATATTGAATAATATTAACCATGCTCATCTCAAGCAGCATACGTGTAACTGTCTGTGATTACATTCATATGTTCACTTATTGAAATGAACACATCTGTCACTTGTCATGCGTTATTGAAAGGAACACATCTGTCACTTGTCATATAATATAGCAAGAAAATGCTTTGTTGACTTTCATATTTTCGTGTCTCATGTTTTTACGGATTTTGTATCACTGCTGAACGAAATACACTTGGCACAAAAGGAACTGTACGTTGTTCTAACTTTGAAATATAGCCATCACGCTATTCCATGTTAACTTAGACAAGTGGATATTGAGATAATATGAAGAAAACGTCAAGGCAGCATGTCCAGATGTGGGACAGAGGTCAAGCAGCAATGTCACCAACTCAATAGGGCAGCATTTTATTTTTTGTGTTTCTCATCGCTCGACCGACCCTTCTTATTTTATTGCCGACCCTCCCAAAACACTTTATTTTTTCATTCTAAAACCGCCGACTTGAACCTAAAACGTACTGCTTCGTCATGTTTATCTATATAAAATGTTTTAATCTGTCGCTGCCACAAGTCCAAAGAACGCGAGAAATTGTAATAAGAGTTACAATAAATGAGAATCAAGAACATTATTCGGATAATTTTGTCTTTATTAAGGGGTTTTGTTATGGGTTTTTTCCCGACCGACCGACGCATGTTTAGATTGTGGTGGCTACGTGAAACACATAACAAAAAATGATGCCCATAGCATGTACCGTAGCGGTGATATGTTTCGGAAGCAGTGCTTTTTGAAGCTGGAAACATGTTTTGGGATCGTTTCCAGACCAAGACGAATGATGCATGCACACTGTGAAAAATACTATTCAAACTAAAATAGGGGTTATCCAATACAAAGTGCCACAAGTATTGATATTATGTATCTTTACTGAGATAAATCGTTTAACAGCATTAGCCGTTGGACAACAGATGACCATAGAGTTTGTCACATGATTGACTGACTGACTGACTGAGTTTGGTTTTACGCCGCTTTTAGCAATATTCCAGCAACATCACGGCGGGGGACACCAGAAATGGGCTTCACACATTGTACCCATGTGGGGATTCGAACCCGGGTCTTCGGCGTAACGAGCCAACGCTTTAACCACTAGGCTACCCCACCAACCCTGTTACATGATTGACCCGCCTTTCCATCACCATGTAAAATTCAATATTTTCCCGTGAATCTGCCGCTATTCTCATTCATCCCTCATTGGAATTACACTATAGACGCAGCTGGACATCAACAGGAACTATACATGTATAATCCTATCATTATCACCCAACTTGTGGATTTACATACACCTTTATTTCAGTTTTTGTTTTGTTTTGTAGGTAGACATGTGGCCCATACCTGCAAACAACCGGTCAATATATCTGATATCTACCACGTCATTGACAATGAACTCTTTCAAGCCAACAACAGCAAGATCTACTTTGAGAAATGTAACATACGGGTTGAAGCCAACATTTCTGGCGATATCTCCACCTCCGATTTGTCCTGTATCTATGGATACGAGTATGTGGAAGGGAAAGATACTTCGCTGATGTCTGATGTGAGTTGAAGGTTTTTAAACCTTTCAGTTTGCTTGGAAAGATTTGATATCACAACACTCTGACCATTAGGTTAATATTTTCATTAATCCTTCGTGTAGTACTGGAGGCGTATGTGTTGTTGTAGATTGTAAGATAGTTCAGCGCGACAACTACTGTATGCCTTTGTTAAAGAATAGGAATTACAAGAGTCTAAGTGTTGCTTGTCTATGTTAAAGAATAGGTGTATGGCAATGTCAGCGCTACAACTGTCACACCTTCATGTTAAACCTGAAATGTATATTTCCTGTGGCGCATTAAGCAAAGATCTTATGCGAATGTTGATCAAATTCCGATGCCAATAACTTGAATATACAAAAACAACGTTTTTCAAAGATAATTGTCCCATATAAAGAATTAGTTTGTAACAAATGTACTTTAAACGTGCTTGAAGACGAATATCACTTGTTGCTAATATGTCCATTTTATAACCGATGCAGATCCCAATGTATTCCAGCCTATTTCTACAGCCCACCTTCAATTGTCAAATTCCGAGCCCTTATGAAGATACACAGTGTCACTGTTCTTAAAGGAATATGTATATTCCTGAAGCAAAACCTACGTTAAAATAATTGTATTATGAATTATATTTCAACTCTACACACCATGACAATGTTGTATTACCTGTTATACTCTTGGCCACATGGCCTTCAATTCTGAATAAAGTGAAGTGAAGTTAAAGTATAGGCTGATAGTTGCAAGTGCTATAACTAATGGACGTTTTCGTTAAAGCATACACGCAGAACAGTGCATTAGTGCTACAACTTCAATGATTATGTCATCAGTTAATGGAGTTTTCGCCGCTTTCTTGCCAACTATATTTACATCGTCATATTTACAGATGGACATCGTGTGTGACAGAGCACATTTACGCGGATTTGCCCAGACGGTTCTCATCATAGGGCAGGGTATTGGAGCGTTCGTTCTTCCCATCTTCTCGGACCGTTTTGGCCGCCGCCCTGTGCATCTCTTCGCCCACCTTTGTTTTCTGGGATTGGGATTGGGCGTCGCCTTCGCCCCTACCTACACTGTATTTCTTGTATTACGAGTGTTCTTGGGTTTTGTACAACAGGTAAATTTGATGTTATTTAAGCCCCAAGCCGAAATCATAGATTCCTCATTCGCGCTTAACTCGTAGGAAACTTCAATGTATTTCATCGACATTTCTAACGGAAATCCACGGTCTTAATAGATTAACACACAAATGATATGGTACCATTTCAGATGATATGTGCACTGCCACTTAACATGTAGTTTACGTCTTTTTCAGGGAATTGTATTGACGAAAACGACAATAAGCATTGAGATTTTCCCCTCTCGTCATCGAAAGCTGAGTGGTCTGTTGAACGCTTTTCTGTGGACGGTTGCTACCACTGTCATCGCCCTGATCGCCTACCTGATGCAGACGTACTCCTGGAGAACTACACAGCTTGTGTACTGTTCTGTGTCCTTATACGTCTTCGTCCAGTTCTTGTGAGCCATTGTCCTTTTCTTGAAGGTGTTTAAATCATGTCTTGTATTACTGTTTCTGACGGGTGATCTTCACTGGACCGACATTATTCCCTGCTGGAACTATTATTGTAATGACGGTAAATATTAATTCTGCTTAATACATGAACTTTTCATGCCTTAGATATGATTCATTACACTTAGGGACCGTTCATAATTTATGGCTAGGGGGTGATGGCGATATTTTGTGGAGAAGCATGTAAAATGTGAATGACTCCCCTATAATTTATGTACAAAGTAAATGACCCTGCTGCATGTCATGTATAAAATAAATGCCTCCCCCCCCCCCCCCAAGATTTAAGGATATTTTTTGTCATATGCTAATGTACAAATAAATCACACACACCCCAGTTAAAGTGCACAAAATTGATGCCCCCACCCTACCTACCCAGAACAAAATGGGTGCCACATTTCCCCCAGCCCCACCACCCATCCCACCCCTCACCCCTATAAACATCATCATCCCCTCTAGCCATAAAATACTGGGGCAGTGGGGTAGCCTAGTGGTGAAAGCGTTCACTCGTCACGCCGAAGACCGGGTTCGAATCCCCACATGGGTACAATGTGTGAAGCCCATTTCTGGTGTCCCCCGCCGTGATATTGCTGGAATGTTGCTAAAAGCGGCGTAAAACACAACTCACTCACTCACTCATAAATTACTACACAGCTATATCTTTGCAGTTTGCACACGTCTTAGATGTACTTTCTTGGAATGATGGACAGACAGGACATCGGATAGTACAGTAATTGCCCTTCTTAGTGTCACACATTGTATAATTTAACAGAAAGAAACTAAATTTCTTAGACCAACTGATAAGCTGAATGCTACAGATATATTGTTCCAACAGGCACATGTATTGCATTATGGTTCCCCGAACACCTGTAATGGTTGTTACTTTCATTCTTCCAATTCCAGCTTACTGGACGAGTCTCTGTCCTGGTTGATCACCAACAACAAGACCAAGCAAGTCACTAAGAATCTCAAGAAAGCAGCTCGCATCAGCGGTAAGGACTATCAAACAGTTTTGAATGTTTACAAGAACATACAGAAACAACAGGAATCTGAGAACAGCCTCACTGAATCTTTACTTGGAAGCAAAGACCGGGGCCTCAATGGAAAGAAGACAACTCTGAAAGAAAAGGATAAAACTAAGCCTTCATTCTTAGACCTGATGAAAAGAAAACGACTGGCCGCGAATGTGTTTGTATTGTGGTTTACATGGTACGTCAACCCACTTTCCCATTTAGTCAACCAAACAGAATTCCTTTGATGTAGGCTGTGTTTGTAGGAAATCAGGGTACACCAAGCAACAATGCTGAGCTTGGTTGAAATCACTCATGCTCTTTGGTTGTCCATACTTGTCACGGACTTGAATTACTCTGGACTTTCAGTATGTATTCCCCCCATTGAGCAGACAGTCCTGTATAATAGAAGTAATGTTCACATTCCACTACTGCTAGGGACAGCCAAGAAGTGGCAGACATTCTGGTGACGTGATCTAAGGCATCAATAACACCTTAATCTCTTATGTATACAACCATGTACATCTTCTTTACTGGCTTCCAATCAACGTACTTAATCCTGCATACCATCTGTCTTTTCAACCTCTTCTATTGTATAACCAACTCATTTTCGCCTTATCTATTGTCCAAACATCTCATGCATGCATATATATATATATATATATATATATATATATATATTTATATATAATCCAAACTTACTTCCCATGTACCACTTGCTTGACAACGATATTAGAATCTATGTCGAAACGTCGCCTATACAGAATAAAGAAGTCGTATATCCATAAAAAATAGTCCTCATTCTTCATCACTTTCCGTCAGAAAAATGCATAAAACGCCCTAACGTTATCAGTGAAGAAAGTCATTATTATTTTCGAGACCTCCAGATCAAACAAATTGTTATGTGTGTCATATCTGTTTACGTTTCTAAATGCACATATCGTGTCCATATCTCCCACAGGTCAGCCTGAGTGTTTGTTGTAATTCTCGTTTATGATGTTTCAGGATAACCGACAGTTTAACAGTGTTTGGGCTCTACATGACAGCACATTCTCTAGCTGGGAGCCCTCATCTCAATTTCGTGCTATACAGTCTCCTGGAGGCTCCGTCAATTCTTGTCTTCTACTTTATGGTCGACAGGTACACACGTTCCATCAACTGACATTAGTATGAATTATGTACGTTCAGTAAACGTTCAGTAAATGTTCAGTATACTTTCACTGAATGGATGAACCGGAACCTGTACAGAGTTTCACCTTCATACACATGTACATACATATACGTATACAAAGCTGGTTTACCATTATCGTGCCCACAGCGGAATAGACCTGTATCATTGTTGGGATGACTGACATTCCCTTCAAAGTAACAGTTCACTCCCTGACTCACGCATTGAGTTCATTCGTCCATTTGTGTAAATGTAGCTGCTAATTGGATTTTTACGACTGATGGAGTCTGTGTCCATGTGTGTCCATAATCTGGACAGTGTTGATGTTTTTGTATGAAAATTGCAATGCGACTGTTATTTCCATTATTGGTATCTGTGTCCCAAATCGAGCATGTTTATTTGCCCGAGTAGCCCGGATGACCGGGGTTAGCGGATGTATGCATGTAGTGTGAACGAGGTCACAGACGTATTTGTGATAGGTGCCAACCTGTGGAGATGTAGTCAGCATAACCACAACCTAACCATAACAATAAGGAAGAGTGAATTGTTGAATGCCTCAGTCAGGTATATCCTGGCAATATAACGACGACAAATTCATAATCGGCCATGCAAACCATTGACTGAAAGCTTGATCAACATTGTACGATACTTGTACACAGTGGGACACCGTCCTCCTCAATCTGACTCAACCTGACTCCCCCTAAATTTATTTTAAACGGAACACATTATAGTAATAATGAACGACTGGAGTATTGTTCTGTTATTATTCATAATACTTTATATTTGACAGATACGGACGTAAAAAAACAAGCATGACTCTACATGGCATCGCTGGTATTGCTCTGCTCATGGCCACAGTCTGCAAATGTGTAGCCAGTAAGTCCTAAACATGAATATTTATACTCCCTGTGCAATGAAAGTGCAAGCATTCAATAATTTTGCATTGCAAAACACCAAATATTTTTACTTTACAACGGGGCTTCACGTTGCCTTGTTAAGCTAAGGCGTCGCGATTTGCTGTATACTGTATACTGCCCGTTTGCAGGACAGACATATCTGTTCGTTGGTTAGAATCCTTAAATAAACTCTGTCAAAAAGAAACGCAACCCCTGTCCTCAGATATGAAAAATTCGTTTGAATGAAGTTATTGCTGCCAAACTAAATTTTATTCGAATGTATTGAAATGATACACGTAATTAATGAAGATTACCATCCAAACAACTGCATTTGTACGCATAAGTGTATTTTATTGCTTATTCCGTCACAACGCATGAAATGACCCTCATGGTGACTTCGCACAAAAAAACAACATGCAAATCATGAAAATGGCAGTTAATGTAGGGGTGTATAAAAGCCCATGTGCTTCCGTATTACATTCATTCATTTGTCGCCGAAAAGCTGTGTTAAAAATGCCACGATTGAGTGCTGCCGACCGAAATATCGCCATTGGTCGTGTTCAAGCCGGAGAAAGTTTTGGAACTGTTGCACGGCACCTAAATGTTCACAAAACAACGATATCCCGACTTTGGAGCCGCTACAACAACTTCAATTTGACCAACGATCGCCCGAGAAGTGGAAGGCCAAGAATCACGACCCCCCTTCAAGATCGGTACATCCGGGTCCATCACCTGCGTAATCGGCATGCCCTACCAACCGTGACTGCCACACAAATACCAGGTTTGAGGAGAGTGTCAGCTCAAACGATTAGGAACCGTCTGAAAGAAGCGGGTTTACGTGCCTGTAGACCAGTTGTTGGACCTGTACTACGCCCCTACATCGACGCCGACGACTCAGGTGGTGCAACAACGTAAGGATACGGACTTTACAAAACTGGAGGCGAATCTGGTTTTCTGATGAATCACGTTTTCTTTGCAACGTCACGACGGAAGACAGCGTCTGTATAGGAGACGTCATAAACGTTTTGCGCCCATCTGCGTCCGACAGGTGGACAGATTTGGCGGAGAAAGCGTCATGGTTTGGGGAACCATCTCATACAACCAGAAATCAGACTTGGTGATCGTTCCAGGAACCTGACAGCCCAACGTTACATCAACCACGTGTTAGAGCTTCACCTTCTCCCGATTATTGACCAACAGACACAGATTTTTCAACGGGACAACGCCCGGCCTCATACTGCACGTGCAACAATGAACTTTCTGCAGAATTCCAACGTCAATGTCTTGCCATGACCCTCTAAATCACCAGACCTCAACCCTATTGAACACCTGTGGATACTCTGGATCGACGCGTACGTCAACGTCAGCCGCCGCCACAGACGCTGCAACAGCTCGCCGTTGCACTGCAGGAGGAGTGGAGAGCCATTCCCCAGGAAAGAATCCGGCGTCTTATCCGTTCTTGTCCAAGGAGATGCCGTGCAGTGATTGCAGCGCGTGGTGCTCATACGAGATACTGAGAAAGACGCCCCCCTGGTGACAAACTGGTGTCTGTGAGATGACTTTTGAAATGACAATTTTAAACATGCCCATCTGGGTTATTATTCTGCCAAATTTCAGACTTCTGTCTTAAATAATAAAAATGCCGTGTCGTCCTAAAACTTCAGATCACAATCTCTAAAATACAGGGGTTGCGTTTCTTTTTTGACAGAGTTTAGTTTGATTAGGCATCATACCCATCTGAACTTTCATCCCAAAGGTCTGCTTGTTTATTGTTTAACGCCACCTGTTCCAGCTATATGTCGGCGGTCTGTAAATAATCTAGTCTGGACCAGCCAATCTAGTGACTGACATCATGAGCATCGATCTATGCAATTGGGATACAATGGCATGTGTCAACCAAGTCAACGAGCCCGACCATCCGATCCCGTTAGTTGCCTCTTACGACAAGCATGGATTGCTAAAGCCCAAAGGTTGACTCAATACCACTAGCTCTCAAAGACCCATATACACATTTTTTCTCAGTAATATAACTAAGTTCAGTAGGTTAGTGGTATATGGTATAGCACTCTGTTTTTTCTAACACGTCTTACACCCTGGTTCCAGAAGGCAGCTCATGGTCTCCGATTGCTGTCACAGCCTTCTCTTGTATCGGGATGTTCGGGGCGGGGGGAGCATGGGGAACGTCCTTCTTCTTCACACCAGAAATGTTTCCAACGAATCTGAGGTCAGTCTTCTTTGAAATAACCAAATCTACACATCCTTAAATTTAACTGGAAACGTTAATAAATCAATATTCATCACTAAATATATATATATGTGTGTGTGTATGTGTGTGTGTGTGGTATTCTGCACTTATCGACGAAGAACGTTTTTGTCACTTTCTCAGGAAGTATTTCCATATATAATAAAAAGCACCTGATAAGGATGTCAACGTGAAAATTATAACAATGTCACAACCGACGACTAAATGCAGGGTTACACTTATATAATATTCATTGAGTAATCAATTAAATGTTTGTATTGTTGTAATGTCAGTAAGTTACACATATGAAAACACCAAAATAACTCATTTTAGAAATTTTGGACTGGGGACTTCTTCTGCCTGTTCTCGGCTAGGTGGGATGTTGGCTCCTTTCTCGAGTCTCCTTGTAAGTATGACCATTGTGAGCCCTTAACTGTATCATCAGTATTGTGAGAACCAAAAATGGCACAAAGATCGAGTTCTCAACAAGGACTGAGATACGTTTAGCAGCATATATCACGAAATAATTGTGCACTGCATTTCACACACTGGTATAATAATATTTGACAAATAATATTTCACACTGATACTTTATTGGTATAGGAAATGGTGTTAAACTGTCATGATATGAATGTATGCACAACTCAAAAGAAGTTAGGGTCAAAGGAAGATTTCAGCCTGACAATTATGCATAGCATACATATAATACAGAATTTCCAAGCACGAATATGGTAGAATATGGTTTATGCTGTCCTAAAGCTGCGCACTGTATAAAAATCATATGCTCTATGCAAATGATTGAAAGCATTCTTTGAAAATTCATCAATTCCGGAAATAATGGGTATGTCAATAACGGGTGAAACCATCACGTGCTCATCGACATGCGGCACATCGTTGAAGCATACTGTCAATCAGACCGTGAAAAAATATCTGTGAGATAGCCTGCCACTCTGCCAGAAAAAAACTGGACCAATTCTTGAAGGTTACCAGGTTGATGATGATTGTCCCTCACTCGGCTGCCCAACTCATCCCGAGTGCTCAATCGGTGACATATCAGGCGAGTATGCAGGCCAATCCATTCTCACAATGCCATTTTGATTGGGGAAATCATTCACAAGCCTGGGCCTATGTGGCCTAGCATTATCATCATGAAGAAGAGAACCAGCTCCAATTTGCCGAAGAGTAGGAACAACAAACGGAAGCAAAGTGTCGTCCCTGTATCTGGTACCAGTCAAATGTCGTCCCTGTATCTGATACCAGTCAAATGTCGTCCCTGTATCTGATACCAGTCAAATGTCGTCCCTGTATCTGATACCAGTCAAATTTCGTCCCTGTATCTGATACCAGTCAAATGTCGTCCCTGTATCTGATACCAGTCAAATGTCGTCCCTGTATCTGATACCAGTCAAATGTCGTCCCTGTATCTGATACCAGTCAAATTTCCCTCGATGACATAAAGAGGAGTCTAGAAATTCTAGAAAACGCAGACTGCACGTGCAATAATTAAACGACCTCACAAAGTTCAAGCAACTTAGTAGTTCAATGCAAACAGTTTTGTTGACCCGTTCCTTGAGATCAAATGGTCAATTTCCAACAGATTACTACAATTGTTGTGTTTGCATAGATCACACGTTTTGCACACAGTGCTCAGCTTTAGGACAGCATAAACCAATTCTAACCACATTCATGCTTGGGAATTCTGTTTTATCTATGCATATTTAAATGTCATGCTGAAATTTATCCTTTAACCCTTAACTGCTTCTGAGTCGTGTATAAATATAATATGAACGTGAAATAAGCAGTTACCCAAACGGCGGTGTGGAATAACTGAGGGTCGATAAGATTGTCTAGTGACACTCCAGGATGATATGAACTCAGTCCCGTATGTCGTCTCTTGCGACAAGGTTTGTGTGCTGACAAACAGTTCTAACCCGGATCTTCACTGAGGTTTTCCTTAGAAACAACAACGTTTTTGTGACCACGTTTAGTAATGTTCAGAGTAAATACCGTATTTTCTTACATAAATGCAGGCTGAACACGTGGAGTGGGCCCCTGGAACCATCTTCGGAGTGTGCTGTCTCCTGGTTACCGTCCTCGTAAACGTCCTTCCAGAGACGATGGGGAGAGAACTCCCGCAAACCGTGGACGACGTGGAAGCATGGCATAAAAAGACAGACGCCAAAACAGCTAAAGATATTGACATTCTTCCGCCGTAGTATCTTGGTACTTATAATTGTCCCTTCTCCATATTGGAGTAACTACAGAAGTGTAAATTTGGATTGATGTAGGTGTTCAGTATTAGTTGAGCAGCTTGTCATAGTATATGTATACAGTCATATGCTTCAGAATATATCTATATGACTGATTCTACTAATAAACAGCTATTGTTTTAGTACAACGGCATGTGGTTGTATGTTATACTGCTTGGGCAACAGTACGCTATCAGACACCTGTCCTATACCTACACCTGCACTTGCACACCGACTTCACGTAACGAAACCTCCACCATGGTATATTTGCAATCAATTGCTTCAGACAATACAGGAGCATACATGGCATGGAAACCGTGTGAATGGCATCGCTGATTGTCAGTGGTGCATTCATATATTTTTCACATCGTTTTCCCCTTTGGAAATAGTCAGCTGAAGACTGGTCATTCTCTTCCAATGGTGTTTATATGAAGATAGCTCCAGTCGTAACCTATTTGACTCAAGCGATGGCGTTATAGCAGCTAATACTACGATTGCCCGATACACTGGTAGCATAACATGACATGATGTCTATTCGAAGTGTTGCGTTGACGAATACTATCAGTATAGCACATAAAGCAGGTACAAGTTGAAACCATACAAAACAACATGTCCTCGCTGGTCACAGATCTAACTCGCTCTGTAATAAGGTAAGATAAGGTAGGTGACATGCATACATCACAAACGATTCTTGCTTTAGATAAACAATATTTAATTTGTATTTCTATAAATACATACACATGCATGTGCAACTTATTGCTTTCAAGTGTATCGCATCCCAGTTGCGTAGATTGACGCTCATGCTGTTGATCACTGGATTGTCTGGTTCAGACTCGATTATTTACAGACCGCTGCCGTTTAGCTGGACAATTGCTGAGCGCGGCGTTAAACGACAAACCAACCAACCAACTTAGAAATGTCGTAAAAGCGTTTCATAGCGTTGAAACACCAGTACTTCAGCTTACCACTCGCTGCGATACACAGTTGCACACTTTATGTTCTAATTCGCTTCGCTCAAACGAACATGAAATATTTACCAAGTACAACATACTCATAATATAGGGTGCAGTCTACCGCGCCTCGAAAGCGAGCAGGTATATTTAAGACGTATACATTGCAAGAGTGTGCATCGACATGTGATCTTGTTGTTGCCAAACATTACCAAAATTGTCAACTCAAGTTCGGAGAGTGATGTATTTCCGAACAGATTCAAGCACGCTTTTGTCAAGCCTCTGCTGAAAAAACCTGGTCTGGTCCATCAGAATCTTCAGATCTTTCGACCTGTCTCAATTTTGTCCGTGCATGACAGGCTGAAAGACCAACTCTCCAAGCATCATCTGTTCGATGAATTCCAGGATTGCTGCTCTAGTGTTGTTGGACCTCTCTGCGGCCTTCGACACAATCGAGCACCATATACTCTTGTCCAGACTCAAATAACAGTACGGACTTGAAGGCCATGCCTTTCAATGGGTGACGTCTTATATGTTTGACCGACAGCAATCTGTTGTCATTGGTAGCGAGAGATCGAAAGGCGCTGTAATCACACGTGTAGTGTCACAGGGATCAGTCCTTGGTCCGGTCTTGTTTGTGTTGTATACTGGATATGTCGGATGGATTACGACAGACCACACAGTTTCTCACCATGCCTATGCTGATGGGCTCCTGATAGCATTTCATCTGTCTGATATCTCACCGTCTCTTCAGTGCATCGCAGAATATCAAGTGCTGTTTGACAGCAAATATGCTTAAACGTAATGACACAAAAACAGAAGCAGTTCTCATTGGTACAAAGCTATAACTTGGCAAGGTCAAACCCGACTTCCTTACAGTTGCAGATGCAGACATCAATTTATCCGACGTTGTTAGGGATTTGGGTGTCTACATCGACTCTTCGGCAATACCTGACAACTGCTGCAACTCAAGCCCTTGTTCGAGCTCTTGTTACATCCAGGCTTGACTAATGTAATAACATCCTTTCAGGCCTTGATAAGCTTCAAAAGATCCAAAACACGTCTGTCCGCATCATCAGCAAGACTACCAAACGTTCCTATATTACACCTGTGTTGAGAGAACTGCACGGCCCAGTGGCCTACGTTTCTAACACGGTCCAGTGGTTTTATCTCCGATGAAAATAAAACAAAGGCAAAGTTACTCGCCTGAATAACGCGTAGCCATCGAGTGACGAAAAACAATTACTTCAACCCAATTTTACAACCTTCAATCACGTGACTAACCCATCACAATTTCACTTGCAACACATGCATCCGCGGTGATTAACTTAAACTACTGTATTTACCCCCAGATAAATGTATTTATGTTCTAATTCGCTTGTCCCAAACGAACATAAAATATAAGTAATTATTACAATATGCGCATAATATAGGGTACTGTCTACCCCGCTTCGATATAAAAGACCGGGCCTGTTGATGCAAAAACAACTTTACTTTCAACAAGGCATTACAAAAAACTTCAAATTCCCAAATTCGCAAACACTAATAGTAATGAATTCACATTGTCTTGAAATCACGACGTTGTCGCTTGCGAAGTGCCGTGGTCTCTGCCCTCTCAAACCGTCTCTTCTCCTCCGAATTAGAAGCAATATCATGGCCCTTCTAACTCCAATCCCCATCCCGCTGATGAACTTATCCCTCTCCTATTACAGGGTCTTTTGGCCGAATCTAGCCTATCAGAAATGTCAGAATTGAACTTGAAATGAATCTCGTCCCCCTTTGTATATAAATTTAGGAGTATCAAATGTCTTCACCTTTTTGAAAACACTGAGTGACCTTTCCTCGGACTCGTCGACAATGTCTCTCTTCAATGACCTTAGCTTGTTTGTCCATATAGACCTTAAACAGCTTAAAGGACTAAAAAGGTTCGGACTGCAAAGGACTCGACTGTCTCGACAGAAGGGCAGAAGGGCAGAAACACGCCTGAATGACGCGTAGACCTCTAGTGCCAAAACAATATCTTCAACCCGATTTTATAACCTTCTATCACGTGACTAACCGAGCACAACTTCACGTGCAACGCATGCATTCGCGGTAGTCAGCCAAGATAAATTTATTTTATTTCCCCCTTACCATTCACCTGCAGTTATCACCTCTATCCAAGCCCCCCTAGACAATCGATCACATACCGCCACAATTATTAACTCTGCCTGGGTCAGGTTCAGATCCCTTAACCCTTTTAACCTTACACCTACATCTCCATCTCCATCTGCACCTAAAATTATATCTACAAGCACACGCGCGCGCGCACGCACACAAACACAAACACACACAGATATATATCATATATATGTGAAGTCAACAAATACATGTACTGTATTTACTCTGAACACACCGAAACTTGGTCACTAAAAAGTCCAGGTGTTGCTTCAAAGGTAAACCCTCATGTAGAGCGGGGTTAGAATTGGTTGTCAGTACCCTAAGCTTGTCGTAAGAGACGACTAACGGGATCGAGTGCATGTCATCCTGGAGAGTCACTAGACCCGCAATTATATACATGCCACTAAATACACAACTACACCTATACATACACACGTGCTCTTAAAATGCCACGTGTAATATTTTCCTACTGTGATTCGCCCACAGCAGGTCGTCAAACGGAGTTGCTTTATAACTAGAATCCAGTCGGCAGCCAAACGTTGGCATCTTCGTTCACCTCACAGGCATGAGGCCCGGTCCATTGCTGGAAACAGTTAATACCTACACCCTTACCATTATTGTACACTGGTGCGGTGGTAAGTCCCCATGGTCCCTAGTATGGTGATCTCCCTTCAGTCGTTGGCGATCTCTAGCCACTTTTTTATATTGTATTGTCCAAATAGTGCTATTTGTTTTAACTTTCTACGCTAGTTTAACTTCAATTTGTGATATTCTAGTTGTTTTACTGTCCTTCGTCGGCAGGTTTTTATAATATCTATAAATATTCTATTTCCATGTCAAATGTTCTCGTCACGATATGGCTAAAATATTGCCGATGTGACGTTAAATAATGGGGCGGTGGGGTAGCCTAGTGGTTAAAGAGTTGGCTCGCCATGCCGAAGAACCGGGTTCGAATCCCCACATGGGCACAATGTGTGTAGCCCATTTCTGGTGTCCCCCGCCGTGATGTTGCTGGAATATTGCTAAAAACGGCGTAAAACCAAACTCAGTCAGTCAGTATTGTACACTAAACTCAGTCAGTCAGTATTGTACACTAGAGGTGAATGGTTAACCTTGTCATTTTCTTGACAATGAGTGTTTTCATTATTCCTGTAATGTGTTTGATGATCATGTTGTTGACAAAATCAAATGAATAATGAATAAGCACTATTATCATTATAGGATATATATTGAATAACACTTTATAAAAAAATAATTAATATGTAAAATTGTAAAACATATATAATCAAAAACGCTGTGTAATTTATCGACTGATACTGATTCAGATATTTCCACTCCTTCACAAACAGGGAACAGTCCTTTTGAAGTGTGTAAAGTCCTTGCTACAAACAATTTTCAGGAAAAGCTGCAGAAAAACAGATCAAAACATAGACTTGTATAAGTTATCTGCTCCACTGTTATCGATATCATCAGACCGATGTTCAGAGAAATAATAGACAATGTCATTTCCCAAGTTGAGAATCCTGAACAGTCATCATCTTACGCAAAAAAACGAACCATGCTGTTCAAGGGGTTAATACAAGGGGAGTAATCCGTATCACTTGAAATAGATGCGTCAGTAAAAAAGTGGCGAACCTTACACAGTTCGAAGAAGTGGATGAGGCTACACGACTGAAGATGGAAATACATTAGAGCTGATAAATTCTTTATTACCAATCGTAATAATTTTAAAACTACTTGTTTGATCGGCATTCTAGAAGTGGGTGATTCGGTAATGAAGCATGCAACTTTATAGATAAAGAACAATGTTGTTTTCCATAAATATAAAGTTGTATGCTTCGTAATAACTAATAATTAGGAATTGTATGACTGGTAAACCTGCTGATCAGGTTTTCCCTAAAAATCAGGTCATACAAAATGAATACAAAATTGGAATTTCTCATAGAGTATGTCCACGACAGCAATGTAGACGTGTTTGGTTTAATGATGATTTAATAACGATTTTTAAAAAATATTTTACTGACAACGTCGTGGGGAAACTGCCTACGGGAAGTGGACAGGTATATTGGCGAGAGTGTATTGATGTCGGCCGCTATCTCCCATACCGGTAGAACAGCCAGACCTCTTGCACGTTTGGTGTAGACGCCGCGTGGGCGTCTTCGAATTGTTCTCGTAGATACACCTCTAGGTATGGTAAGGGTTGTAAGGACAGCTGGCTGGAACCTGTGTCGGAGCTGCGCGGTTCGAATCCATCGGTCTTGACGTAGGGTCGTTACTGGTTGGCGACCACTACGGGGTCGTCCAATAATTTGATTGTTTTGCTGAAAATAGATATAAGTGTCAAATGGTGTTTCGTTGAATCGACGACCAACGTCACGCTGCAAGGGTAAAGACTTAAGCATTGCTCTTTATCTGTAAGTTTCCCTGAGCAATGGTCCACTATTCATCAGTCCAGTGATGGTAACACACAAAATGCGGTGAAACTTATATGAATAGATCACTGAAAATCAGATATATATTCGTTTTAGTATTGCCAACTTGTCTTCAACCTTTAAAGGTGGGGATGTATCTGAGATCACCATGTTATTAGTAAATTAGCTCCTATTGTAATAAAGTAGTTTTCATCCATATATTCTTATCCTTGATACCTGAGACGACATAATATATTAGTCACACTTTAGCCCTATTCGATAAATCAGCACGCATATGCATTCGCATGCTTTAATACACTACATATTGACATGAACATGACTATACATTGCCATGACATAACTATGGACGACGTGACTTTGCAAAGAGAAATACGTAAGTCAATGTCTAATACAGTGCACGGTGATAGGAACAAGGGAATTTGTTACTTGTATCTCAGGCATCAAGAGTGGCAGAAATCGCAATCAGTCCTTTATTAAATATGAACGAACTGTTTCGAAACGAATCAGTAATTTCTTTGTCCCTGTTATTGAATAGCTCCGCATTGTCTGATCAAATCGCTTACCCGATGTAGTCATATTCCAGTTTCATTTCAATCATCTTTAGAATGTGGCCTTTTCAGCAATTATTAATTTCTTGTAACTTATTGTGAACAACACTGATGACATTTTCCAGACCGATATCCTATTACCAGATCACAATTCTACGATTTCAAGTTTATGACATTCTTTACAAATGCCCAATCCCGTATGACGTTCGAACTTAAAAATTGAAAAATGAAATATATTCATATTGTCCCTAATAATTATGTATTAGCAATCATAAATCGACAGATCCGTATGCAAAAATGTAAAACACATAACGCCTTATATTGATTCAGACAATATAATTTTGTCGATTGGAAGTGTTGCATTTACATTTTGAGCGACTGACTCAAATTGGTAACTTGTGGTGGAAACTTATGCCATTAATTTGGAAAACTGACTGGAATTAAACGCAGTGGACTATAACGGTCTTCCCTAAAACTCTTTTAATATTAAAGTCACTAACATTAAATTTGAAAAACGTATTTAACACCATAGGTGACACGATATATGGTAACACTACACATGATTGATGTCATTCAAGCACATTGATACATTAAACAAATTAGAGAGAAATCCCATTTTTATCATGTCGTATAAACAATGGGTGTAAACTTAACCTCGTACGAAACCCAACTAGTTCAAGCAATACATAAGCAAGAGTTTGGTGATTCCAGCCTTTGTAATTACACAATGGTGTCTTCAAAAATAATAAAACTCAAAGGCAATTACACTTATATAAGCAACATTCTCGCAGTGAATTTGGTTCTAAATGAATTAGTTTGTCACAAACACGTTTTTAAGCCTGATTGTTCGGAATCGTTTAAATTCAAAGGTTTTCGCTTCTTATGCGTTTGATATCTAAACTTGTAGTTAGGACAAATGGCCATGCATCGAGTGCATTTGGATTTAGAAACTTTAGAAAGACTGACTGACAGAGTTTAGTTTTACGCCGCTTTTAGCAATATTCCAGCAATATCACGGCGGGGGACACCAGAATTAGGCTTCACACATTGTGCCCATGTGGGGAATCGAGCCAGGGTCTTCGGCGTGACGAGCCAACGCTTAAACCACTAGGCTACCCCACCGCCCCTGGAAACTTTAGAAGGAAAATTTTAGAGATACCATACAGATTTCACTTCAGTAGACGGCCTAAGTTGTAAGATACACGTTACTGCCTCCAAATATCCATTAAGCTCTTGCCACTTTCCGATGACCTGTTGACCCTACTTGAGTCCCCGAGTCACCACCCCTGAGAGCAAACATCGACAACTATATGTGACATAGTTGGGATAAATATGACTTCAATCGAATCTCAATCAGGGTTTAAGGTTACCACTCTCAAGGCCTCAGTTAAGCTTTTGTTTATGACAGGTGACCTTGGTGGGGCAGGCATACCATTATTAATGCATAGTATCATCACTGTTTGATCGTGATCCATAAACACATGCTCATAGTCAGATTAATACAATGGACTTGAGCAGAGATTTCTAATAGATGTGGAAAGGCTTTAATCACTTTACATTTCTGATTTCCGTGCTCATAAATGTAAACTGCTATTGACTCAGGTCAGGTCTCAGGACACTAAGTCGGATGTTATTCGGGGTGAACAAAATGCATTCTCAATCCAGTGACTTGTCGAATCTTAAGGGTAAGCTTTGTCCCCAAAGTATAATTTACGTCAATAAGTAATCAAATGTCTACGTAAGAAAATAGACAGTCCGGATTCTCCTACGGAACAGACTCCATTAAGAAAGAGTGAAACATCAATCGTTATGAATCGTTGTGTTAGTAAAAAACAAAGCAGTTCATATTATACTCTGACTCATATTTTAAGTTTCAGTCCGAGCATAAATAATTGACTTTATGGCACTCAAATGACCTAAAAATAAGAATGGTGAAACGATGCAGTCAAAGATTATGTAACAGGGACGACAGATACCCAGACACACTTCAAGATGGCGTAAAAACAGTACCATTTCCTAAAGCGTGAAACGAGAAGTGTCTATTATGGATCCAACTTCATGGTCGAATATAAACTGCACCAGACTTGTTTGCACAAAGTATTTTTGTCCATGAAATAGACTATGTGAAACTTCGAATGCATTCGTCCAATGTCACTAGATTCAAGTTCTATTTGAATCTATCAACCACTGTCCCCACTATTCATAACGTACTGATGACTCAATATTGCTTCACTTTTCATAATTTTCGTTATAGTACAGCATGAAATGTAAAGCATGAACATATTATAAATATTATACAACGTTTGTGTAGACAGGGGTAAACATGGTCATTCAGGCTACTCAGGTGCTAAGTGCATCATTACTATTTACTTGAATGTGATGTACTGAAAATTGAAATTCGAGTAATAATTCGAGACAAGATTGTGCATGATCAGCAAGATTATATTTATTTTACAGATATCTTTTCCAACCTGTTGTGAACAAATTATTATTTAGTACCCAAAAGTTTACTGTATTGTTTGAAGATGTCTAGTTTTAGTGCAAATTATATTTACTAGTGTCTGTTAAACGGAAATATTTCATTTATTGAAATAACTTAGTTACCTGCATTCTGCCAGTGTATTAGTTACTGGTCTGTTTTCCTGTGGTTTCAGGCTGACAGAAACTAGATGACGTACATCAACAGGGTGTATCTTCCAGCCACGTAGCATGCTCCACTGCACTGGTAGAGATGAAGATGTAGATGTAGAAACAGTTTTGTGGCACCTCAGTGAAACCTATCATCTGACACAACATGTGAACAGGAGCCACACGCTCTGGAGAAAAACTGATAATTGTTCAATGATTGGATAAAATATAGTCTTGAAATGGTATAAGTGAAGTGCTTATCAAGGCGCTAAAATCGATATGGGACTACGATGTGGGTAAAAAAAGTGATAAAGCTTCTAAATCATCTTTCTACATATGACGAGCAAAAAATATTAGGAAACATGCATATTTTGGGGATATTGTTTTGTTGTGAAGAACGAGCATGCAGTTGACAATAATCTCCCCCTAATATTCCTGATCCCTTGATGATGTGTCAGTCTATTCTCTGCTCCATCTGGATCTAAACTGATTCGGTGTTTTACATTTTCTATTTTTATCAGTGGTTATTCTGTGATGTTATACTGTAATGTTGCTTGTTATTATGAAACGGACCGGTGCTTTTATATATGTCAGGTAATTAGAGAATTGAAGGCAGTAATTTGTACCAGTACGGTTTGTGGCAAGTACGACTTTTAATGTACATGAGGAAACGTTTTCATAAAGAGAAATAGGTGACAGAAAAATCGGCAAATTTCACTCTTTCCCAGCCGTCCTGTTGTGGACATGTTTGTGCAAGGAAATGACAGCGGAGTGATGACTTCTTTCCTGGCAGGGCTGAGACATCTACACGGAGAGGGGAATTATATATGGTCTTATCTGTCATCACCACCCCTCACTATAGCGGCGACCCGTGAAGGTCCGGGTTAGAATATTGATCTTCAGTAACCCATGATTGTCGTAAGAGGCGACCAACAGGATCGGGTGGTCAGGCTCGCTGACTTGGTTGACACATCACATGTCATCGGTTCCCAACTCACTTACTATAGCGGCTTAGGTGAACACGTGTTTCAACATGAATTAACTTGAGAAATAAAGACGAAATGTGACCAGGCATACACATGCGCAGATACACTCATTAATCTGCATGATATTAAAGCAATAGAACTATAGAACACAACACAGACATAGTGAACAGGTGGCAGAGTCGGCGGTTTATAAGGGGAAAGGATGGCAGTCAAAACTTCTTCAGTTGACCAGGTTCTTGATGCACTGGGAGGTGCAGGACGGTACCAGCTGTTTCAGTACTTCGTGTGTATGTTGTCGGCATTGTCAGCGTCCTTCCAGCTTCTCAACATCGTGTTTGTGGGTATGTTGATGTGTATTTAGTAACATTATCAATACTCAAGCATCATACGTGTAACTGACTCTGTTAACATACAATATAGAAATAGTAAAGTTTCAGAAAACATCAGAACCCAAGATATCCAGGGAGTCATCGTGGCTGTCATCACTGATGGACTGTGCACTCTCAGATTCCGCGGAACGTGACCACATCAAGTCCCATGTTAACTCATTCCCTGATCGTCTTGGTGTAGAGACATTATTAACAGAAGACAATTTGCTCGTTTTTAACGCTGTAGTTGTCTACTCAGAGAGATCATTATGGATTAGAAGAAATGGCCAGCTTTTGAGAAGTGCAAACGAATGTTTTCAACGATTGGCCCACAACGTTGCGATTATTGTGTTCGGCGCAGGACCCAAACCCGTTGCGATTGTTGTGTTCAGCGCTGGACCCACACTCGTTGAATGTTCAGCGTAAACTAACTGAGCGTTGCAGCCAGTGCAAGAGGCTCTCTGCGGCACATTATGTACAGAGATTATGTGATGTGTTTCCATTGAGATGTACAGAGTTCTGTTATACTATCTCACTGGCTTCCTGTACATACTATATATATTGCTCGTAATCATATTCACCTCATGAAGGGGTAAGAATTAGCCCAAAAACGTCGTGTTGTAAATATCAAAGACGTTGTAAATCCATACCATACGTTGTTATGCTACCTTCCAACTTCTAAATGCCCATCAAGCATCTGAATATTCCATTGTTAGTCACAGTAACAGATGGGATGTGTTTGAGTGAGGTGTTGTTGTCTCAAGCTGGAAACCTGTTTTATTTATAAACTGTCAAAATCAGCAGATTAAATCACGAATATCGAAAGTTTAACTAAGTGATGCAATGGTTCGTGTAAGATGGGTGCTACCAGTCTGGTATCCGTTTGAGAAAGATCTTGTGTCAATTCAATGTTCTGCAGTGATCCAGTCATCTGATTTCGTTGCTTTTTGTCTCTCGCGCCCATTGGAATACGATCCAGCAGATCATCGAGGCAGATGATTCTCTAGTGTTGGAAATTAACTTTAAGACGGACAATGCAATGGGATTTTAATTATAACTTATGGTAGGCCTTGTCATGCGTGGATTCACGTTACAGTTATCGTTGCAATTGTGGCATCACCCCACTTTATATAACCGATCAAGATGCAGCAGATATGGCATCTAAAACGGGAACATTGATCCTAGATGACAGTCAGTACTAACCGATAAATAACATTAAATATCACTATGTACTTAAAATCCGCTGATTAAATCAAGAGTTCCTTCACACGAATACCTGTTATTGATATCTTTGACAAAATATAGTCTCTGAATTCTTCATGTTGGCCACTTAGCACCTCATCAAACATCACTGATTATTGCCGGATACAGAAATATAGAGACATACAATAACCATTTCCTTGGAATTATACTATAGACGCAGCTGGACGCCAACATGAACTATAGAGGTTTAGTGCAATCATTATAACCCAAATTATTGGATTTACATACTCTTTATTTCAGTGTTTTTGTTTTGTAGGTAGACATGTGGCCCATACCTGCAAACAGCCGGTCAATATATCTGATATCTACCACGTCATTGACAATGAACTCTATCAAGCCAACAACAGTAAGATCTACTTTGAGAAATGTAACATACGGGTTGAAGCCAACATTTCTGGCGATATCTCCACCTCCGATTTGTCCTGTATCTATGGTTACGAGTATGTGGAAGGGAAAGATACCTCGCTGATGTCTGATGTGAGTTGAAGGTTTTTAATCCTTTCAGTTTGCTTGGAAAGATTTGATAACAACACTCTGACCATTAGGTTAATATTGTGATTAAAACCTGTGCTATGGTTTAACATTACATTTAGATACCACTTTCAGCGCTGAAACAGCTTTAAGGAATTTGTAATGTGTGAAAGTTAAAACAGTCTCAGTGCTACAGCTATTGTACGTCTTTGTTAAAGTATAGGATTTACAAATGTTTTAGGAGACAGCCACTGTGATCATGAATAGTAATTACAAGTCTAAGTACTGCATGTCTATGTAAAAGTTTAGGCTACAACAATGTGTTCGCCTTAACTTTCATAACTCCAATTATAGGCAAGTGCTGCAACTACCGGAACTTTTTGTTAAAACATACACGAGAACAGTTCAGTGCTACAACTGCAATATAGTAACGGTAATTCTGATTGCAGTCACCATTTAATGTGGTTTTCGCCGCTTTCTTGCCATCTACATTTACATCGTCATATTTACAGATGGACATCGTGTGTGACAGAGCACATTTACGCGGATTTGCCCAGACGCTTCTCATCATAGGGCAGGGTATTGGAGCGTTCGTCCTTCCCGTCTTCTCGGACCATTATGGCCGCCGCCCTGTGCAGCTCTTGTCCCACCTTTGTTTTCTGGGATTGGGCGTGGGCGTCGCCTTCGCCCCTACCTACACCGTATTTCTTGTATTACGAGTGTTCTTGGGTTTTGTACAACAGGTAAATTTGATCCTATTTATGCCCATGCCAAAATCATAGATTCCTCATTCGCGTTTAACTCGGAGGAATTACCAGAAACTTCAATGTAACTCATCGGCACTTCTAAAGCTATGGTCTTAACGCATTAGAACATAAACGAAATAGTACCACTTCAGATGACATGTCTTCTGCCACTTAATATGAAGTTTACGTCTTTTGTAGGGAATAGTATTGACGAAAATGACAATAAGCATTGAGATGTTCCCCTCTCGTCATCGGAAGCTGAGTGGCCTCTTTGGCTCTATAATGTGGACGTTTTGCACCGCATCCATCGCCCTGATCGCCTACCTGATGCAGACCTACTCCTGGAGAATTACACAGCTTGTGTACTGTTCTGTGTCCTTATACGTCTTCGTCCAGTTCTTGTGAGTAATTGCACCTCTGTGAGCTTTCTGCTAAAACGCGATTTACCTTTTCTTGAAAGCGTTTCAGTAATGTCTTGATTCTGCTGCCTGATCCTCACCGGACCGCCATTATTCCCTACTGGAACTATTATTGTAAGGGACCAACTATCGGTTACACTTACTTTTGGTTGTCAGTCCAAATTTGAAGAGGTCATCATGCGACGATTTGGCACTGGCCATACAAGATATACACATGAGTATTGATTGAAAGGTGAAGATGCTCCGTTTTGTATCCCTTGTGATGGGAGAATCACAGTCACTGCTTGACTGCGTTGATTTTTTCATCAGAAGGGATAAATAATGTCAAAACAGTTCAGGATCGTTTTAACGTTAATCATCATTTAATTATTGCAGTTTTAAAAGAAATTGAATTGTTACATAAATTTTGATAAATGATTTGTAAATAGATACATATTCTATTATTGGCAGTTTGATTAGCAGCTGAGATTGTGAGTGACTGTATCCTCACAGGGGTTGAAGTATTGTTAAATTATTGTCCTCCTGTGGGGGTAATGAATAATAATAATGTGTCCATTTATATAGCGCCAAACTCCACACTAGGTATGCTCATAGCGCTAACAATCCAAGGCCATTATTACCCCGGATAACCCAAGCTGCCTGTTAGGCGCTAGAAGGTTATAGTCATATGACTTTTTTTCCACCGGGTACCCATTTTCCTGCTGGGTGAACAGAGACAATTTTGAACAAACTCACTTGCCTAAGGTGAGACCACATGTGTTTCGTTGTGGGGCAGGACTCAAGTCCTAGAAACTCTCAGGAGTCAAGCTGCCAAACACGGTCACCCATCCAAGGACTCTCCGAGCTCGACGCTGCTTAACTTCACCGATTTGTGACCTGAGCTTTAAGCACAGGACCACGCGCCACCACGTTATTTCCAAAACATTCAAGGTAAATCCAACATACCGTATTTTGAGAACGGAGTATTTTTGTGTTTTTAAGTTATGGCTAAATTTAACTACAATCACCAGCGGCTGAGGGGATGATATAAATCCGTCTAGGGTCCATGCAGGTAGCCCATGTACTATAAGTACTATAAGTCCCCATGGTATGGTGATCTACCTTCAGTTGCTGGTGATCTATAGCCCGTTTATATACTATCCAAAAAAAGAAACGCATAGGCGTTTTGTATTTGAAAAAATCTATTAATTACCAATTGTGTTCAAACAATCGTCAAAATATGTAACAAACGTGTTGATAACATGATGTTACACAGTTGCACAAGTGAAAAATCGACTTTATCTGAAAATGTTGATTTAGATGAGATTTCTTGCAAGAATTAAGAAGGCATCGCCACAACGCAACATAAATCACGTTCAAGTTGAATTGTGCAGCAAAGAGCATGCACTGTCAGACTATAAAAATCCAGATTAATACGGAAATCGGCATTCGTTTTGAAGGAGTTTCAAGGTCAAATCACTATGCCAGGCGTTGACGCTGCGACACGGAACATCGCCATTGAAAGAATGCACGCTGGAGATTAACAATTTTCTGTTGCCAGGCGTCTAAATGTTAGTCTGAGCACGATATCACTGCTTGCAGCTCGTTACATCCAAACAGGTATAACAAATGGCGTTCAGGCAGACCCGTTGAGGCAGACCTCCAGTCACCACTCCAGCCCAAGATCGGTACATCCGGGTACTACATTTGCGTGATCGTACTGCCACGTGTGAGAGCACAGCAGCCAGAGTGCCTGGACTTCGGAGGATATCCGGTCAAACTGTACGGAACAGGTTGACAGAGATTGGACTGAGAGCCAGGAGACACGACGTCGGGACCATTCTACGTGGTCACCATCGCGCTTAAGTCTCCGTTATCTAAAATTATCCACTTGGTTGTATAGACATTGCCTTCTTCTAAACTGATGTAAAAGTTCATGTACTAGTCTATTCAGGACGAGTTATACATGTTTGAAAATACAACATTTTCGCAACAGATTTCTTGTTTATGCGTTTCTTTTTTGGAATAGAATATATTTTATTGTCTTGCATTATAGTATAGGTTTTTAGTTACTTGCTAGTATCTTTGATAGACTAGAAGTTTTACTGTTCATCGTAAACAGTTTTATAGCTTCTAATGGCATTGATCTTTACTGATAATTAATTGTTGTCGTCACAATATGGCTGAAATATTGCCGAAGTGACGATAAATATAAACTCACTCACTCACTATTATTGCTTAACACATGAACTGTTCATGCCTTAGATATGTTTCATTTCACCTAGGAACCGTTCATAATTTATGGCATGGGGGTGATGATGATTTTTCTGGGGATGCATGTAGAATGTGAATTACCTCCACCCACCCACCCCCACCCTACATATTTTGTACATAAGTGACCCCCTGCATGTCATGTACAAAATGGGTGACAAACCCACCCACCCCACCCCTACTTAAAATCATCGTCATCCCCCTAGCCATAAATTATGAACGGTCCCCTAGTACCTTACAATTGTTCAGATAACATACCATATTTTACATTTGCTGTCGAATGACGGAAAGATACGACACCGGTTAGGACAGCCAGACCCTTCTTATTGTCACACATTGTATAATTTAACAGAAAGAGATCCTATTCATTAGAGGAACTCCTGACATGCTAAATGATACAGATCTATTGTTCCAACAGGCACATGTATTGCATTATGGTTCCCCGAACACCTGTAATGGTTGTTACTTTCATTCTACCAATTCCAGCTTACTGGACGAGTCTCTGTCCTGGTTGATCACCAACAACAAGACCAAGCAAGTCACTAAGAATCTCAAGAAAGCAGCTCGCATCAGCGGTAAGGACTATCAAACAGTTTTGAATGTTTACAAGAACATACAGAAACAACAGGAATCTGAGAACAGCCTCACTGAATCTTTACTTGGAAGCAAAGACCGGGGCCTCAATGGAAAGAAGATGACTCTGAAAGAAAAGGATAAGACTAAGCCTTCATTCTTAGACCTGATGAAAAGAAAACGACTGGCCGCGAATGTGTTTGTATTGTGGTTTGTATGGTACGTTATCCCACTTTCTCAATTAGTCAACCGAAATGAATTTAGTTGTGACGTAATAGTTTGGGCTCAGACCGAGAATGAATGAACAAATTCATGTCAATGTTCAACCTCTAACTGTGTCACCTGCAGCTTGGAATAGCCAACACGTGACAGATATATTGGTGACCTAACCAAGTTATCAATAAGCTATCTGCCAGAAAGATGGCCCTACACTTTTGAATCCATACATATAACGTAATGAGAGTCATCGTAATTATCAAGTCCTCCGGATCTAAAACACTGTTATGTGTGTCACTTCTATTGGTGTTTCTAAATGTACATATCTCACAAAGGATTTTTCTCGAGTCACAGTGCCTCATTCATAAATATGTCTCTTGTAATGCTCGTTTGTGATGTTTGTTGTGATGCCAGTGTATGTGTTTCAGGATAACAGACAGTTTAACAGTGTTTGGACTATTCATGATGTCCCATTCTCTCGCTGGCAGCCCCCACGTCAATTTCGTGCTTTACTCTCTCCTTGAGGCTCCGTCAGTTCTTGTCTTCTACTTCATGGTCGACAGGTACACTCTTCCCTGACATCATGAATGAATTATGTACGTGTACGTGTACCTTCACTGAATGGAACACTGGTAGCACGGTATATGTGCAGAGTTTCGCCTCTTTGACGTGCTGGTTCAAAGACTTTAATGCACACATATACGTATGCATTCGGTTTACCATTATCAAAATCGTGTTCTGGGGTTGCATCAAAGAGGAATAGACCTACATTGAGCTTTCTCCTCTCATCAAACCGATCTGTTTCGGTGTCTTTATTGCTATATGCGACGGTATCTGTGTGGAGTATCCACCATGCTTAAGTGGCAGAGTAACCCTGATGGCTGTACACTGTGTGCGATAAGGTTTTAACTTCATGCTAAGGGCCACAACCTACCTCCATATTCATACTACAACATTTAACGATAAAAGAGGAAGAGTTAATGAGTGAATTGTGAAATGCCTTAGTCAACTATATTCTGGACGACCTACTGGTAATCGAGTCTGGACCAAGAAAATTAGTAACTCAAAGTTTGATTAAAATGAATGATATTAGTGTACGGTGAGACACCGTTCTCTTCAATCTGTTGAAGCTAACGCCTGTTGCTACCTTTTCCAATTATTGAAATGAAACAGGTGTAGATTGACTCAGGTGTTCGTGCACTATATATAAATGCTACTTTGTTATATTTGACAGATATGGTCGCAAGAAGACAAGCATGACTCTACATGGCACCGCTGGTATTGCTCTGCTTGCGGCAACAGTCTGCAAATCTGTAGGCAGTAAGTAATGAAATCGATATTTATTCTGTACGAATTTCAAAACTTAACACTTGATAACCTGATTTCCACAATAGACGTGTGTGCATGATTATGAAGATAGATCTGTAGCATGCTGTTGTCATCCAGGTAACAATACCAACGAAAATTAGTGGATTGCGGCATCATGTTATGAGAAAAATATTGCATGACGTTCGCAGTCGATTCCTGATGGTCTGCGCTGACATTCTCCCTCTGATCAGTCTGCATGTGGAGGTTGTTTCACAAATTTGTTCCAGAGATGACGTATGCTGTTTTTTATTACCTCATGTTGGTATGACGCCCAAGGCCGGGGGGAAGACCTATAACAGTGTCCTTTTTTTTGCAGACGGGCCCTCAGACTGTAGTTTTAGACGACTACGGTCCAAGGCTCGTGCAACTTCTGCAACGGACTATCCAGCATTAATGCTACCCACGGCGCGCTCAAATTGATGTTTTATTAGTCGAAGCATGCTGTTTTTATTAACAATGGATTTTCCATGTGTATTCCTGTTTAGCAATACTGATGTGCTTGCATTCCAATGCACGCGCAATCGCTAAGGTAATTATGTGACACGCTACACGTAATTTTGTTTCACAATTTTTCACGTTTTATGACCAAACGTTTCACTTTGCCTTCTATGAACATGTTTAAAGGGGACATGCGTCATTGCCATGTGTATGGCGCTACAAGAAACTAAAAAGAATTGCCTCCTCACAGTTATTATCAATACTGTTGGTGTCAAGTTTCCAATTTTGGTGAAATATAATAAGGTCTGTTAGATGAAAAGAGCAAACATTTGATAATTCTGCAGGGTAAAGCACCAAACAAGGTACTGTACAATATATATTATATATAACGAACCAGAGTTCCTTGGCATGCCAAAACTTTCTGTTCATGGATTTGAATTCCTTATTTTACTGATAATGTAAGTGTGTCAGCACAATACCCGTGCTCATGAAGTCCGCCAATGAGGATTTATAACAGCAATATTGTGTAATTGAGCGTTGAACTCTCAATCACCCATATACACACTTTTACCCAGCAATATAATTTGTTATGTTCAGTATGTTAGTGGTCTTTATGGTACAGCACTCTGGATTTTCTAACACGTCATACACCCTGGTTCCAGAAGGCAGCTCATGGTCTCCGATTGCTGTCACAGCCTTCTCTTGTATCGGGATGTTCGGGGCGGCGGGAGCATGGGGAACGTCCTTCTTCTTCACACCAGAAATGTTTCCAACGAATCTGAGGTCAGTCTTCTTTGAAATGATCACATCTATGTGCAGTACCTATTCATACATTTATTTGGGGCTCTTTCAATTAAATTGTATCAATGTAAATTACGTGATACTGGAACATATCCCAACATTTGGAGAGAGGCAATGCTGTTTCAGTGTACACATTTCGCGAACACCTAGTTCAACATTATTGTTTGTTAATTATTCATAATTTCACAATAATTTAATTCACTTACATGAAAACAACAAAGTAACTTATTTCAGAAATGTTGGACTGGGGACTTCGTCTGCCTGTTCTCGGCTTGGTGGGATGTTGGCTCCTTTCTCGAGTCTCCTTGTAAGTATGACCAGATCCAACGTTAACGCTTAGTTGTATCATCATTATTCCTTGTGCAGTATCAAACTAGTAAATTCGCACAGATCGCAGTTCGCTGTTTGTTACTGTTCGATACAGCTCAGTTATGTTTCACGGAGTTACTAAGGTTCTAAACCGATTTTAGCACGATTCCAACGATTTCTACACGACTATATAACTAGTCCTTTTCCTGAACATTCCTTGGTATTGAAATTGAATCTGAACAACTGGGATACGATGACATGCATCCACCAAGTCCGGGTGGGGTTGGCGGGGTTTGCATTTGAAATCAGCACAGGGACGTTTTATGCACCATTGAAGCCAGTTTAGATTGAAATACCGTATTTGTTCGCATAAATGCAGGCTGAACACGTGGAGTGGGCCCCTGGAACCATCTTCGGAGTGTGCTGTCTCCTAGCTACCCTCCTCGTGAACGTCCTGCCAGAGACGATGGGGAGAGAACTCCCGCAAACCGTGGACGACGTGGAAGCATGGCACAAGAAGACGGACGCCAAAACAGCTAAAGATATGGACAATTCTCCTTAGTGTCTTGGAACTGAGAATTTCCTGACCCTATATTCAAGAATATAATAATGATGTGCGAAATTCGGTTCATTGGGTTAAGAAGCACACCATACATTGTTGTGAAAAAACACATATATGATTGTAAACCAATAGTGAGTTTTTTTCCACAATCTGATTGGTTAATTATCCTTGTCGAATAGTGTTCGACATACCTGAAAATGATGGCCTAATAACCGCACATTAATACGTTGGCACTAATACCGTACTACTTTCGCTGCATGAATTTGCATAATGGAGGAACATTATCACCTCAATTTCTTTCCCTGGGATTTTGATACAATCTTTGAAGATGACAAAGTCTTGGAAGAATTATTCAAAGATGATGGTGACAGGTGTATACAATCACATGGCACATAGTCATATGTGATCAGATAATAGTAAAGTGATTGAAGAGCCATAAAATAATACCCTTCAACATTGTTCAATGATGTTATTCACAAATGAACTGCTCTGCAAATTTCAAGCATTCGTGTATTTCATTTGGTTCAATATTCCAAGTTTAAAAATTATTATTCAGCCAAAGAATAAGTTAATGATACTTGTTTCTGGATATTGATCTTCCAAAATACACCAATCCCAGCACTCCGGACGTTTCCACTTCCACTGGTAATTCCAGCGCTAACGCTGACCCAGCTCCATCTTGTCCACCGAGCGTCCCTCCACAGTCCCGCTTTGCTAAGGTTGATGAGAATGGCCTAAGGGAAATAATTGATGGGTCATTATTGAAAGCAACTGAGAGAAATACAATTTGGGGCGTAAAACTCTTCAGAGGTGTGCAACGTTTAACATTTTGTAAACAAGCCCAAAGGAACTTGCATGTTAGTTACCTCCCTTTCACTAGACTGCCACACGGCTTCTAAACACAATTATCAACGGAATATAAGTAAACATAGCTATCATTTCTAAAAAAACAGCTTTCAACATGATTTACATCTGATCTAACACTGAATGATAATATCATGATATACTAAAATAGCAAAAAATAAATACCAATCGGTTATCATGAATAGGTATCGTAGATCTAATGCAGTCTAGGAAATCCCACTGATACAAGCCCAAGCCCAAGCATATAAAAACAATTAAAAATGTTGAAATCTTACCTTTTGTGTCCGGTTTCATCCTTCAAATCGTATGAATCCCAATAACGAATTGTTCTTTCAACATCCAAAATTTGTCGTCGATATCCGCGATTCTGTTTGGTATAGGTCCGTCTCACATTCTCGCGGGTTTCCTATTCTCGCGGTAAACACGTTTTCTGCCGAAATCGCCGATGCGCGACACTTACCGGTTGTTTACAACACCGGGGGCGGTGGGGTAGCCTAGTGGTTAAAGCGTTGGCTCGTCATGCCGAAGACCCGGGTTCGAATCCCCACATGGGTACAATTTGTGAAGCCCATTTCTGGTGTCCCCCGCCGTGATGTTGCTGGAATATTGCTTAAAGCGGCGTAAAACCAAATTCAGTCAGTCAGTCAGTTTACAACACCGACTGGTAACTAGGAAGTGGACCAAGACTGTAAGTGATCAAAATCTTGCAGTGTCACGAATATTGGGGAGTTTATACCAACTTGGACATATCATTACTTTTTCCCGCCCTTTCCGGCAGGATTGCTAATACCGCGAGAATGGGAGAAGCCTCGTTTCGTCAATGGCGGATCGTATTGTTTATCACCGGGCTCACGAGTGGTAATTCACCTGATCGATCTGGCAGCTGATAGATGTAGATGTTAGAGGAGAAGGCCCTTCATTTTAATACAACAAGCATGAATACGATACGAATTGTTTGTGTTATTTTTTCAGCCGATATCCGTAAGTACCGCGAGAATAGGGAACACCTTCCTACACCTCACGGTGAGTTGGCAAACATTCACTGTCACAAATGTTGAAATACATCTCGAACAATACCAAGTTTCCACATACGTACACAAATCACTGCCTTTGCACAACAGCCGTCAATCTGCTTTCCCATGCCGGAATCGAGTTTAAAGTTCAAAATCATACTGCACCGAATCCAGCAGTGTATACAGAAGAGGTCGTACTCGGCCATTTTGCAGGGGTCTGATCACCAACATGTCGATTCTCGTGCTGGTGCCACTGTTTCATCATCTAAGCCCTCTTCACACTTGCAAAGTTCTTCAATTGTGTCCGTGATGGGAATGTTTCAGGGCATACACAATTCTAACATAAATGTCAACTTCGTTAATCAACAGTAGGCCTAACTTGACACAATCAAATCCATGTGATCATCCTTGATTGGACTAGTCTACGTAAGATTACATGAGGTGGAGAAGGTAGCATAAAATTGAATTCTTTCATTGTCATTGTAATTCCAGTGGTATTGCAGTAATTGAGATTAACATGAAGACATGTATTATGTCACTCATCAAGTTTAATTCAAAGAGCTCCTGAAACAAAATGACTGAATACATTTTGTATTTGTGTATTAATATTAACAGGTATTCATTTCGAACATGACGTAAGGGGTGACAAGAACGGATCTCGCTGGTGTTGCTGGGTAATGTGCCGATCTTGTCGAGGGGTTGACCCTTGGACGACCGCTCCGAGGAAAGTAGCGTTGTATCCCATACGTTCATTTTGGGCAGTGTCCAGCCCGCGTCTGATAGCCTGGATGAGTTAAGCGTGCACTGTTGAAATATGTGAAGTCTTATACCCAAAGTGACAATTCGGCATGTTGGATTTTACGAGAAGTGTGTGCATAAACATGTTCATTGGTATGGTGCGTTTGGTGACTATTGATGTGTTTTTCCAGCCAAGTGCAGCCAGGCTTCACTATATGGATATGTGCCATATCTTTCCATCAGAACATGAAGATAGCTCCACGTAGTGTGAACGTTACACATTATTTCATGGACTTTATTTCAAGTGGTCCATTGATATGACAGCAACGCTGAATGGAATCAGCGGTGGGTAGTTCAGTTAAAGCGTCGCTCGTCCCGAAACCAGAACAACATCCTATTCAACATCATTGGCATATAGTGTCGTTACCTAGTGTTGAAGCAACAGGGATCACTTTGAAAAATCATATTTGTTATGCATTGGGATCAACTGCATCTATGTCAGCCCCAGAACTCATCATTCAATTTTTGTATACCTTCACTTTCATCTACTTCTACACCTACACCTACAGCCACTTCTCCACTTACACCTACACCTTCACCTTCACCTTCACCTTCACCTACACATACCTGCACCTGCACCTGCATCTACACCTATACCTATACCATCACCTTCACCTTTGCCTACACCTTCACCTGCACCAACACCTGCACCAACACCTACACCTGCACCATCACCTACACCTACACCTACACCTGCACCATCACCTGCACCTACACCTGCACCAACACCTACACCTTCATCTACACCTGCACCTGCACATTCAACCATACCTGCACCTACACCTACACCTTCACTCATACCTGCACCTACCCCATCACCAACACCTGCACCTACACCCAACCCTTCACAAACACCGACACCTACCTCTACACCTATACCTACATCTACATCTGCACCCACTGCTCCACTTACACCTACATCTTTACATTTTTTCTGGACAATACAATGTAAAAACGGACTATAGATCGCCAACAACTGAAGGTAGATCACCATACTAGGGCCCATGGGGACTTGCAGTAACTTTGCTACCTGCATGGACCATAGCTGGATTTACACCATCCCTTCAGCGGCTGGCGATGGTCGGAAAACTGAGCCAAATTTTTGAAGAAAAAAAAATCTTCTACGATTAAAAAGCTTGGTAGAGCTAAACTGTCTTTGATAGTTTTGGGACTTACGTACCCTCTCAATAGGACAATATAATGTTACGATACTTTAACCCCCTTTGAGGATACAGCCAGTAACAATCGCACTGATAAAATACCAATCTTCTACTTACAAAACATATTGTTAAAACATTATCTAATAATTTTATTTCTTTAAAAACAAACAATTATTAAATGAAAATTCACATTATAAGAATGATCCTTGATTGTTTTGACACTGAAGAATCAGCAAGAGATTGGATATGGACTACTTTACTGCAGACTGCATAACGGTTTTCCTATGTGGTCATGGTCGGTCCAGAGCAATTGTTGTTCAGATGACAGTAAGGATTCACGTGGTTATTGTGTTTGTTGACTTCATGTGGTCGTTCTGTCTGAATATTTACTCTTACTTTCTAACACTCTTCAGTCACAATGCAGTCAGAAGAGACATAGCTTGAATGTTGCTGTTAGCTGACAACAGCATTAAACATTCACCCACTGAGTTGAGGCACAACGCAAATTATACATATTTACAAATCAATACAAAGGCATCACAATGGCAGTACAAAACAGTGTGGCAGCTCAAATTCAAAGGTAAATCATCACAAGAGCAGTGACCATACCAATAAAGACAATGGTGGTTATATTCACCTCTCATCAACAGTGATCCAACTTGGAAGGCAGGGCAGAGAGTGTCCAGGGTTTGATCATCACAAACAATGCTGGTTATATTCACCTCTCATCAACAGTGATCCAACTTGGAAGACAGGGCAGAGAGTGTCCAGGGTTTGATCATCACAAACAATGGTGGTTATATTCATCTCTCTCATCAACAGTGATCCAACTTGGATCCAACTTGGCAGACAGGGCAGAGAGCGTCCAGGGTGTGATCATCACAAACAATGCTGGTTATTCATCTCTCATCAACAGTGATCCAACTTGGAAGACAGGGCAGAGAGTGTTCAGGGTGTGATCATCACAAACAATGCTGGTTATATTCATCTCTCATCAACAGTGATCCAACTTGGAAGACAGGGCAGAGAGAGTCCAGGGTGTGATCATCACAAACAATGCTGGTTATATTCATCTCTCATCAACAGTGATCCAACTTGGAAGACAGGGCAGAGAGTGTCCAGGGTGTGATCATCACAAACAATGCTGGTTATATTCATCTCTCATCAACAGTGATCCAACTTTGAAGACAGGCCAGAGAGCGTCCAGGGTGTGATCATCACAAACAATGCTGGTTATATTCACCTCTCATCAACAGTGATCCAACTTGGAAGACAGGGCAGAGAGTGTCCAGGGTGTGATCATCACAAACAATGCTGGTTATATTCATCTCTCATCAACAGTGATCCAACTTGGAAGACAGGGCAGAGAGTGTCCAGGGTGTGATCATCACAAA
Source organism: Haliotis rubra (assembly GCF_003918875.1). Classification (NCBI taxonomy): domain Eukaryota; kingdom Metazoa; phylum Mollusca; class Gastropoda; order Lepetellida; family Haliotidae; genus Haliotis; species Haliotis rubra. The sequence continues at coordinate 392,860 of NW_025767734.1, forward strand.
CAGTGCTGGTTATATTCATCTCTCATCAACAGTGATCCAACTTGGAAGACAGGGCAGAGAGTGTCCAGGGTGTGATCATCACAAACAATGATGGTCTTCTTGTGGCTTAAGTTCTAATGTGAGATGAGAAGCAAGAGTTAGCTCCCGTTATATACCTCTCTGGAATAGGTTCTTTACTGTCCGTTACTGAATCTCCAGGTACCATGTATAACAGTTAAACCATCGTCTCACAAGGTATAACACTGCCTCAGAAAAATATATGGTTCTACATAAATATTTTGGCTTTGTCTCTGTGTGATTTCCTGAAAACTATTCCATGTGCTTTCAGGTAATTATGGAAAAACATGTCCAATCTCCAATTTATATCATAGATTCATTTTTTAACAAGGAAACACATTTGAATTTGTGATACTGCTAATACTATGTTCATGAACATTATTTTAGCCATACCAGAGTAGTCAGTCTACTAATACACAATAATTGTTCGTGAAAGAACAGAAAGATTTATTTCGAGGGTTTATTTGCAGGAAATACAGTGAGGTATGTTCTGTTTGGTTTTCTGTTTTTCCTACATGCAACTAATAAATAAATCCGTGATACCTTTTTCGTTTGGGGTTTAGCGCCGAGCCGCCCATGTGTTTTTCTCCAGCGTTTTTCCATGTCTCACGGGAGGCCACTCTTCGGCCCCCAAGCAAAAGCGCATACCGCGCAAAATAAACATGCACTTAGGTTTCGAACCATAATGTCCTGTTACCTTTATATATATTTTTACTGTTCTATTTATAATTTTTCAATATGAATATATTTCTTTTGTGCTCGTGTGAAATCTCGATTGGAAGCTATTGTGCGATTCCGACTATTTACTATGATATTGTTGTGTTTATGAATCCCTTATAAGTGCTGACGACATCAAATACAATAAGGTACAATTAAATATAGTAAGTAACTACATTTGTCATTTATAGTCAAATCTGGAAATTGTGTACCAAAAACCACTTTCAAATCTTAGTAACGGCTTAAATGATATAAGCCCCTGATCGATTACATTTGAAGACGAATCGTATATAATAACACTACGGGATTGTTACTCAACCTTACGTTTCTGCCAAACTGCAAATGCCGGGATTTCAGTTGATGTACTTCAAGAAAATTATCAGCAAGAAGGGGAGTACAATCGATTCCCATGGGGATATTACCTAGTTCCTGCCTAAATTTCCTTTCACTACATTTTACAAATCATATCATGACACGTCAACGACCGAGAATAACCAACCTCAATTCTCCAAGGACACACAATCCGCTGATGTAAAAGACAAAAAGTGGTGAAAATTATGTTCGCCAAAACAGTGCACATATCCTGTTCATTTCAGCAGTTTATTTTATTTTCATTTTTACAGTAAAATTCAGACGAATTTCAGTAAATTTCCTTTAGGTTTTGCAAAATTGTCTTGAACCAATGAAATTTGAGACGTAATTATATTGGAAGTCACCAAGTTAATAACAACTCGCCCATGGAATGGAAGGTTTTTCGATTCCATATTTCCTGAAAAAATTAGATGCTTTAACATAACTTGAACTTTATGAGATTCCAAATAGAAAAAATTCAATCCAGTTCAGTCTTGTTTGATTCAATTATCATTTGTAGTTGACACGACATAAGATATTAGTCATGCTAGTGTCTCTCTTCAATTGGTCACTATGCACATGCTTATGCTTTAAGGTACCACATACTTATAGGAATGATACATGTTCAGCGACATCACTTAAGGGACCGTTCACATTTATGCACAAAGTAAGTGACCCCCATGCTTGTCATGTACAAAATTAATTACACCACCACCACCACCCTCAACTCTTGTAGGCTTACGAATGAACCTTACTACATGAAGAGTTATCTCCCCTGGTGTAGCAGACGGCTTCCTTTGTAGAAATGGCAGATTTGACAGCAGAAGAGAAAAGACAGCTGGTTCTAGATGATTTTGAAAGGGTTGTGACTAATGCAGAAGAGTTAGCTCATGGACATGACAATCCTCTGTCTACAGTATACAGAACTTTGAAGAATATTCAGTCAGGAGTTGGGGTTGAGCACAAGACAGGGTCAGGGAGGCCAAGGAAGTTCAGGAATACGGATCGCCGGCGAATTGGTCAGATTGTGAGTAGGGGAAACTTAAAAAGCGTTGAGAATATCAGAAATGAGATGATTAATAGAAGCCGTAGTCAGGTATGTAATGAAACCATTAGACAAGAATTAGAAAGACTTACCCGAGTGCAAAAACCGGAATTCCCTCACCATCCATGAAAGATGCACAAAACGAAAGACGTTAAAACTAGTGTAGGGCTCACGACAATCCTTTCTGATGAAAGTTCTGTCTGGTTGTTTTTTTTCCAAACTGTGTGAAAATATGGACGAAAGAAAAAACTATCTACCAACGCCCAAAGCATAGCCCGAAATTTCACATTTGGGGTGGAATATCGTGGAGTGACACCGCTGTGTATTTTCACTGGAAATTTGAACTGGAACAATATGTTGAGATCTTAAATGGTGACCTCCTTCCAACGGCCCGAACACTGAATGAAAATAATTGCATGATAACGACCAAAAACGCACTGCGGGCTACACAAAACGGTGGTTGTCGGACGAAAATGTTCAGGTGTTAGACTGACCCAGCTAAGGCCCAGATCTTAAACCCATTGAAAATAAACCAAAAAAGGCGTAGAAACATTGAGGATATGAAGAAAGAAGTGGTCGATAGGCTGTCACACGATTTCCTACAAACTTTGATCGGTAGTGTACCTAGGCGCATTTAGTCTTGTATTGCACGGCAAGGAGGTCTCACAAAGTGTTGAAAAGACACTAAGACTGTAAGAGAATCATATCTCAACATATTCATTTAAATAAAACCTCTAAAGTTTACTTACATGTATTAGATATTTGCCGAAACAACTTTCTCAATAATTTCTGGGAATACAATACATCAGGGTACATCAAACAACAATGCTGAGCTGGGTTGAAATCACTGATGCTCTTTGGTTTGTCCATACTGGTCACGGACCTGAAATACGCTGGACTGTCAGGATGTATTCCCCCATTGAGCAGACAGTCCTGTATAATAGAAGTAATGTTCACATTCCAACTGAGTCCAATGCTACTAGGAATAGACATTCTGGTGACATGAATCAAGGCATCAATAAAACTATCCGTCAGAAAAATGCAGTAAACGTCCTTACATTATCAGTAAAGAAAGGCATCATATTTTTTCGAGACCTCCAGATCAAGAAATTGAAATGTGTGCCATATCTATTTATGTTTCTAAATGCACATATCTTAAACATACCCCTCACAGGTCAGCCTCAGTGACTCACTCACAAAGATGTTTGTTGTAAGTTTCGTTTATGATGTTTCAGCAGAACAGACAGTTTAGCAGTGACTGGGCTATACATGACAGCACATTCTCTAGCTGGCAGCCCTCACCTCAATTTCGTTCTATACGCTCTCCTGGAGGCGCCGTCAATTCTTGTCTTCTGCTTCATGGTCGACAGGTACAATCTTTCCATCAACTGACATTATGAATGAATTATGTACGTTCAGTAAACGTTCAGTAAATGTTCAGTATACCTTCACTGAATGGAGCCTGCATGAACCGGAACCTGTGCAGAGTTTCACCTTCATACACATGTACCAACATACACGTATACAAAGCTGGTTTACCATTATCGTGCCCACAGTGGAATAGATCTGTATCATATTGAGCTTTCTCCTCACATCAAACTCACATGTCGGGATAACTAACATTTCCTTCACGGTAACAGTAATATATCGTTCACACCCTCACTCACTCATTGAGTTCATAATCAAGAACCCGTGAAGATCCGGGGTAGAATAGGTCTTCAGCAACCCATGCTTGCCACAAAAGGCGACTATGCTTGTCGTAAGAGGCGACTAACGGGATCGGGTGGTCAGGCTCGCTGACTTGGTTGGCACATGTCATCGGTTCCCAATTGCGCAGATCGATGCTCATGCTGTTGATCACTGGATTGTCTGGTCCAGACTCGATTATTTACAGCCCGCCGCCATATAGCTGGAATATTGCGTAAAACTCAACTCACTCTCTCACTCATAATCCGGAGTGTAATTGTAGCTGCTAATTGCATTTGTACGGCTGATTGTCTCTGTGTCCATGTTAGTAGAAACAGGTTATTCTCTGGTGTTGATGTTTTACATGTAACAGCATGTAATGCGACTGTTGTTTCCATTATTTGTATCTGTGTCCCGTATCGAGCATATTGAACTTGCCCGAGTAGCCCGGATGACCGGTGGAGTGTGAATGTCGTCACAGATGTATTTGTGTTACGTTCCACCCTGTTAAGATCCAGTCATCATAACGACATCATTACCATAACAATAAGGAAGAGTGAATTGTTGAATGCCTCAGTCAGGTATATCCTGGCAATATGACGACGACAAATTCATAATCGGCCATGCAAACCATTGACTGAAAGCTTGATCAACATTGTACGATACTTGTACATGATAGGACACTGTTCTCCTCAATCTGACTCAACCCAACTCCCCCTAAATTTGTTTCAAACGGAACACATTACAGTAATAATGAACAGCAGGAGTACTTTCTGTTATCATTCGTAATACTTTGTTATATTTGACAGATATGGACGTAAGAAAACAAGCATGACTCTACATGGCATCGCTGGTATATTGCTCTGTTCATGGCCACAATCTGCAAATTTGTAGCCAGTAAGTCCTAAAAATGAGTATTTATACTCCCTGTGCAATGAAAGTGCAAACATTCAATAATTCTATATGGCATAAATTCTGTATAACACTAAATAGATCTACTTTACCACGGGGCTTCAAGCTGCCTTGTTAAGCTAATTTGCGATTTGCTGTATACTGTTGCGCCCGTTGGCAGAAATGTCTGTTCGTTGGTTCGAATCCTCAATTAGTTTGATCATGTAGGTATGTCAGCACCATACCCATCTGGACTTTCATCCCAAAGGTTTGTATGTTTATTGTTTAATGCTGCACTCAGCTATGTTCCATAGTTAGTTGCCTCTTACGACAAGCATGGGTTGCTGAGCTCTCATTAACATTAACTCTCATACACCCATATACACATTTATTCTCAGCAATATAACTAAGTTCAGTAGGTTAGTGGTATATGGTATAACACTCTGGTTTTTCTAACATGTCTTACATCCTGGTTCCAGAAGGCAGCTCATGGTCTCCGATTGCTGTCACAGCCTTCTCTTGTATCGGGATGTTCGGGGCGTCGGGAGCAATGGGAAAGTCCTACTTCTTCACACCAGAAATGTTTCCAACAAATCTGAGGTAAGTCTTCTTTGAAATAACCAAATCTATGCGCTGTACACACCCTTAAATCTCATTAGAAACTAAAATGAACTAATATATATATACTTCCAATCAATATACTTCCCATCAAAATTTAGAATAACTAGTGTGAATATAACCACTTACTTCAGGCAACTGTTCTAAACTAAATTAAAATAGTCCATACTGTTTAAAGGTACTGTTTACACATGAACTGATCTTTAGTAAAAGAAATTCGTAACGTTGAAAAGATTATTGTCATGATTTCAATAAGTGATAAATATTGGCGAATTCATACCAAAACTTTACCCTAAAACACACCTGTTCACATGCACGATATTTGCACATGTTTTTGAGCAGTTTGATGCATGATCCTCGTGCAATTCATCTGCATAAGGTTTGTAGTTGGTTCCTCCAAGTTAGTGGAGAAATCAATCTTTGATGTAATCATATATACATAACATATAGTGCGTGTTTTAAGTGAGTCTAAACTTTTGATGGGAAGTATATAAAGACGCCATGATAGGTCTAAAATACTCTGCACCCTGTGCATGGCTCATTCACATCAACTAAGTGTCATATTTACAATATTCATTGAGCAATCAGTTCAAAGTATTTATAACTTGGAATTTGTAATGTAGTATTCTGAACTTATCGATGAAGAACGTTTTTGTCACCTTTACATGGAGAATTTCAATGTATAATTCAAAACACCTGATAAGGATGTCAACGTGAAAATTGATGACAATGTCACAACCGACGACTTAATGGAGTGTTATATTTATAATCTTTTATTGAGCTGGATGTTTGTATTGTTGCAATTGCAATAACTTACACGTATGAAAACAACAAAATAACTCATTTTAGAAGTTTTGGACTGGGGACTTCTTCTGCCTGTTCTCGGCTAGGTGGGATTTTGGCTCCTTTCTCGAGTCCCCTTGTTAGTATGACATTTATCACTATCAACATAATTATTCCAGTTCTTAAACAGGGCAGGGACAGTAGAGACCTTACTGAGTTACATTCTGTAACACCTGTTACATCTAAAAGTGTACAACTTGTGTTATTTCAGATAACACAGCAAATTAAAGGTGCAAGATCAAAACCAAACAAAAGTGACTTAAATTTGAGCTCAGTAAAAAGTGGGTGTTTTTCAAGGCCATGTAGTGAGAAATCAAATGCCAGTTCTGTGCTTCAGAGACAAAAAGTGAAGTCTGAAGCTGAAAAAGAAGTTGAATTAGCCGAAGCTGAGTTGGCTGGAATGCAGAAGATATTGCAAGCTGTGGAAAAAGACAGATATAATGAAGGGGAGGAAGAAAGACTGACTAATTCACCTCTGCATACACGTATTCAACGTACATCTGAGTTTATCAGTGATCAGCACTCAAGGCATAATGTGCCTCATCCCTCTGGAGATCAAGCTAGTAACTTAAACCCAGATGCCAATGCATCCACACCACCAACTGACTTTAGTCAACCCAATCAACAGATGAACGTTAATCATTCTGACATTCCACACATTCCACCTCCACGATATGCACCTGAATCGATGTGGGGTTTGTGTTCGGAGCTATACAAATTTCTCATGAAGCAAGACTTGCTTATCTCAAGATTAACCAAGTTCACTGACAACCCTGAATTGTTCAGAGTGTGGAAATCACGCTTTACGTGGATTATGGATGAACTTGGTGTTTCTCTTTTAGAAGAGATGGATCTACTCATAAAGTGGTTAGGCCAAGAGTCAAGTAAACAAGCCATTTGTGTCCGAGCCGCTAATGCCCATAACCCTGAAAGAGGACTGCAGAGAATTTGGGAAAGGTTACATGAACTGGAACTGATTGAATCTTCATTGAAAGCAAAACTGTTGTCGTTCCCTAAGCTTACACCGCGAGACCACAGTAAACTTTACGAATCTCTACGAAACAACTAATTAAAAGAATACTTTGGTGTGCCCTATCCTCCCTTCTGTGTTTGCTAGTTTTTAGAAATCAAGCAAAGATGAGAAATGATCCTAGTCTCTTCTACTTACCTATTGACAACACCAGGAAACCTACTCAACCTGAACCCAGAATATTCACTAAGAATGTCAGTGAAGTGTGGCTGTGTCCTTTCCATGACAAGGCTGAAGGTCACACACTTAACTACTGCCGCGCTTTCCGAATAATGCCCATCTCAGAATGAAGAGATTTTCTTCAGAAGCATAACATATGTTTCCGTTGTTGCAACACAGCTGATTACCGATCTCGTGACATTCAGTGTTTCTTCTGTAAGAGTGACAAGCATGACTCAGCACTTCACATTGAGAAGCCTGATAACAAGCCGTCTTCTCGAAGTGACGGTGGGGAGTCTAAACGACATGAATCTTCCTTGAACGTGAAAGGAGGGGAGTCGAACCCTGGCCACAAAGCAAGCATCTGTACCCAGATCTGTGACAACCTGATTGGCGGAAAATCTTGTGCAAAAACTGTGCTCGTAAAAGTGTTTCCTAAACATATGCCTGAACAATATATCTGGACTTATGCTGTTTTGGACGATCAAAGCAATCGTTATTTTGCCACGACTGAACTACTCGACAGCTTCAATGAAAGCGGAAATTCGGTTAAGTACATACTGGCATCCTGTGCAGGTTCCGTTACCCTTAGCAGACGACTGGCGACAGGATATGTAGTTCAGTCTTACGACGGATCTTCCTTATTAGGACTTACTAGTGATTACTGAATGCAACCATATCCCTGATATGCGCGAGGACATTCCAACACCCGCATCTCTGTGACATTTCACCATTCACTTCTGATTGGACGAGACTTGCCTGCCGCGCACCATATGCTTGAACAGAGAATAGAATCTCCCAATTAACCATTTGCTCAGAAGTTGAATCTCGGTCGGGTGATCGTCGGAGAGGTCTGTTTAGGCAAAGTACACAAAACTGACTATGTGACTGTGTAGAGTGCACATGCTGAGAGGTGATCGTGCTACTATCATGAAGCCATGCCTGAACAATTTCGAATTGAAGGAAAGTTTTTGCCAGGATGTTTTTCAGAGAACTGTTGAAGATCTGAAGTCAGCTCTGTCTGGCGAAGACAACACATTCATGAATATCATGAACACTGAGTTTTGTAAGAAGTCTGATGGAAACTGGACTGCACCTCTGCTATTTCGATGTGATAGACCACGACTTCCATGTAACATATGACAGGCAGTTCATCGTGCTAAACTACTAGATGCTAGTCTGCGCAAGGATCCATTCAAGCGCGATGATATGATAACCTTCATGAAGAAAGTGATCGACAATGGACTTGCAGAAATTGCGCCACCACTCAAAAATGATCAACAGTGCTGGTACCTTCCGTTGTTTGGAGTCTACCATCAAAAGATAACCTGGACAAATCCGGGGTGTGTTCGACTCGTCTGCTCAGTTCAAAGGCGTGTCCCTAAACAGTGTTCTACTCACCGGTCCAGATCTAACAAACAATCTAGTGGGAATTTAACTGCGATTTCGAATTTCAACCTTTGCTCTGACAGCAGATGTAGAACAAATGTTATATTGTTTCAAGGTAAAGGAAGAACACAGAGATCATCTGAGATTTATCTCGTATAAGGACAGTAATCCACGGAATGAATTCATCAAATACCTAATGACCGCCCATGTATTCGGTAACTCCCCATCGCCGTCAGAAACTTTGTAAATGATGATTTATATGTTGATGATGCCTTATTGTCAGGGAATACATAGGAGACAGTCATAAGCTTAATGCAGAGAACTCAGAAAGCTCTGAAAGAAGGGGGTAACTGGAGACTGCATAAGGTTGCATCAAATAGCATCAAAGTGTTCTCTGCATTTCCCCAAGAAGACTTGGCCAAAGACATCAAATATATCTTGACCTACAAACTGAAAATCCTCCACTCCAGAGTACCCGTGAAGGTCCGGGTTAGAATATTGATCTTCAGTAACCCATGTTTGTCGTAAAGGCGACTAACGGGATCGGGTGGTCAGGCTCGCTGACTTGGTTGACACACGCTGTTGATCACTTGATTGCCTGGTCCAGACTCGATTATTTACAGACCGCCGCCATATAGCTGGAATATTGCTGAGTGCGGCATAAAACACAACTCACTCATTCAACTCCAGATAGGCTTAGGAATGTGTTGGGACTTGACTTTCGATGCTTTTACATTTCAAGTATCACTTGACAGCAAACCTTTCACCAGAGGTGGTATATTATCTACACTTCACAGCCTCTATGATCCAGTTGGTTTCTTGGCTCCTGTTGATATTAAAGGGAAAATCTGATGTCTACATCTACCGAATGGGATGAACCTCTCCCTGATGTCTATCACGCTGAATGGCGCACTTGGTGTGATTCTTTGAAAACATTTGAGAATGTATTTATTCCCAGACACATTGGCTTCACATATTCTACTACTACAGAGCTGCATATCTTCTCGGATGCCTCCAAATATGCTATCAGCGCTGCAACGTACATGAAGTTGCATGATGTCACAGGAGAAAGCCTTGTGAATTTCGTACTCGACAAAGTCAAAGTGACCCGTCACATTGTCAAAAGATTCCGAAGCTCGAACTCTGTGCAGCAGTTTTGTCAGTTGAGATTGCTGACATTTTGATACAACAGTTATCTTTGCCAAGAGAAAAGTAACCTAAATGCTGAAGAAGTACATCCCATCATTATTCCATGGAAATCGCACATTTCAAATTTGCTGATTCACCATTTTTATCAGGAACCTGAACACCAAGGCAGACATATCACTGAAGGCGCAGTTAGATCACGTGGATTCTGGGTCATCGGAGCTAAACGTCTTGTGTCTTCGATCATCAATCAGTGTGTCAAGTGCAGGAAACTGAGGCGTCAACCAGAATGCCAGAAAATGTCTGATTTACCTTCTGATCGCCTCACTCCGTGTCCACCATTCACATACGTGGGATTTGATACGTTTGGTCCGTGGAAATTACAACACGCCGCATCGTAGGTGGGTCATCGAGCAGTAAACGTTGGGCGATACTCTTCACGTGCCTAGTCGCACGTGCTGTGCACATTGACTTAGCGAAAGACACGAGCAGCAGTTCCTTCAGTAACTATCTTAGACGATTTATATTACTGCTTTACGAGGCGAAGTGAAACAGTTCAGATCCGATCGTGGAACTAACTTTGTTGGTGCTACTGATTCATTGTGTATCAATTCCATCAATGTAGAAGAGGAGAAAACTTCCTCTGTGAAAATGGAGTGACATGGATCTTCAACACTCCTTACTCCTCCCATATGGGCGGCGTCTGGGAACGGTTGATCGGTGTTGCACGCAGGATAATCTATGCCATGTTACTCAGCAATCAAAGACCACTTACCCATGAAGTGTTGTCTACATTCTTATGTGAGGTAACCGCCATAATGAATGCTCGTCCAATCACAGCCGTGTCAAGCGATTCAGAGCAGCCTCTCATCTTATCCAACTCAACTCTGCTCACACAGAAGACCTACCGGGTACCCAGTTTCTGTGCCAATGGATCTGTAGATGTGAGCGACATGTACAAGTCTAGTGGAGGCACGGACAGGCCCTCGCTGAACAATTTTGGAAACGCTGACAAAAAGGACAAACATTGTGTTCGCAATGCCTGGCCTCTTGGTGTTATAGAAACTGTGTACACAAATCAAGCCAACCTAGTCAGGAAGGCTTTCCTCCGTGTATACAAAGACAATAAGTGTGTACTGTACACAAGACCAATTACAAATTTCGTGTTACTTATGTGATTCTTCATATTAAGACTGACAAAAAATGTGAGAACTGTGATTGTCAATTCTTCTTGACAGCCTCATCTGCAAATGGGATTTAACTTTAATCTGTATTACTTATATTCTATTTATAACTGTGAAGTTTATATCCGAAATCAGAAGGGGAGTGTCATACTGCGCAGCGTGAACACGTGTACTTCTCACGGGAAGCACCTTTCTCATACAATTCCTACCCTGCAAATGGTTTCAAGTTGACAGATACTAGATGAGGTACATCAACAGGTTCTATCTTCCAGCCACGTGGCATGATCCACAGCACATGAAGATGAAGATGACAGTTTGGATAGTACCTAAACTGATTATGTGTTTTAAATTTTCTATTTGGAAAAAAATTGTTATTCTGTGATATCATACCGCATTGTTGCTTGTTGTTATGAAAACGATCGGTGCTGCTACTGGACTTTAAATTTCTGTGCATTATTTGATGTTATTCCAATCTTTTAATGCAAAAGATAATAACATGATTTGTGGTGTTTTCCTTAATCAATCTGTATGATTTGACACTAGGCATCGTGACACGCCCCTGAAGAGATGTGGTCTCAAAAGTCAGTTCACAAATTCAGACTTGACAACGACGACGCATAGACGACACTTCGATTGAAGAAAGCTTGGGGAATGTTGTTCCATGTCTGAACCAACGTTTGTTCCAATGGCTGATTCTTGGCTTGACGTAAACGTTGCTCCATTTTATCCCAAGCGTGCTCGATATGCGACAGGTCCGGAGAAACAGCTGACCAGGGGAGTACCGGAATGTTCTGCTGTCCCAGGAAATCTGTCACAACACGAGCGACATGTGGGCGGGCATTATCTTGCTGAAGCGTGAAGTTACGCCTCTGCCTTTTCATGAACGGCTGCACATGAGGTCCAATGATCTCATCCCTGTATCGCAGACCCGTCAGATTGCCATTGACAATGACAAGTTGTGTCCAACCATGAGATGTGATGCTCCCCCATACCATAACCCTTTCGCCACCAAACTGTCGACGTTGAACAACGCCCGCGTCACCTTCAGGATTCAAAAAGTGTACAAAACGTAAGTAAGTTCATATTGTGGACGTGGCACCCGCGATACATGACATCAAATCCCATGCTAAATGCTTTGCTACATCTATGTTTCATAACTTTTCAAATAACCTTATTTTATGCAATTTTATGGTGTGTTCAGTTACTTTTTCCGTAAGTATATACGTCACGTAATTAGAGAATCCAAGGCACTTACTTGAACCATTACGGTGTCTGGAAAGTACGACTTTTATAGTATATAAGGAAACGTTTTCATAAAGAGAAACAGGTGACAGAAAAATGAATTTTACAGTTTCACTCTACCGCGGCCGTCCTGTTATGTATAGGTTTGGGTAAAGAAATGACAGCGGGGTAATGACCTCTTACCTGGCAAGGCTTAGACATCTACAAGGGGGCGGGAATTGCATAAATAGAGATTATTACACTTCAGTTTTCATATCTTGCCCGATATCATCCCGAGACACCCATATCTGACCGAGGCCGTGAGGCCGAGGTCAGAGACGGGTTGAGGGAACACAACACAGACATAGAGAACAGGTGGCAGAGTCGGCGGTGTACAAGGGGGAAAGGATGGCAGACAAAGCTTCTTCAGTTGACCAAGTTCTTGATGCACTGGGAGGTACAGGACGGTACCAACTGTTTCAGTACTTCGTGTGTATGTTCTCGGCATTGTCAGCGTCCTTCCAGCTTCTCAACATCGTGTTTGTGGGTATGTTGATGTGTATTGAATAACATTACCCATACTCAAGCTGTTTTAACGTTCATATCTTCACTTTTCATACGATATAGACATATTGACGTTTCAGAAAACATCACAACCCAAGATATCCCATGTGTTATCATCACTAATGGACTGTGCACTTTCTGATTCCCGCGGAACGCGACCACGTCAAGTCCCTGCTAACTCCTTCCATGATCGTCTTGGTTTAGAGACATTATTAACAGAAGACAATTTGCTCGTATTAACGCTGTAGTTGTCTACTCAGGGAGATCATTATGGATTAGAAGATATGTACAGCTTTTGAGAAGTGCAAACGAATGTTTCCAGCGCTGGGCCTAACCCTACACCCGTTGCGATTGTTGTGTTCAGTGCTGGACCTACAGTCCGCTTGATTTCATTTGAGACCGATGAATTGCTCACTAACACAAAAGCTAATAAATGCAACAAAACCAAATTTTGCACAGTCACATGAAATCAACAGACCAACTATGATGATTTGTCTCATAATTTTCGACACACGAATAAAAAAGTTCTTTAACAAACGATCATTATCTTGTTGTCACATATCGCTATTTTTACGAGGGGGGACCACTTGCTGGTAGAACAGCCAGGTGTGCTAGTTGCACGTATGAAATTAAAATTTTACTACACACGCTTGTTGAATTACCTTTCTGTTCTGTCAGCAAGTGGTCCCCCCTCGTAGAAAATAGCGGTAAGTGACAACAAAATATTTATCGTTTGTTAAACAACTTTTTCCCCTCAAAGGGATCGATATTCGCCCCACAGTGATCAACTACAACCTCTGTAGTCAGCAGAGCCCCATCGTTACCGGCGTTACGTTGCACCAGTAGGCTGAATACTTGGGGTGGGGGGTGGGTTTGCAACCAAATGGATTCAAGCTAGGAGAGCCCTACGTCGCAAAGCTCCTGACAGAGGGTGATACCTTCTGGTGTCTACAAACTCAAGTGGACTCTTAACCGCGCGAGAAATGTGGAGTGGTGTCGACCATATCACTGCCTATGATTGACGACAATAGAATTTGCTATTGCAATCCAAATAAAGTTTGCCTTCCACGACCTAAGAGACAAATCGGTCTCAGACGGACAAGGCTTCCGTGAGTTTGTACTCACAAATTTTCGTCATTGGCGACGACGGTCGTCAGATTTGATCATGGTTTAGAACTGGGTTCCTCGTGTACGTGTCCCATTGGCGGTCAACAACCAACCGTGGGATAAATGTACAATTTGAGACAAAATATGTTGTTGGGGTTGTTTAAATTAAATTTCACAAAACAAAACATAGTTATTATACTTATCCTACCTTCCCCCAACACTCTTACCATCGCAATTGTACCAGTCTGTACGCTGTACGAAAGACAATGAGTTATCTTGGCACGCCACGTGATCAAGTTTCGCGGAAATAAAGAAGTGGACAGTCCATTGTTAGCGACGGTTGTCACGGTAACTAATGGGATGTGTTTGAGTGAGGTGTTGTATTTATAAAGCTGGGAACCTGTATTATCTATATACTGTCGTAATTACATCATATCCTCAGATACTCAGTATGTTGTTTAAATCGGCAGATTAAATCACGAATATCGAAAGTTTACCGAAGTGATGGGATGGTTCGGGTTAAATGTTTGCTATCAGTCTGGTGCCCGTTTGGGGAAGATTTTGTGTCATCAATGTTTTGCAGTGGCAGGAAGGTGGCATAGGTGTTAATGTTTCATCTAATTTTAACACGTTGTGTTCACTTATGTTTGCTGATGATGTTTCTGCACTTTCTGATACATGTAATCGGTTACAACAGTGAGTGAGTTTAGTTTTACGCCGCTTTTAGCAATATTCGAGCAATATTCCAGAAATGGGCTTTATACATTGTACCCAGGTGGGGAATTGTACCCGGGTCTGCAGCTTGACGAGCGAACGCTTTAACCACTAGGCTACCACACCCAGTTACAACAGAAGATAAATGCACTTGAAAGTTTAAACAAACTGGAATGTCAATTAATCTTAGTAAAACAAAAGTTCTTGTGTTTAGAAATGGTGGGCCCTTACGGGAATATGAAATGTGGTTGTAAAATGGTAATCCTATTGAAACTGTATCCTTTCATAAATATCTAGGACCTGTATTTACACCAAAACTTGTATGGAGTAAAGCTCAAAGCTGTCTGTTATCTCAAGCTAACAAGGCAATATTTTCTATAAATGGTTTTCAAAAAAAGATGGGAAGAGTAAAGTGTAAAGACTTATTTAAGATTTTTTACTGTATGGTTTCACCTATTTTGTGTTATGGGTCTGAGATTTGGGATACTAACTATTGTAACATCATTGAGTCTATTCAAGTAAAAGTTTGTAAATATTTCTTGAAATTTGGTAAACATACCTGTAATAATATGGCTGCAAATGACTAAAGTAATTAAATACTGGTGTCACCTATTGTATGTGCCTTATAATAGACTGCCAAAACATTGTTATATTATGCTCAAGTCCTTAGATGATGCTGGCCGCACTATTTTGTTTTAGTATGGTTTTGGCTATGCATGGATCCGTCAGGATGTTGGCAATGTTGATTATTTCATATCTTTGTTTAAGCAGAGACTTTCGGATAATCTAAAACAATGTTGGTTCAATTCAATTCAAAATTCTAATAAATGTTTTTATTACTCCCACTTTATGACACTTTTAAATATGGAAAGCTATTTAAATTCTGAAATTTAGATGTGGAAAATTTTAATTTAGCAGTTGAAACTGGAAGATACAATAAAGTTAATTACAATGAGAGATTATGTTTATTTTGTAAATTGAATGACGAAAATGACTAACCGATAAATAACACTAAATGTCACTATGTACGTAAAATCCGCTGATTAAAACATCACTGATCATGGCCGGATACAGAAATATAGAGACATACAATAACCTTTTCCTTGGAATTATACTATAGACGCAGCTGGACACCAACAGGAACTATAAAGATTTAGAACAATCATTATCACCCAAATTCCTGGATTTACATACGCTATATTTTTGGGTTTTTGTTTTGTAGGTAGATATGTGGCCCATACCTGCAAACCGCCCGCCAATACATCTGATATCTACCACGTCATTGACAATGAACTCTTTCAAGCCAACAACAGCAAGATCTACTTTGAGAAATGTAACATACGGGTTGAAGCCAACATTTCTGGTGATATCTCCACCTCCAATTTGTCCTGTATCTATGGATACGAGTATGTGGAAGGGAAAGATACTTCGCTGATGTCTGATGTGAGTTGAAGGTTTTTAATCCTTTCAGTTTGCTTGGAAAGATTTGATATGACAACACTCTGACCATTAGGTTAATATTTTCATAAAAACCTCTGTTGTGGTTTAAACATTACGTTTGGATACTAGTTTCAGCGCTGAAACAACTTTAAGAATTTTTAATGTGTGGAAGTTAAAACAGTCTTAGTTCTACAGCTATTGTAGATCTTTGTTAAAGTATAGGAATTACAAATGTCTGAGCGATACAGCCGCTACACGTCTGTGAACAAGTATAGGAATTACAAGTCTAAGTGCTGCCTGTCTATGTTAAAGAATAGGCTACAAGAATGTCTGCGCTACAACTTTCATAACTCCATGTTAAAGTATAGGCGTACAACACCTGCAACTACTGGACGTTTTCGTTAAAGCATACACGCAGAACAGTTCAGTAGTCCTACACCTATAATGACTTTCAGTCATCATTTAATGGAGTTTTCGCCGCTTTCTTTCCATCTACATTTACATCGTCATATTTACAGATGGACATCGTGTGTGACAGAGCACATTTACGGGGATTTGCCCAGACGCTTCTCATCATAGGGCAGGGTATTGGAGCGTTCGTTCTTCCCCCCTTCTCGGACCGTTTTGGCCGCCGCCCTG
This sequence comes from Haliotis rubra, assembly GCF_003918875.1. Taxonomy (NCBI): domain Eukaryota; kingdom Metazoa; phylum Mollusca; class Gastropoda; order Lepetellida; family Haliotidae; genus Haliotis; species Haliotis rubra. The sequence continues at coordinate 409,661 of NW_025767734.1, forward strand.
TGCATCTTTTCTCCCACCTTTGTCTTCTTGGATTGGGATTGGGAGTCGCCTTCGCACCTACCTACACCGTATTTCTTGTATTACGAGTGTTCTTGGGTTTTGTGCAACAGGTAAATTTGATCTGATTTATACATCAACTAAACTCGAAGGAATTACCAGAAACGTCAATGTAACTCATCGGCAATTCTAACGGAAAGCTATGGTCTTAACGCATTAACACACATTAAATGATATGGTACTACTTCAGATGACTTTTCTACTGACACAAGGTAACATGTAGTTTACGTCCTTTGTAGGGAATAGTATTGACGAATATGACAATTACAATTGAGGTTTTCCCCTCTCGTCATCGGAAGCTGAGTTGCCTCTTTACCTCTATAATATGGACATTTGCCACCGCATCCATCGCCCTGATCGCCTACCTGATGCAGACCTACTCCTGGAGAACTATACAGCTTGTGTACTGTTCTGTGTCCTTATACGTCTTTGTCCAGTACTTGTGAGTAATTGCACCTTCTGTGAGCTTTATGCTAAAACGCGATTTACCTTTTCTTGAAAGTGTTTCAGTAATGTCTTGTGCTACTGTTGCTGTCTGATTCTCACCGGACCGCCATTATTCCCTGCTGGAACTATTATTGTAAGGAACCAGCTATCGGTTACACCTACTCACTCACTCACTATTATTGTAAGGAGGGTACATACTAAATCAGCTGAACACGTGAACTGATCATGTCTTAGATATGTTTCATTTCACCTTGTATGTGACAATTATTCAGAACACTTTGACATGAAACATACTCTATTTTACCTTTGCTGTTCGCACACGTGTACGTCCTAGATGTACGTTGCGGAATGATGAAAACAGATAGGACAAAGGATAGAGCATTCATGATACTTCTTATTGTCATATATTGTATGATTTAACAGAAAGAGATCCAGTTCATTAGAGGAACTCCTGACACGCTAAATGATACAGATCTATGTGTTCCAACAGGCACATGTATTGCATTATGGTTCCCCGAAAACCTGTAATGGTTGTTACTTTCATTCTACCAATTCAAGCTTGCTGGACGAGTCTCTGTCCTGGTTGATCACCAACAACAAGACCAATCAAGTCACTAAGAATCTCAAGAAAGCAGCTCGCATCAGCGGTAAGGACTATCAAACAGTTTTGAATGTTTACAAGAACATACAGAAACAACAGGAATCTGAGAACAGCCTCACTCAGTCTTTAATTGGAAGCAAAGACCAGGGCCTCAATGGAAAGAAGACAACTCTGAAAGAAAAGGATAAGACTAAGCCTTCATTCTTAGACCTGATGAAAAGAAAACGACTGGCCGCGAATGTGTTTGTATTGTGGTTTGTATGGTACGTCAACCCACTTTCTCAATGAGTCAACCGAAATGAATATAATTGTGACGTAATAGTTTGGGCTCGGACCGAGTAGGAATGAACAATTCATGGTCAATGTTCAACCTCTAACTGTGTCACCTGCAGCTTGGAACAGCCAACAAGTGACAGATATATTGGTGACCTAACCAAGGTATCAATAAAGTATCTGCCAGAAAAATGGCTCTACACCTTTGAATCCTTACATAATACGTTATGAGAGTCATCGTAATTATCGAGTCCTCCGGATCTAAAACACTGCTATGTGTGTCACTTCTATTGGTGTTTCTAAATGTACAGATCTCATACATATCTCACAAAGGGTTTTTCGAGAGTCAGTCTCAGTGCCTCACTCATAAAGATGTCTCTTGTATTGCTCGTTTCTGATGTTTGCTGTGATGCCAGTGTTTATGTTTCAGGATAACAGACAGTTTAACAGTGTTTGGACTATTCATGATGTCATATTCTCTAGCTGGTAGCCCTCACTTCAATTTCGTGCTTTACTCTCTCCTTGAGGTTCCGTCAGTTCTTGTCCTCTACTTCATGGTCGACAGGTACACCCTTTCCTGACATGATGAATGAATTATGAACACGCTCCGTGTACCTTCACTGAATGGAATATGGTTGGCCCGGTATATGTGCAGAATTTCATATAGATATATATATAGATACATACATAGATACATACATACATACATACATACATACATACATACATACATACATACATACATACATACATACATACATACATACATACATACATACATACATACATACATACATACATACATACATACATACATACATACATACATATTCGGTTTACCATGATCTAAATCGTGTTCTGGGGTTACATCAAAGTCGAATAGACCTGTATCACATTGAGCTTTCTCCTCTCATCAAACCGATCTGTTTTTGTGTCAGTTGGGAGTGTTGTTTTTACTATATGCGACGGTATCTGTGTCGAGTATCAAACATGTTAAAGGGGCAGAGTAACCCGGATGGCTATGACGACGACCTACTGTTAATCGAGTCTGGACCAAGCAAACCAGTGACTCAAAGCGTGATTAACATGAACGACATTAGTGTACGGTGGGACACCGTTCTCTTCAATCTGTTGAAGCTAACGCCTATAGTTACCTTTTCCAATTATTGTAATGAAGAATGTGTAGATTGCCTCAGGTGTACGTGCACTATATATAAATGCTACTTTGTTATATTTGACAGATATGGTCGCAAGAAGACAAGCATGACTCTACATGGCACCGCTGGTATTGCTCTGCTTGCGGCAACCGTCTGCAAATCTGTAGGCAGTAAGTAATGAATCGATATTTATTCTCTACCAGTTTGAAAACTTAACACTTGATAACCTGATTTCCACAATGGAAGAAGTGTGTGCATGATTATGAAGATAGATGTATAATATTATCATACTGCTGTCCAGGTAACAATACCTACGATAATTAGTGGATTGAGGCATCATGTTATTGGAAAAATCCATAATGTTCCATGATCCCCCAATGCACTTCGGAACAGAAGAAGTCAATAATGAGTATGACCTCCTACGGCGGCCGTGACGGCAACACAACATCTGCTCGTGGAAAACCTGCCGGAAGTTGTGACGAATGTTTACACAGGTTCGTGCATGTCTGGGATTGATTCATCTGTTCTCGCATCCCTCCACCGAGCTCATCTCAATTGCGGCTGATCTCGTTCAAGCCTAGGAAACGGGAAACCCAGTCAGTGACATGAACACCGTCTTATTAAGAAGCGCATCAGAATTGCAGTACAAGGCGTAGCGTTGTCACGTTGAAAAGTCAGCCCAGGATGCATGAAGGCAGGTGGACTGTAGTTAAAACTCGGTGCCGATACGCAACTGTATTCCACTAGACGGGAATGAACCGTTTGCACAAAATGCTCCCCAAGCCATTACGTTGCAAAATCAAACTGGTACAACCCCATGATAATAACACGGTGGGGGTCTACGTCACCCGTTCCCTGCTATCGACAAAGCGCAATGGGAAGCCTGACGCGTTACTGAAGACACACCTGTCCCACTGCCTCTAGTTGATCCTGGTTTGTCTGATGATCCAGATTGATCACCCATATACACACTTTTACCCAGCAATATAATTTGTTATGTTCGGTAGGGTAGTGATCAGAATGGTATAGCATGCTGGCATTTACAACATATTTTACACGCTGGTTCCAGAAGGCAGCTCATGGTCTCCGATTGCTGTCACTATCTTCTCTTTTATCGGGATGTTCGGGGCGTCGGGGGCATGGGGAACGTCCTGCCTCTTCACACCAGAAATGTTTCCAACAAATATGAGGTCAGTATTCTTTGATATGATCAAACCTATACCTATTTATACATTTCTTTGGGGCTCTTTCAATTAGATTAAATAATAATGGAACATATCCCAATATTTGGAGACGGACACTGCTGTTTCGATGCACACATTCCGAACACCTACTTCAAAATTATTGTCTGTTAATTATTCATATTTTCACAATAAATTAATTCACTTACATGGAAACAACAAAGTAACTAATTTCAGAAATTTTGGACTGGGGACTTCGTCTGCCTGTTCTCGGCTTGGTGGGATGTTGGCTCCTTTCTCGAGTCTCCTTGTAAGTATGACCAGATTCAACGTCAACGCTTAGTTGTATCATCATTATTCCTTGTGTAGTATCAAACTGGTAAATTTGCACAGATCGCGGTTCGCAGTTTGGTACCGTTCATTATAGCTCAGTTAAGTTTCAGGGAGTTATTAAGGTTCTACACCGGGTTTAGCATGATTACAACGATCTTGCACTTATTTTTTATAACTGGTCCTTTTCCTAATCATTTCTTGGTATTGAAATTGAACCTGAACATGGATCCACGCAAATGGGATACGATGACATACATCAACAAAGTCCGGGTGGGATGGGTATGGGCGGGGTTTGCATTTGAAATCAGCACAGGGACGTTTTATGCACCATTGAAGCCAGTTTAGATTAAAATACCGTATTTGTTCACATAAATGCAGGCTGGATACGTGGAGTGGGCCCCTGGAACCATCTTCGGAGTGTGCTGTCTCCTGGCTGCCGTCCTCGTGAACGTCCTGCCAGAGACGATGGGGAGAGAACTCCCTCAAACCCTGGACGACGTGGAAGCATGGCACAAGAAGACGGACGCCAAAACAGCTAAAGATATGGACAATTCTCCTTAGTATCTCGGAACTGAGAATTTCCTGACCCTAATTTCGAGAAAACAATAATGATGTGTGAAATTTGGTTCATTGGGTAAAGAAGCCCACCATAAAATGTTGTGAAAAGCCAGATATATGTATGACTGATGATGCTACAAATAAACAGTTAACCTGACTATTTTTGTGCGTTCAGTACACATTTGACCTTACAAGTGTAGCGTCACGTGTCTACTTATTAAACTTTACGGGAAACAGTTCGCTGTCAAACAGAACATATACATACACACCTGCATATACATCATGGCACATCTGCCATTGCGCCAGGCAAGGGATACAGGCAATTGTTGGTGGAAATTGTGTGAACGGTGTGTGACACAGGAGGAGGCAGGACACATTTACCCTTTTCGCGCATACATGGTGACGTCATTGATTTTCAGTGGTCCACTGATATGATAATCAGAGCTCAGGGGGCATGGTGGGCGAGCTGTGTAAGGCGCAAGGCTAGTGATCCAGTGAGTTTGAGGTGCCGCGATCGAGCCCACCTGTGACAGGGTGTAAAAATCTCGGAGTCAACTTTGCATGCAGACTCTTTCAGTGTTGTCACAACCCCTAGTGTACAGTACATAATCCTGTGCACTTAACAGAACCCATGAATCCGTTGGTATAAGGCCAGATGGTGGCCACATGAATACGTGCAAACACCTATAGTTTGGCATGAAATGCATGTGGACCCGGTTTTTTTTAAATATCTCTTCATCCAATGACCCAATCGATCTCAAACTGTGCAAGTGGATGTTTTGTCAGACAACCTTATTACATTGTAAATCACCGATTTTATGCATTTGTATCAAAGAATCTGTCTATGTAACTGTCAACAAAATAAACAGCAGAACGCAAACTGCTTGCAGAGGGAGGGAGCCAATGACCTGTAACAGCGGCAGTGTTGGGTCATAAAGGTAAATGCACGTGCAGTTCATGATAGTTACCTGTGCACTGCACAGTGATAGACCGTTTGGATCATTCTCATTGACTACTTCTAGCTGTCATCATGAAAGATATTCAGATGATGCTAAACGTTTAATTAGAAATGTGTTGATTTTTTTGGAAAAAGAGAGCAAACGTAGCAAACCGATTTATAAGGTGTCGGATTACATGAAACGTACAACTTCTGCTCTTGGCATGAAAAAGAACATCGTGCTAAAAATTGTGAAAAATAAACAAACAACCAATAAACAAAACCTTGTACAAAAAGGTAGGCATCCACAGTTAGATTCTTTTGACATCAGGGTCATCAGAGATGTCATTCGCCAGCTATTTGCTAGAAATGAACACCTCTTAATACCTGTCACGTGCATAGCTGACCTACATTGACGAACGTTGACCTTTATGACCCAACACTGCCGCTGTTACAGGTCATTGGCTCCCCACTCTGCAAGCAGTTTGCGTTCTGCTGTTTATTTTGACAGTTACATAGACAGATTCTTTAATACAAATGCATAAAATCGGTGATTTACAATGTGATTAGGTTGTCTGACAAAACATCCACTTGCACAGTTTAAGATCGATTGGGTCATTGGATGAAGAGATATTTTTTAAAAAACGGGTCCACATGCATTTCATGCCAAACTATAGGTGCGGGTACAGCAACGTGCAGTGAACTTGGACAAAGTACTGTGACTATGTGTCTGAGTCCAACCAGCTGTGAATGGGTACCTCGTAAGGATGGGAAAAGCCACATTAACTTGGTGTGCCTAGTGGCTGCAAGAGTTGTATGCTCCCCTGGGAGTTGAGATTGACATCCAATGATCGAGGGAAAAACAAAGCGCCTTTGAGCAGGTGATCTGGATATTGGCGCTATACAAATATAAATATATAATATTTACCCTTTACGCCGAAAAGAATCTGCCATATCTTTCCATCAGAACATGAAGTTAGCTCCAGTTGTTACCTATTTCGACGTTGCAGTAGCTGCGGAGATGGTAACATCATTGGCAAAAGTGTTTCAGTGTGGAAGGGGATCACTTAGAAAAATCAAATTTGTGCATTGGGATCAACTGTTTCTATGTCAGCCCAGAACTCATCATTTAATCCGATTATACCTCCATCTAAAGGCTCTACATGGCACCTTCACCTACGTTTACACCTTCACCTGAACATACACATACATCTACACCTTCACCTACACCTTCATCTACACCTTCACCTACACCTTCCCCTACATCTTCACCTGCACCTAAACCTTTCACCTCCACCTACGCCTACAACTACAACTACACCTGCACCTGCACCTGCACCTGCACCTACACCTACACCTACACCTACACATACACCTACACCTACTGCACCTACAACTTCACCTACACATACACCCACACCTGCACCTACACCTACACCTTAACCTACACCTTCACCTGCACCTACACATGCACCTACACCTTCTACTTGTTACACATGAGGCTTTGTCAGATGCATAAAACAGTTACGACACTGTTACCATTTTTGAACAGTACAGTTGAATGGTGATCTTTTCATAAATAGTGTAATGTGTTGATACAAAATCTGACACAACCAAACGTCAAATGAATCAGCAAAAGAATGGACATCTCTACTGCAGATTCCATAACGGTTTTCCTCTGTGGTCATGGTCGGTCCAGAGCAATTGTTCAGATGACAGTAAGGATTCACGTGGTTACTGTGTTTGTTGACTTCATGTTGGTCGTTCTGTGATAGCGTGAATATTTACTCTTACTCGCACACTCTTCAGTCTCAATGCAGTCAGGAGAGACATAGCTTGAATGTTGCTGACAACAGCATTGAACATTCACCCACTGAGTTGAGACACAACGCAAATACATATTTACAAATTACTACCACGGTATCACAAAGGCAGTACAATACAGTGTGGCAGCTCTAATTCAAAGGTAAGTCAATACAAGAGCAGTGATTCCGCCTCTCATCAACAATGATCCAACTTGGAAGACAGGGCAGAGAGTGTCCAGGGTGTGATCATCACAAACAATGGTTATATTCATCTCTCATCAACAGTGATCCAACTTGGAAGACAGGGCAGAGAGTGTCCAGGGTGTGATCATCACAAACAATGGTTATATTCATCTCTCATCAACAGTGATCCAACTTCATGAAGACAAGGAAGAAAGGGCAGATAGTGTCCAGGGTGTGATCATCACAAACAATGCTGGTTATATTCATCTCTCATCAACAGTGATCCAACTTTGAAGACAGGGCAGATAGTGTCCAGGGTGTGATCATCACAAACAATGCTGGTTATATTCATCTCTCATCAACAGTGATCCAACTTTGAAGACAGGGCAGATAGTGTCCAGGGTGTGATCATCACAAACAATGCTGGTTATATTCATCTCTCATCAACAGTGATCCAACTTGGAAGACAGGGCAGAGAGCGTCCAGGGTGTGATCATCACAAACAATGCTGGTTATATTCATCTCTCATCAACAGTGATCCAACTTGGAAGACAGGGCAGAGAGCGTCCAGGGTGTGATCATCACAAACAATGCTGGTTATATTCATCTCTCATCAACAGTGATCCAACTTGGAAGACAGGGCAGAGAGCGTCCAGAGAGTGTCCAGGGTGTGATCATCACAAACAATGCTGGTTATATTCATCTCTCATCAACAGTGATCCAACTTGGAAGACAGGGTAGAGAGCGTCCAGGGTGTGATCATCACAAACAATGCTGGTTATATTCATCTCTCATCAACAGTGATCCAACTTGGAAGACAGGGTAGAGAGCGTCCAGGGTGTGATCATCACAAACAATGCTGGTTATATTCATCTCTCATCAACAGTGATCCAACTTGGAAGACAGGGCAGAGAGCGTCCAGGGTGTGATCATCACAAACAATGCTGGTTATATTCATCTCTCATCAACAGTGATCCAACTTGGAAGACAGGGTAGAGAGCGTCCAGGGTGTGATCATCACAAACAATGCTGGTTATATTCATCTCTCATCAACAGTGATCCAACTTGGAAGACAGGGTAGAGAGCGTCCAGGGTGTGATCATCACAAACAATGCTGGTTATATTCATCTCTCATCAACAGTGATCCAACTTGGAAGACAGGGCAGAGAGCGTCCAGGGTGTGATCATCACAAACAATGCTGGTTATATTCATCTCTCATCAACAGTGATCCAACTTGGAAGACAGGGTAGAGAGCGTCCAGGGTGTGATCATCACAAACAATGCTGGTTATATTCATCTCTCATCAACAGTGATCCAACTTGGAAGACAGGGGGCAGTGCTGGAGAGCGTCCAGGGTGTGATCATCACAAACAATGCTGGTTATATTCATCTCTCATCAACAGTGATCCAACTTGGAAGACAGGGCAGAGAGCGTCCAGGGTGTGATCATCACAAACAATGCTGGTTATATTCATCTCTCATCAACAGTGATCCAACTTGGAAGACAGGGCAGAGAGCGTCCAGGGTGTGATCATCACAAACAATGCTGGTTATATTCATCTCTCATCAACAGTGATCCAACTTGGAAGACAGGGAGAGAGCGTCCAGGGTGTGATCATCACAAACAATGCTGGTTATATTCATCTCTCATCAACAGTGATCCAACTTGGAAGACAGGGTAGAGAGCGTCCAGGGTGTGATCATCACAAACAATGCTGGTTATATTCATCTCTCATCAACAGTGATCCAACTTGGAAGACAGGGCAGAGAGCGTCCAGGGTGTGATCATCACAAACAATGCTGGTTATATTCATCTCTCATCAACAGTGATCCAACTTGGAAGACAGGGCAGAGAGCGTCCAGGGTGTGATCATCACAAACAATGCTGGTCTTCTTGTGACTTAAGTTTTAATGTGAGATGAGAAGCAAGAGTTAGCTCCCCTTATATACCTCTCTGGAATAGGTTCCTTACTGTCCGTTACTGAATCTCCAGGTACCATGTATAACAGCTAAAACATCGTCTCACAAGGTATAACACTGCCTCAGAAAAATATATGGTTCTATGTAAACTTCTTTCTCTTTAACCTGTTTTCTCTCTGTGTGATTTCCTGAAAACTATTTCACGTGCTTTCAGGTAATTATGGAAAAACAAGTCCACTCTCCAATTTATATCATAGATTCATTTTTTAACAAGGAAAGACTTTTGAATTTGTGATACTAATAGTACTATGTTCATGAACATTACATTCGCCTTACCAGAGTAGTCAAACTACTAATACACTATAATTTTCTGTTACGTGTATTTATTTTTACTGTCCTATTTATAATTTTATTCATATAAATAAATTTCTTTTGTGCTCGTGTGAAATCTGAATAGGAAGCTATTGTGCGATTCCGACTTTTTAATATCATATTGTTGTGTTTATGAAGCCCTTATAAGTACGGATGACATCAAATACATTTGTCACTTATAGTCAAATCTGGAAATTTCAAAACCGGAGTGACCCGTGAAGGTCCCGGTTAGAATGAACCTTCAGTAACCAATGCTTGTCGTAAGAGGCGACTAACGGGATCGGGTGGCCAGGCTCGCTGACTTGGTTGACACATGTCATCGATTCCCAAATGCGCAGATCGATGCTCATGCTGTTGATCACTAGATTGTCTGTTCCAGACTCGATTATTTACAGACCGCCGCCATATAGCTGGAATATTGCTGAGTGCGGCTTAAAACGAAACTCACTCACTCAAATCCGGAGTAACGGCTAAAATGATATAACCCTGATCGATAAGGTTTGAAGAAGAATCGTATAACGCTTCGGGATTATTGCTCATACCTTAGGTTTCTGGCAACATGCAAATGTTTAAATTTGCCAGTTCTTGGCGGGATTTCAGTTGATGTACTTCAAGAAACTTATCAGCAAGAAGGGGAGTACAATCGATACCCATGGGGATATTACTAAATGTCCTTTCCCTACATTTCACAAATCATATCATGACAGTCAACGACCGAGAATAACCAACCTCAATTCTCCAAGACACACAATCCGCCGATGTAAAAGACAAAAATGGGTGAAAATTATGTAGATCCGTGTTGACACCTGGTGTTCGCCAAAACAGTGCACATATCCTGTTCATTCCAGCATTTTATTTTATATTTTATCATTACAGTAAAATTCAGATGAATGTCTGTAAATTTCCTTTAGGTTTTTCAAAATTGCCATGAACCAATGAAATTTGAGATATAATTTTATTGGAAGTCACCAAGTTAATAAGAACTCGCCCATGGAATGGAAGTTTTTTGGTTTCAATGTACCTGAACAAAATTAGATGTTTTAACATAACTTGAACTTCATGAGAAAAAAAGCAATCCAGTTCAGTCTAATTTGATTCCATTACCATTTGTACTTGACACGACATACGATATTAGTAATGCTAGTGTCTCTCTTCAATTAATCACTATGCTCATGCATGTGCTTTGAGGTACCACATATTTATATGGGAATGATACATATTCAGCGTCATGACTTAATTACAACCGACATGAGTCTGCAAGCAGAAATAAGTAAGTCGACAAAGGTATACGGCGACAGGAGCAAGGGAATCTATTACTTGTTCGTCAGATATCAAGAATGGCAGACAAGAGCCTGAAAGTCGACCCAGTACTTGAAGCGTTAGGAGGGAGAGGGCGCTACCAGGTTATTCAATACTTCTTATGCCTATTTTCGGGCTTCTCAACGACGTTTCAGCTCTACAATATTGTATTTGTTGGTAAGTTATATGGACTTTCTAATGACAATATATTAACATACTATTAAACACATGGTGGAAACAAACAAAAGAAATGCTGAAAATACTTCCATTTCATCACTTGGTTGCACCATCAATAATAGCTGTTGATAAATGATACAAAGAAGATACTTATGTTTGGAATATGGGACATTCTCATTAATTCTCTCCATTCTCTGCAGGTAGATACATACCCCACACCTGTAAGGAACCGGCCAATATATCTGATATCTACCAGGTCATTGAGAATGAACTCTTTCAAGCCAACAACAGTAAGATCTACTTTGAGAAATGTAACATACGGGTTGAAGCCAACATTTCTGGCGATATCTCCACCTCCGTCTTGTCCTGTATCTATGGATATGAATACGAGGCTGGGAAAGATACTTCACTGATGTCTGATGTAAGTCTGGTTTTGTCTTTGATGTGAACACGCAGGAGCATGCTTGTGTCTTAATTGTTTGAAAACATTTCGAAAATAGTGTAAATGTGAAAATGCAAACAGAAAAAGAGAAGCTTTTGAGTATACTGACATTCCTGTACTACGACCTTTAAGTGTGTGTTTGCATGTATCATATACGAGTGGAGAAGAAATCGATACATGTTAAAAATGTTCACCTTTAATGGCGGAATACAACACAATATTCCCTTTACAGGCAACCATACATTCTACTCACTGCTTGTTACACGAACTGACTTTAATGATAGGTCTCTGATACTGATATTTCAGTCGTGAATGAACTCGAGATCACTTATGGAACCAACAATTGATATGCTGTGTGTTGTTGAAACTGTTTTAAAAGAAGGTCCAGTCTATTTGCAGATGGACGTCGTCTGTGACAGAGCACATCTACGTGGTCTTGCCCAGACACTCCTCATCATTGGTCAGGGGATTGGTGCCTTTGTCCTTCCTGTCTTCTCGGACCGGTACGGACGTCGCCCAGTCTTCCTATTCTCGCATTTCTGTTTTCTGGCGATAGGCGTGAGTGTGGCCTTCGCCCCAAACTACACTGCATTTCTCGTATTACGTCTGTTCTTGGGCTTACTACAACAGGTGAGCGGACCAGTATTTACCACATAAACATCATACAGGGGTACCTTACACCAGAGTCTCTGCGCGCGCACACACACACACACATTCATACATATCGTTGCACTAAAACCCAAATGAAACAGCGCTGGTTGTGCCTTGTGACATTATTGAAAGGTTTATCGATCTGCAATCGGGATTCAGCATAATGTTCTTTCCTCAAGGTGCAGTATATATTCAAATAATCGGGTTTTTACATCAGTTTCTCATCACATGCATACCATGCATTGAGTGAGTGATTTTAGTTTTACGCCGCACTCAGCAATAATCCAGCTATATGGCGGCGGTCTGTAAATTATCGAGTCTGGACCAGACAATCCAGTGATCAACAGCATTAGCTTCGATCTACGCAATTGGGAACCGATGACATGTGTGAACGCAGTCAGCAAGCCTAACCACCCGATCCCGTTAGTTACGAGAAGCATGGGTTGCTGAAGATCAATTTTAACCCGGATCTTTACGGGTCGAGAGAACGAGAGGGTGATTTCGGCGGAATCAGTAGCTTGTTTATCTTGGGTATTCCAAACAACAGCCTGCTACCCTATGTACCCCTTGTCGACGTTGAATGAGTAGATCACGCGGAAGACCCGGGATCGAATCCCCAAATGGGTACATTGTGTGAAGCCCATTTCTGGTGTCCCCCGCCGTGATGTTGCTGGAATATTGCTAACAGCGGCATAAAACCAAACTCAGTCTGTCAGTCAGTGAATGAGTAGAAACATGATTGCGACTGTCCCTTTTCCCAATCAGGTATTCAACATTTTGAGTGGTGTAATGAAAGGCCTTGATTGAGTGATCCTTGACAGTATGTCCTAAATTCTTTGTTCAGAGGGAGCGATAACTAACTATATTGATAGATACAGATGTGAAAGTGTCATTTACCATGAGTATGATACACGGGGTCAGTATGCAGCCAATTCATATGCTTTGTAATTCATTGACCGTTATCATGTGTCCTACTCTTTATGTATGCAAGCACACGGGAGCATATATTTGGCACGTGAGTGTGCACATGAACGCATAGTTGTATAATGTAGTACACAGCTTTTGACACATGAAAACAATCCGGTGATCAACAGCATGAGCATCGATCTGCGCAATTGGGAACCGATGACATGTGTCAACCAAGTCAGCAAGTCTGACCTGCCGATCCCGTTAGTCGCCTCTTACGACAAGCATGGGTTACTGAAGATCAATATTCTAACACGGACCTTCACGGGTCACCATGCATTGAAAGTGTGAACAACTACTTCGTTAGGACAAACTGAATGGGCGCTTTAAACAAAGTAAGGCTTGTTAATCGCGAGACTTACTTCAACTTATTACTCATATTTGGAAACGACAGTACCTGTTAGCATGCAACCAAATATGATAACATCAACACAAAAATAATAGCATCCTCATCTTGATTTCACAATTGACACATTGCTTGAGCGGAATGTATTGCTAACTTCTTTAAATGGATTGGATGTCACGCGGATAAGTAATTACTGTACTATACTCATGGAAACAAATAAGGGAGCACATGAAAGTCCAAGTGTTCCTTTATTCTTTTCCAGCTTTCTTCACAATGTATTTATTGTACTGTGGGTGAAACACTTGTACTTTCAAATGTTCCTTTATTTGTTTCCATGAGTATATTTTCATTTGTTTTTCCGGAAGGTAAGACATTTCAGATTTTGTCATTTCCATCTTTGCAGGGTCTTGTCATGACAAAACACACCATTGGCATTGAGATGTTCCCCACACGTCATCGAAAACTCAGCGGACTTTTAAACAGCTTCGTATTGTCTTGTTGCACCGCATTAATCGCTCTGATCGCCTACCTGATGCAGTCCTACTCCTGGAGAACAACACAGCTTGTCTATTCCTCAGTGTCTTTAGTGGCCGTCGTTCAATACTTGTACGTTTTTGACCAGTGCAAAGTGCTTATCTCAGTGTTCCGAAGAAGACTAGTACCTAGTGCGTGTCGTAAGATCAACGTCTCCATTATCTAAAATCATCCACTTGGTTGTATAGACATTACCTTCTTCTAACCTGATGAAAAATTCATATCTTAAAGTCTATTTGTGGACGAGTTATACATAATTGAAAATACAACATTTTCGCAACAGATTTCTGGGTTATGCGTTTCCTTTTTGGAATAGTATATATACGGGTGTGTGTATATATGTACTTGGTATAATCATGTTTTCATTACCTTAATTCATCATGGCCTGTAATACACACGCACGCACGCACGCACGCACGCACGCGCGCACACACACGTGTGTATACATATATATAATATGTATATAAGGTGTTATTGTACTCGATTAAAATATTGTTTTAACACAATACTTTACCACTAGCTGCATAGAAAATTGGGAATATATTTTACAGTTTCCTTGACGAATCTCTCTCGTGGCTGATCACCAACAAGAAGTCCAAGCAGATCGCAAAGATTCTCAAGAAAGCAGCTCGTTTCAACGGTAAGGACTATGAAAACGTCATGAATGTTTACAAGAACCTACAGAAACAACAGGTATCCTTACTTGAAGGAGAAGATACAGGTGAACGTAGGAAGAGGTCGACCTCAAAGGAGAAGGACACAGTAAAACCATCATTTTTGGACCTCATGAAAAGAAAACGGCTGGCAGCAAATGTATTTGTCTTGTGGTTTACATGGTATGTTCATCATGGTTTTATTACCTCAATTCATCATTGCCTGTTGTCAATACTTGGTATGTTCATCATGTTTTTATTACCTCAATTCATCATTGCCTGGTGTCAATACTTGGTATGTTCATCATGGTTTTATTACCTCAATTCATCATTGCCTGTTGTCAATACTTGGTATGTTCATCATGTTTTTATTACCTCATATCAAAATGGCCTGTTGACAATACTTGGTATGTTCATCATGTTTTTATTAATTCAATTCTTCATGGTCTGTTGTCAATACCTGGAATAGTCATCATGTTTTCATTACCTCATTTCATCATGGCCTGTTGTCAATACCTGGTATAGTCACAATGTTTTCATTACCTCAATTCATCATGGCCTGTTGTCAATACCTGGTATAGTCATCATGGTCAAGCTCGTTGACTTGGTTGACGTATTTCATCGTATCCAAATTACGCAGATCGATGCTTATACTGTTGATCACTGGATTGCCTGGTCCAGACTCGTTATTTACAGACCGCCGCCATATAGCTGGAATATTGCAGAGTGCGGCATAAAACTTAACTCACTCACACATTCACATAGATCTGTTTTTAACAAAGAGGGCAAAATTCAAACTAGTGTTCCTCTTATGTACAAATGTTGTTTCAGGATGACCGACAGTTTGACAGTGTTTGGCCTCATCTTTACCTCACATCGTCTAGCTGGCAACCATTACATCAATTTCGTTCTCTTCGCTGTGGTGAAGTTTCCTCCCGTGTTCCTCTTTTACCTCATGGTAGACAGGTTTGTTTTTGTTGCTATTGCTCCTTGCACCAAGTACTGAGCTCAAAGAACTGCAGGGAGGTTTGAACACGATAGCCAGCTCACGTCGGTGAACATGAGGAATAAACCCCTCTATGTCCATCTTTGGAATGAAACTGTACAAAGTTGTGGCAATGCAATTGGGATATCATTCAACATTCTTAGCTTTTGAAAGTACCGATGATGTTCGAAGGTTCAAATATCAGCTTCGCCGGAATCAGCGCCATACCCATGAGTAAATGGACAAAATCGTTTTAGTCGCCTGTGTAATAGAAAATGCTTCGGCATACATAGTGCTTTAACGCCATCCCTGGTTCTCTTAAAATTCTTATATGAAATGGTAGGAGGCACTTTGTGATAATTCATGTTCATCTTTTCAAGGTGTGGACGTAAGACAACAAGCATCGTTCTTCACGGAATAGCTGCCGTTGCCCTAATTTCGGCCACAGTCTGCAAATCAACAGGCAGTATGTTAGTTAGTTGGTAGTTCATGTAGCTCCCATTGATGTGCAGCATTTCACTGTGTCTATCTTTGTTGTTTATCTCTTCTGACCACCTACAGTTTCACCGCTTTACAAAGTCATAATCTGTAATATATATACCATAACAAATCTGGTTACCAGACGGAAGCCAGGCGTCCGACATTGCTGTAACAGTCCTGTCTTGTCTCGGGATGGCCGGAGGGACAGGCGCCTGGACGACCATGTTCTTCTTTACGCCGGAATTATTCCCGACCAATCTCAGGCAAGGAACTTTCTTTTATCTCGCAAAGCAAACAAAATTGTATATTGCACCAATATGTCTTGTACATAATGATCCGCCTTTCGTTTACGAATGGTGCTTAAAGGGGCTATAATTCTCCATTATAGAATCAGAATTCTAATGTCTTATGATTATAGAAAGTAAGGTTTTTTAATTATTGCTGTGCAATCCTGAGACGACAGGTCAGTATTCAGTGTAAGTATCATAGAGCCTAATATTGACTAAGACAAGAATTTCTGTCCTGTTCTTAGAAATAAAGGACTTGGAATTTCTTCAGCCTTTTCAAGATTTGGAGGCATGTTGGCACCGTTCGCAAGTCTTCTGGTACGTTCTTTGATTGCTTTTGACAAAATGAAAGATTTGGCATCAAATTCAGGTTTCAAGTGAATGTAAAAACAGAAATGAATTGCATTCCTTCTACTGATTTAGCCACTACAACTATAGGGCACCAGTGAACTAGTCAACTTACCCGTATTGTTGAGCAGTATTCCAGCTGCTCCGGCCTTTAGTGTCTAGATTTCACAAATTGTGAGTTCTAGCATGTTCATTCTATAAAATGTCGCAGAGTGTCATACGATGCTTGTTCACAAGTTGTTTATTCAAGGTCACAGCGTACAAGCAGTATAGTTTTTAAAGGGTTTAACGCTTTGATGAGAGATTTGCTGAAATTGTTTATAATAATTGTAATAATAAGAAAGACCATGTCGCGTTTTTATGATTATAAATACTTTTAAACACAGGTAACACAATTATACAAGCAGACGACAAACAGGCCATTGTAAATATCTCGACGGAAGGGATATACAATAAGAGCTATCTTTACTCGAATTACGATTACGAACTTAATCATAGAACATGCACGTTATACAATATGCACATGGCCAATACACTACAGCTTGTATATTGTTATTTGGTTTACATACAATACGTGTCATTGCCGATTGTCTCATATGAAAGTTTAATGCACCAATCTACGCCACCACAGGCTGAACACGTGGAGTGGGCCCCTGGAACCATCTTCGGAGTGTGCTGTCTCCTGGTTACCGTCCTCCTGAACGTCCTTCCAGAGACGATGGGGAGAGAACTCCCGCAAACCGTGGATGACGTGGAAGCATGGCATAAAAAGACAGACGACAAAACAGCTAAAGATATGGACATTCTTCCCATGCAAGCTGATACTTAGGCCTCAAGTTGGACTGTAAACATTAATGTACATAAGTTAAGCAGTTTGTCATGTCCCATTTAATAATCATAACAACTGTGCTATATTCAATTTCTTCAACTTATCATAAGTGTGTATTTGTGAAATACTATCAGTTAATGGCGACACAAGAGAAAGAACCCTGTCCAACTTCCCAGATAGCATTCATACGTTGGCCTCAACGTTGGCAATGGTTTTGCCAACATTGCCAACGTTGGGCCAACGTCAGAATGCTTGCTCGGTTGTGCCATCTGCAAAAAGCACAGAAACAGTACAGACTAAAGTCTTGGTTGGTTGGTTTTATAGTTTTAGGGCGACGTGGGCCAATAAGAGGCCTATTTGCGCCCAACACATTGACTTGATTTAATAAACAATCATATGTAATTTCATCGCCAAAAGGAATCGTTTAGCTAAGATAAAAGAAACGACAACACTATTAATTTGGATAGATGTATACATATATGGAATAACCTCTGCTTCGTGTTACGGATTAAAAACCTTAAGTAATCACTTCCATTTCTGAAACATGAAATACTCATTCAATAAAAAAGCAGTAGGTTCAGATGACAGAGTGTTAAAATGATTTAAAACCACAGAACTAAATCTGTCTAAGCCATTCGAGAGCCTGTCTAGATTACATCATATTTTCCAGATGACGAGACAAAATCTAAAACTGCCCGCTGCACAGACCCATACATGATATTGGGGCCCAAAACTGTTTCTAATGAGAATACATCATCAACCTCAAGTACAGCACTTCTGAGATTTTGTCTTATGTTGTTATGCCCAGGGCATGTAATTAGATAATGTTCGATGTTTTCAGGCGTCTCCAAATTGCAATGGCCACATTTAGAAGAGACCGTCTTATCTATAATACTCCTGTAGGCATTTAGCCCACAGTGTCCAAGTCTTAGACGTGAAAGAATAACCTCATCACGCCTTTTACGACGACGAATTTTATGACCAGATTTTAGTGATGGTCTAAGTTTGTACATATGTCGGCCGGTAGTACCTGTATCCCACAACTGTTGCCAACTCCTTGTAACAGATTTCGATAAAACATTTTCATAATCTTTAGGGATTGGTTGAAATTTAAATAAATCAACTTCAGGAAACTGTAACCCGGATTTGGCCAAATTATCTGCAATCTCATTCCCATGTATTCCAACATGTGCTGGGACCCACACAATGTCGCATGCAATATACTTCATGTTTAACGATGTATCCAACTTTAATATCTCATGCACAATGTCATCTCTAGATCCATTTGCACCAGCTTCTATAGCTTTGATTGCTGCCATAGAATCTGTAAAGATAATTGCTTCATGGTCATGTTCATCTACCCATCTCAATGCTTGCAAAATGGACAAAGGTTCAGCTGATAGCAGAAAGATAATCAGGGAATCTGAACACCTTAGCGATCGATAAATTGGGTATCCAAAAAGCCCCAGCAGTACGATTATTGGATGGTTCTTTCGATGCATCAGTGTATATATGTGTGAAATTAGAATAATTTTCAGACAGAAAGTCTTGAGTTATCACTTTTATTATGTTTTGGTCCATTCTCTTATTCACGATTAAATTGAGTTCCGAATTCAATCCAGGCTTCAGCAGAACCCACGGAGGTGTGACAGGCGGAGCAGAAGGATCAACTGGGTTACAGTTGTAGATACCATGTTGATCAGCTAATCTCTGAATATTCAAGCCAAAGGGTAATTTGCCATGAGTCCAGTCACACATGACATATTCCACACAGTCATTAACAATCTCAGTGACTGCGTGGTGTTTGTTCTTGGTTTTCATTTTCAAGAAATATTTCAAAGATACCTGTTGTCTTCGAAGGTGAAGGGGCATTTCTGAACACTCAACTTGAAGAGCTGAGGTTGGAGTTGTACAATATGCACCAGTGCATATTCTCAAAGCTTTAGACTGAATTCTATCAAGCTTATTAAGATGACATTTAGCCGCCGACATATACACCTGACAACCATAGTCAAGTCTGGACAAGATAAGGGCCTTGTACAGCAATAACATAGTTGACTTATCAGCGCCCCACTTTGTTTTTTGAAATACACTTTAATAGATTGATGATCTTGTTACATGTGTTATACAAATGTGTGATGTGATGAGACCATGTTAATCTTTGATCAAAATACACACCAAGAAATTTGAACACTGACACCATTTCCAGTTTATGATGTCCAAGAGATAAACTGATATCATGAGGGATCTTACGTCTTGTGATCATCATTGCCACTGATTTTGATTTTGAAATCTTAAACCCCCATTTTGAACACCATGTACTGACTTTACTTAAGCAGTTTTGTATAGATTCTATGACAAACTGAAAATTACCAAAGCGTCTCCAAAACGATCCGTCATCAGCAAACTGTGCTGCATTTATGTTTAGAGGCAGGTCCTCGAAAATGTCATTGATCATAATATTAAATAAAACTGGACTTATTACACTTCCTTGTGGGGTACCATTTTCAGTCATATGCACGCCTGACAGTTCTTGACATATGCGAACTTGAATGGTTCTTTCGGACAAAAAATGACCATATCCACTTGAACATGTTGCCTCTAATTCCAAGTTTACACAATTTAAAAAGCAAACCATTTCTCCAAATCATGTCATAAGCCTTTTCGATATCAAGGAATACACACAACATGTATTCCTGGTTGCATAAAGCTTTCTGTGCTTCAGTTTCCAGACGAACATGCTGATCTATACATGAACGCCCCTTTCTGAATCCTGACTGGATGTGAGTAAGAAGCTCATTTCGTTCAAGATAATAGTTCAGGCGGGTAGTAACTATTCTCTCCATGATTTTACATAAATTAGAAGTGAGAGCAATCGGTCTATATGATGCAGGAAGCGATGGATCTTTTCCTGGTTTGGGCACTGGAACTATTATTGCATGTCTCCATGTCGTAGGCAAGGATCCAGAACACCAACTTAAGTTCAATAGTTCCCGAATAACAGCTAGAGAAGAATCTGGCATATGCTTAAACATTTCATAACACAACTCATCCGCGCCTGGTGCCGAATTATGTGTTCTTGATATGGCTGCCTTAAGTTCATCATGAGTGATAGCTGTATTGATTTCCAAGCTACTTTCCAACATGGCAGAAGACATTTCAGGAATAAAATTTGTTTCAAAAACTTGTGTATATTCTCTGAATTCATGACAATAATTTTCAGAACTGCTAACAGATTTAAATTGCTTAACAAGGGCATTTACTTTCTTACTTTTTGATACGAGTTCTCCAGCTTCTCCCATTACCGGTATAGGTGAACGAATATTATTTCCACCGATCGTTTTCACCTTGGACCAGATACTAGTTAATGATGTAAATCTATTAATATTAGAAATATATTCCCTCCAGCTCAACCGTTTTGTACTCCGTACAATACGTTGGAACGTAGCTCGTTTCTTACGAAAATCAGCCAAATCACATGGCAATGACGAGTGGCGAACCTTATTATATGCTTTTTTCCTTGCGATATTGGCTTTTTCACAAGCTGTCATTCCACCAGGACTTTGGCGGGAATGCCGCTTTCTTAACAGACGATTTTCCAATGGACTCTTCTGCAATTCTTATTAATTGTGTTGTGATATTTTCATTAGACATATTAACATCACCATTTATAAGATCGGGTGTGATATGTTCAGTACACAGACTAGAAAAAAGGGCCCAATTAGCCTTCTTGAATTTCCACCGAGGGACTTTATCACAAGAATCACGATATGGTCGAACCTGAATTTCAGTAAAAACAGGAAAGTGGTCACTACCTAATGCATCTTCCTGAAATACATCCCAGTTACACTTACTGGCTATGTGTGATGATATCATTGATAGATCTAAAGGAGAAAAAGTCCATTTGCCAAGATCCATGCGGGTCATTTTACCATCGTTTAAAAGGACAAGATCTGCTTCATCTAAAAATTGTTCAACAATCCGACCATTATAATCTGTCTTGTTGCTTCCCCAAAACATATTATGGCTGTTGAAGTCCCCACATATAAAATATGGGCCTCCATTGGGATCAATTAATTTCAGATATTCATCTACGTTTGGCTTACCTGTATTATAAATATTAACAATAGTAATGACTTTATCTTCCTCATAATGAAGTTTTACTGCGTTAGCCTCATACACTGTATTTGGTAATTCTTGAACCTGATACGACAAATCAGTCTTAATAAATATAGCGCAACCACCTCTCCGAGGATTTTTAGTATTCGGATTGCTGGTTAGTCTGTCCTGACGTAGACCAAAATAGCCATTAATTCTAAAATGACTCTCTGGCCAAAGAAAAGTTTCCTGTACACAAATAACATCTGGCAGTGGTGACCTATTTGATAGAAAATGCTTTAAATTATCCCCATGTGCAACGAGACTTTGTGCATTCCATTGCATTATGGTCAAGAATACTAATGCTTTATCCATCATTCATCTCCACATGTACCTCAGTCAACAGATCACTAGGAACATCGATGTGAAGATGTATTTTTGCCGCCGACACAAGACGATTAATCTGTTCCTCTTTGGTTGTTGCATTAAAGCATCCTGAAATCACCTCAAACAAGAACGTTAAAAAGGTTTGAGGAGAAGTACTAAGAAATGGATTGGCTACCTGTGGAGAGCTGACTTGAGCTGTAACAGATGGATTTGATACACTCTGGCTTAAATTTGACTCTCGTGACTGACATTTACAAATACAGGTAGGGTTAGACCCAGATGTAGCTGCAACAGGAACAGGACGGGTTCCAACTGTTGTTTGTGAGGCTTGTACCGACACAGATCGTGATTCTGAGCGGCGGTTACAGTAGCTGCATAAGATGGAGCTGGAGTGGACTTGACTATACGAGTTGCTTCAGCATAAGACAGTTTACTCTCTACTCGTACCCTTTGCACAGATACTGCCTCCTTGTATTTCTCACATCCCTTGTAGGCAGCACTGTGGCTACCACCACAATTGCAACACTTCGATACTGTTTCCGAACAATTTTCTACTTTGTGCTCACCACTGCACCTGGGACATACAGGCTTTTTACTTTTACATCGTGTTGAAACATGGCCATATTTCTGGCAATTGTAGCATCTAATAGCTGGTGGGATATACAGACGCACTCGAAAGGACTGATAATACATCCTAACACGTTCAGGCAAATGTGGGGTTGAGAAAGTAAGAAGAATGGAAGTAGTAAGTTCCTTTTCTTTTCCACGCAAAAGTCTTTGGGCACTTTTAACCTTTTGACTTCTCAATTGCTCAACTATCTCATCCTCATTTACATCTGTGTCAACATTGTAAATAACTCCCTTAGATTCACTAAGACTCTTAGGGACAGAACTCTTAACACGAACGTCACAGACACACGCTACATTCAGTGCAAGGTTAAGTTGCTCAGCAGACCTGCAGTGTATCACTAAATCTCCCTTTTCCAGTTTTTTCATATACTCCACATCGCCAATGTTTTTATGGATATCCCGAGCCAAAGCAATTGGACTCAAGTTTGTCAAACGTAATCTTGGGTAAACAGAAAGTCTTGTAGTTTTCATCGTACCAGTTACCTCCCTTAGTTTCTTGACAGTGGGGCTGTCCAGTTGTACCGGACACTGTTTTCTCACAAAGTTCTTTGAAAGAGAATTTTAGATACTGTATCTTTGGTCAATAAAGATTACAGCACAGATATAAGACTTACATACTTACATAAGCTACTACATCGATTAAGTAACAATGTGGATTATTCGATTTCATAGCCCAATGGTTAAAGCGTGCGCTCATCACGCTGAGAAATAGGGGTTCGATTTCACACATGGGTACAATGTGTGAAGACCGCCTCCGTGGCGTAGTGGTTAGAGCGTCCGCCTGGAGAACGGAAGGTCGCGGGTTCGATCCCCGACCGCGTTATACCAAAAGACGTTAAAATATGGTACTTGCTGGTCCCTGCCTGGCGCTCGGCATTAATGGGTACAACAAGGACTGGTCGGCTCGGAGTCAGTATAATGTGTCCGAGTGGGGTATCCATGCTTCACTGCCGCATGGTATCTCAGTGGGCTGGCACTATGAAACCAGCTTCAGTCTGGGCTAGTACAAGCAGCCGCACATACACACACACACGCATGCACATCGTCATATGAGCGAAATATTCTCAAGCACGACGTTAAATCAAATTTCACCTCACAATGTGTGAAGCCCATTTCTGGTGTCCCCCGCCGTGATATTGCTGGAATATTGCTGAAAGCGACGTAAAACCATACTCACTCACGCAAGACAGCTCGCAGCAAACAGACGCTAGTCCGTATTCTCGAATTCAACGACCGATCTCAAACTTCTTTGCGCCGCCAAATTCGAGATGACAAAGATGATGGCACACCTTCGATGACAAGGCCCATCCCAGCATCTTCGAGTTATTCTTATTCCCTGTGGCCGAATATATAGGAACCAAACTGAAGTGCAGCAGAATGGTGGTCAGCGTGCGCCGTCGAAAAAGACATCAAATTCAGGATAATCCCAACTTCAAAGTGTCAACTAAATGTTCAACTAGTTAGTAGGGAGACTTATGCGTTCGTGTCGGCCATGTAATCAAACATCTAACTTAGCAATCCTGACTGATTTCGACAGAAATTCACAAGACGTCCGAGTGGGGATTCGTGAACACGCAGTTGGTCACTGCCCTGTGATTAAACCATGAGAGGTCCATAGTCCCACGACCTAGTTATAGCCTTAAAGTATATGTGCTTCGTGACCCTATTAATTATTAACGTGTTCATTCACGTTTGAAACTATAAGTAAACAACACAGACATCTGATAAATTAATGACTGTATCCTAACTGATGACTTAGGATGAAAAGTAATGTATGTATGCGCATACACATTTGAATGGCAGGGAGGTTTGTCCTGTCAACGTATTCATATCGACGTTAACATTCCATCGACAAAGCTGCTGCAATGGCGTCCAACATTCAAGTGGATCCTGTGTTGAATGCTTTGAACGGAAAAGGTCGTTACCAGATACTACAGTTTTTCCTCTGTAAAACATCCACTGTTTCTTCAGCAGTTGTTATATTCGCCTTTGTTTTTGTAGGTAAGTAACATTTTTATCTAGAGATATGATCTGTGACAGTCATGAATTGTGTACTGTTCCAAGTTTCTGTATTTGAGCTTTTTGATGCGATCTTCGAGTGTGTGAAGAGGCTTTTACGCCTGCATTGGGCAGTATTTGGGTTATACTACGAAGCGTCACTGGTAAGGAGGAAGTTCTGGAGAATTTTGGAACCCTGACATAACAAGCGAAAGTGTCACAGTCAGGGGACGTAGATCTCCTCTCGGTCATTGTATGGCTTTTCGTAAAACAAACAGAACATACTACCTGGAGAAATGTCAAAATGTGTACAGTTCGAGAAGCACAGTGATTTTATGTTACTTCTGAAAATGTAAATAATAGGTGATTACTTTTTTAAAATGCAGACAAGTTTTACTTTCGTCATGAATTAAAACAAATCATCTTTAGCCTGGATGGCTTGTTAGACACAACCTTAAAGGTGTTTGACGTGTTTTGTGAGTTCCATGTACAATTTAAAAGTCGTTTTTCATCCACGATATAGTCAGAATATCGAATATGGATGTTTCATACATTGCATTTGAGATGCTTAGATGAATGTTTGAATGCCATAATGTTTACGTATGTAAATATGTCATATATACTTGTTGTGTTTAGGGTGTTTGAGTATGTAGGGTAGTCTTTTACATTAAGAAACTATTACTTAATTACGAAGCACAGTCCACATATGTCCATGAAAAGAGAGAAGTGTAGACAAACCAATCATCATACTCACACCTCAGAAAACTCTTTGCCTGGTTAGAAAAGCATTTGTGTTCAAGTGATTGATGCTGTAGGCGAATAGACAAGCCTTGCTTCAGTTTCCTTGAAGCTCTTGAGTAAAGCCTTTTATGGGATATTTTCATAAAGTCGTCTGAGGCAATGCAATTCGCTGAGTTGGAGCCCTTTGACACACCTGAAACCTTTTGGTTCGAATCTCATTTCGCCCCACTTATGTAATAGGTTGTCAGCACCATACCCGTACTCATGGGTTTGGCCAAGGTGGTAAAACCACCTGCCGCACCTTGGGGTTTACTCCCACAAAAAGCCAACCCTTCATGATGTAACTGGAATACTGTTTAATGCGACATGAAATATAACTCGCATTTGAAAATGTGTTACTACATCACTGTCATTAATGAGGTATTAAACAAGCCAGTTAAATATAATCGGAAACTTTCAGGGAAACATATTCCGCATGTCTGCGATAAGGCTGGCAACATGTCTGAAATCATCACAGCCATTGACGACGACAGCTTCACCATCAATAACAGCAACATCTATTACGACAAGTGTAACATCAGAGTCACGGCAAACATCAGTGGTGTCACTGAGACGAAGCAGCTACCATGTCTGTTTGGTTACAGTTTTGCTGAAAGAAAGGACCTTTCCATAATATCAGACGTGAGTGTGTATTTTCTATAACATCAGACGTGAGTGTGTATTTTCTATAACATCAGACGTGAGCGTGTATTTTCTATAACATAAGACGTGAGTGTGTATTTTCTATAACAACAGACGTGAGCATGTATTTTCTATAACATCAGACGTGAGTGTGTATTTTCTATAACATCAGACGTGAGCATGTATTTTCTATAACATCAGACGAGATTGTGTATTTTCTATAACATCAGACGTGAGCGTGTATTTTCTATAACATCAGATGTGAGTATGTATTTTCTATAACATCAGATGTGAGCATGTATTTTCTATAACATCAGATGTGAGCATGTATTTTCTATAACATCAGATGTGAGTGTGTATTTTCTATAACATCAGACGTGAGTGTGTATTTTCTATAACATCAGACATGAGTGTGTATTTTCTATAACATCGGATGTGAGCGTGTATTTTCTATAACATCAGATGTGAGCGTGTATTTTCTATAACATCAGAGATGAGTGTGTATTTTCTATAACATCGGATGTGAGCATGTATTATCCATGATATCAGAATGGACAGGTGTTCTCAATACCATCAGAAGTGAGCAGGCATTCGCCATTCAAAAACTGCCTGTACAGAAAGTAATCATGACTATTAGTCAATAGTCTGATATTTCTTTTCCATTGTTTATGTTGCACTTGTGTTGAAATTCACTCACTGGAACAATCTTGTATTTCTTTAATGATTTAATGTACGATAAAGTACCAACAGCTAATGACCATTGCGTCCTTCTTCAACGTATTCTCGAAACGTGACTTGTGGAACATAACAATCTACGTCTGCTTACATTGTTTGTACACAGAGGAATTGCTGGCAATGAACTATGAATTTTGTATGTGATGAAACATACTGCGGATTTGATAAAAACAAAACGATTTTCAGATGGAACTAATTTGTGAGAAGGGTCCCCTTCGGGCATTGGGCATGTCCTCCTTCTTTCTGGGGCAAGTTATTGGAGCCGCCTCACTGCCAGCAGTATCCGACCGCTATGGAAGACGACCGGTCCATCTCATCTCGCACTTCTGTATTCTGGTTCTTGGAATCTGTTCATCCTTCTCACCTAATTACCCAGTATTCCTGGTGATGCGGTTCTTTATTGGAATCGTGCATTCGGTAAGTGTAACACGGCAAGATTTGCGGAATCGTGAATAGAGACAGACAGTACATACAATCCATGAAATCTGATCACTAACATGTACGCCACACGTAACTGATGCGTAACTGCGCAAGCTATTCTATAAACAATGGCCGATATATACACTCGTAGAGAAACCTGTTAATGGGGAGATAAAGCTTCTATCCAAAGATTTGTCTTCCCGCGTTGTGATATCTCTGCTGCAGGATCTCGTGGTATTTCACTGGCACTTTCCACAAAACGACTCAATGACACATCCAACTTATCTTTGAGAAATGTATAATTTGTACATACAGTGTCTATCCAACTATGTGGACTGTGCTACGTGTGAACATTTAATCGTCACCTAACACTTACATTATTTCGCCATCGTCACCTAACACTTACATTATTTCGCAAAAAGGGCTTGATAGTGACTGATGCGACCATTTCTGTGGAGCTGTTTCCGGCGCAGCACCGGAAGCTGTTCGGCTTTATCACCAACCAATTCCGGGTATGGGGTATGGTAATATTAGCCGGCCTCGCCTATTCGCTGCGGGATCAGTCATGGAGATGGGTACAGCTGGGAGTAACTTCTGTTTGCCTTCCTGTACTTGCTGAAGTAGTGTGAGTTGTTGTAACATTATATCCTACCTGTGTCACTGCAGGAAAGTATAGACTCAAATATTACAACATGAGCTTTTTATTCATATTATTATTTACCATTTTTTCACTTATTTATAGGTACAGTACATGTGGTCAATGTGTGATGTTGATAGGTACAATTGTGCTGATATTGATTGATTGATTTTATTTCGGAAATGTAGGCCATCCGGCCCATAATTCACATGTATATAGTCATTGAATAAACTTGACAGAGTACCTTGTTATATAAATTATGACATATGACAATATTTGATTGTTTTGCCAACAACGTTTAAATATGCTTACATGATACATTTAAATCTTTTACAATTGTTTTCAATCCAGTTTTGTCTGAATTTAAAGCTGTAAAATATAAAGCTCCTAACTTCCATGCTTGCTGCTTGTTACAAATTGACATGATATTAGTAACATTATACTAATCTTTTGCAATATGTATGTATTCATTCTTTAAATTTTCAAACAATGGACAAATCAAAAGGAAATGTTCTTCATCCTCAAGCAATCTTATTGAATAAATCTTTGACAATATAAACACACTCTATTTTCAACTGAGATACTTTCCCAACGCCCTGACTCAATGCTTCCACGCGAAATTTAGTCAAAAACTTCTTAAAAAGTTGTCTTTTTATGTTAATCAAATATTGTTCAGGCTGAGTGAGAATTCAGTGAGAACTAAGTGAGAACTTAAATTTTTCATAGAAATTTAATTTAACATTTTCATTTATATAACATAACCATTTTTGAATAGAGACATCTTTGAGTCTTTGTACAAAGAATGTAAAAACATATGCACATTTCCAACACCTTGATTTAGCCAAGCAAAACCAAAGCCGTACTCAAACAAAATGTCTCTAACAAATCCAACCCATGTTTGTCTACCAACATTATCAAGAGAATACATCATTTTATAACAAATAAGTGGATATCTACAATCTGGCATGGACAATACTTTCAACCAGTATTTAATACATTTTGATATATACGTTGCATATAATGGATCCCTTCCTAACTCACCAAGTACTGCGGCATTACTAGTAATAGTTGAAAGACCTAGTAATTGTTTGCAAAAATATAGTTGAATACTTTCAATACATGACATATTTTGATATCCCCAAATTTCAGAGCCGTATACGAGGATGGGTAAAATCATTCTATCAAATAAAAACAATGATTTAGAAATGTTGATGTTATAACGCTTAATAAACTTTAAAAGACAAAAGGTTCCCTTCCTTGCTTGCTGAGATAAATGTTCACAGGCTTTTCCCAAACTTAAAGAAGGTGTAAAATATATGCCTAAATATTTATAAATAGAAACTGATCTAAAACATGCCCTCCATAATTCCATATTTCTGATGATATTATTATCCCACCTTTTGCATGTTTACCTTCATACCATAGTTATTGCAAACTGTACATAAATATATTATCTACTGTACTATAGCCTCGCCTGTATCCAGCTTTCTCCTTAAAGAGTTTACTTTGATCCTCTGCCCAAGCTACAATTCTTTTGTTAACTATTTTTGTAAAAAAAATACCAATTCTATTCAAAAGGCATATTCCCCAGAAATTATTAGGGTCTGAAGTGTTACCACTCTTATGTAAAGGATGAATGATGGCATCACACCATGATTGTGGATATTTGCCTGACTCTCATACATAATTTAATATAATAACCAAATTACTAAAATACAATGAAGTCCAGATAAAATCATTTCAATAACTATTCCATCAGGTCCTGGAGCTTTATTTGTTTTAAAATGTTTCACTGCTGAGAATTCTTCTTCTGATGAAATAGGATAGTCTATGTCTGCAATACTATTTGATATATTATGTGGTTCACTGCCATTATCAATAAAATCTTTCACAAAGTTTTCAAAGTCATCATTTAGTTCATGGTTTGTATTAGTGAAGAGTTCTTGAAAGTGATTAATCCATTCATCTGGAGAGATAGGACTTGTTTTTGTGGATTTATTATTAAATATTTTGAAGTCTTCCTCATATCTGAAATAGAAATATTATTATCACAAATTATATCCACATTGTTTTCTTCTTGTTTACTTATCTTCCTGTGACATGTTGATTTGAATCTATTTTTGGCTTTCGGGTAAATATTCAGGTCTACATCTGAGTCACTATGTCTAAAATTTCTCAATAATCTATATTTAAGATTTTTAAGTTGTTCACATTCAATATCCCACCACTTTGGTTGTTTCATTATAGAAGGTGATTTTTGTAGTGTCCTAGCGAAACAACTGCCACAATCCTGTAACAGTTCAATTAATAATTGTGCTGATATACAAGCTATACCAAACAATCAATGATATTTCTATAGAAAAAGTCTGCAAATGCCATCAAATAGCACCATAACTTGGCGTATTTATAGGTACAGTATATGTAGTCAATGTGTGACGTTGATAGGTACAATTGTGCTGATATACAAGCATACAAAAAGGCCATCAGATAGCACCATAACATCATAGTGTGTGTGTGTGTGTGTGTGCGTGAGAGAGAGAGAGAGAGAGAAAGAGTGAGAGAGAGAGAGAGAGAGAGAGAGAGAGAGAGAGAGAGAGAGAGAAAGAGAGAGAGAGAGAGAGAGAGAGAGAGAGAGAGAGAGAGAGAGAGAGAGAGAGAGAGAGAGAGAGAGAGAGAGAGAGAGAGAGAGAGAGAGAGAGAGAGAGAGAGAGAGAGAGAACATGACATTAAATAAGCTTTTCATTTCAACCGTTTTATGTCAAAAGTTAAGTTTGATGGGTGACTGATAATGAATCGTTTACTCAACAAAGCTGATTTACTCCATATTTTCCAGTTTCCTTGATGAAACCCTTCGATGGCTGATACTCCACGGCAGGATGGATGACATCAGGAAACACCTAGAAAAAGTAGCGAGAGTAAATAGAGTTGACAAAACACACGTCTTGGAAGTGTTTAGTAACATCCAAGAGCATCACCGGTCACTGTTACCGATGACGCTGTCCTTTGAAGTGGAGCCTAAAACTCCAGCATCACTAAGCCAAGATGCCCCTACACCCACACTGAATGTTACCCATTCTCTGGCCGATCTGTTGAAAGTGAAACGACTAGCTATCAATACTATTGCTATGTGGTATATGTGGTAAGTAACATTGATGGTGACAAACGATGGTGAGTTGCAAGAAAGTTAAAACTGCATCGGTACCTTTACAAGCGATTGAAGAAGGGGCGGGTAGAAAATTGGGAACATATTCAAACAGGAACTCTAGACAGAGGACCCAGGTGAGCTCTTAATGGCATATTCCGCGACCCAACCTTATATGATTTTATGAAACTTAACCATTATGTTTCGATTATTTTCAAGTGTTTGTATATGCCCACACACCCAGAGACGATAAATGTAACATATGCCTGCATATACCCACACACTCACAGACAATGAATGTGACAATAAAGTGCCTGCATATACCCACACACTCACAGACAATGAATGTGACACTAAAGTTCTTGTATATTTCAACACACAAAACACATATTAGATGTGATTAGCTAACTTAATGGTATATTCCACCAACAACTTTCTATGATTTTTATCCACCTTAGCTATCATTTTCCATTGTTTTCAAGTGTTTGTATATACCCACACACCCAGAGACGATAAATGTAACACATGTCTGCATATACCCCCACACACACAGACAATGAATTGACAATAGAGTGCTTGCATATACCCACACACTCACAGACGATAAATGTAACATATGCCTGCATATACCCACACACTCACAGACAATGAATGTGACAATAAGTGCTTGCATATACCCACACACTCACAGACGATAAATGTAACATATGCCTGCATATACCCACACACTCACAGACAATGAATGTGACAATAAGTGCCTGCATATACCCACACACTCACAGACGATAAATGTAACATATGCCTGCATATACCCAAACACTCACAGACAATGAATGTGATACTAAAGTGCTTGCATATACACACACACTCACAGACGATAAATGTAACATATACCTGCATATACCCACACACTCACAGACAATGAATGTGACAATAAGTGCTTGCATATACCCACACACTCACAGACAATGAATGTAATACTAAAGTGCTTGCATATTACAGCACACAGCACACATGTTACATGTGATTAGCAACTTCAGAAGCAGAACAAAAGGATTATTAAACCGATTATTTTTCGTAATGTATGTGGCTCCATTAAGGACGCTGGTTGTCTTGTTCTAGGCTGTCCTGCAGTATGATCCTGTTTGGAATATACCTGACATCAGACACCTTGGCTGCTAGCATATATGTCAACTTCTTCATGGTCGCCATCATATCCTGTCCATCTGGTATCATATTCTATTTCATGATAGACAGGTGCGTGCTATGCACCACACTATACAATAGATCAAAACAGCTAGGTTTTTTTTTTTTTGTTGTTTTTGTTTTTGTTTTGTTTTTAGTTTTAATAAGAAAAAACAGCTAGTTTGTAAATGGCAAATCAGCTCTAACAAAACATATTTGGTTCGATTACCCGACAGACCAAAACCTTCCTTCCGACCCAATTGGTTCTTGATCGCCTGTTTCTCAGTTGAAGTTCAGCTCATAACCGGACTTCCCATTGTGTTAATGACCATTTCGATAGCGGTGTGAAGATTGATTACTCTATATGGTTTCACGAACTGCCGACAGGCACACTGTTCTTGTTTACTAAACATAATGTCAAAATAGGTTTCCAGTTTGGCACAGCAAAAATATTATCGTTGTAAAAAACAGGAATGGATGGTGGACGCGATTGAAACCTTTCATCCCAGCGACTGTCGGAAATTAATCGTCATCGGTTATGTGAAAAGCAACTGAAAACAAAGGAACATCTAACGAAGTGTGTGTGGCTAAAATACAATTCCAAGACAATTGCTATGAGTTGCATTGTTCTGCACCAGCTGCAAATGCCAAACTGCGTAGCTGTTTGTTTAAAAGGATAGTCTGGCGGTACATTCTCGAAGTGGGCAACACTGTCATGATAATTGCTTAGATCATTGGAGTCCAAAAGAAAACAACAAATTGAAGCTCTTAAAAATACTTATGATGCATATGTTATATTTTGGATTACACTTTCTTAGTAAAGTACAGATTCTAGTACTTTTGTTGGGTTGAGTCCCATCCGGGATTCGAACCCACACCCTCAGAGTCAGTGAGTGAGTATGGTTTGGATATATTCCAGTAATATCACGGCCCGGGACACCAGAAAAACTGAGTTTGCAAAAACAATTGCTTTGTGTGAACAATACATGGTTAGTGAGGCCTTATTATGGATGTAAGTGGATCATTGCTTAATTATTTAATTTCCGATTGGTTAAAACGTGACTAGGTTAAGAGTGAGTTGATAAGATAACTGTTTGTAGTATGTTTGATACTGCAGATATGGACGAAAGTCGACGCTCATGGCGCTGTGCCTACTTGCAACTGGAGGCTTAACAGTAGTTACAGCCATCAGAATCCTGTCGGGTAGGAATGTATTTATCTACTCTTTACGATGTTGACTATTCATGTCAGAGTTCCCCTAATGCCCCCGGAAACAAGTCAAAGAATTAAAATCACAACAAGCTTGTTGTTTCTCAGAAAGATAATACGTCCTGGTTTTTACATAAAGTTTTGGAGACGAAAGCAAAAAGACGTGTGGCTTGAACGTCATTGGCGGAAAACTCGTTTAGAGATTCATCGTCAAATCTACAAGGAATGTCGAAACAAAGTCAATACGTTGACTAGAAAAGCTAAGACTGCTCGTATTAACGAGGACATTGAGATGAACTCAAACAATCCTAGGCAGTTGTTTATGACTTTAAACCACCTACTTTCCAATGTGTTGTCCTCCCAAATGATGACGATACAGAGGTTGCTGAACGTTTCAGTGAATATTTCTCTGGGACAATAGAGAAGATTCGCAGTGGTTTTCGTATCCCCACAAAGTGAAACTACATGTAGTTTGCATCCATTCACAGGAGGGAAATTTGTCAATCTGCACAGTCTACATGTCGTCTTGACCCACTTCCTTCAAATTTTCTCGATGTCGAAAGTTCTCGATGTCGTGTTACCAGTACTGACACAACTCATCAGTGCTAGTCTATACACAGGCATTGCCATGTTCCGCTGCGTTTGATACTGTGGACCATACCATATTAACTGATCGTCATAAACTGGAATATGGTTTAGATGATACTGTTCTTCGGTGGTGTGACTCTTACATGTGATAGGCCATAGATGCGATAGAATTCAGTTTCTCAGAAGGCACCTTTGTCTTGCGGTGTCCCTCAAGGGTCTGTTTTAGGGTCCCTTCTCTTCACCATGTGTACAAAACTTTTGGGAAGATTGATATCTGACCATCAACTGGAAACCCTTTCTATGCAGACGATTCTCAACTGACGAAAGCCCTATCTGTGGAGAGAGCACATCAGGAGCCAGCATGTTGTGATATGGAGTCATGTGTTATCAGTGTCAAATCATGGATGACTGATAACGAGATAAAATTAAATGCGGATAAAACAGAGGTCATTGTATTTTCTCCACCTAACAGATTCCAGAAGTATTCAGTGGAGGGTTTCCTTATTGGAGGAAATATGTTCCTTTTTTCACGCCAAGATCTTGGCGTATACGTCGACTCATCTCTAACCATGGAAGATCACATCAGCTATCTATCCAGAACTTGCCATCACATCAGGAACATTGGTGCTATTAGACATCTCCTATCAAGGAATGTCACTAAAACTCTCATGTGATCACTTATTCTGTATTGTCTCGACTACTGCAATAGCCTCCTCTATGGTATCACCAATAATCAATTTCAGCGACTGCAAAGATTGCAGAACACTGCAGCAAGGGTAGTGACTGGGACTAAGCTGAGAGATCACATTCGACCTGTCCTCAAATCTCTTCACTGGCTACGTGTAGAAGAGAGGATACAGTTCAAAATTCTGTCACTGACATACCAGGCTGTTCACAAGACATCTCCTCCATACCTACGAACTTTAACATCTTTCTACCAGCCTACACGAAGCCTACACGAAGCCTACGCTCTGCCGATCAGTGCTCCCTTGTGTTCCTTCCTACAAGTTAAAATCATTTGGTGCCAGAACTTTTCAGTATGCGTCAGCTGTACCATGGAACTCTCTTCCCTATGATCTGAGATGCTCTCCCTCACTTGACATTTTTATCGCTGATCTCGAGACCTATCTCTTTGGGAGATATTACAATTAACTTGAACTGTTGTATGCGGTTAGAGCATGCCCATGAGGTGTGGAGATCAGCACTATTCAAATTTCCTGATCATTATTATTATTATTATTAGCAATGTTCCAACTTTTTTAAATAAAGAACCACTCTGTACTAGGTAATCCAATTATACTATAGATCAAGGGTCCACGCCATCGGTGTTCAATCTCGCACAATTTACAACGTTACACGATCCATCAGGCTGCCTGTTACGACAAGTTTGGGACATGTTCTAACCTGGTATATATATTCTTATTTTCATTTTCGACAGCGAATGAAGGAAATGCAGCAATTGCATCGACAGTCTTCTCCTGTTTTGGAGCCATGGGGATTCATGAATTTATGTCAACTTTGTTCTTTTACACTCCAGAAATCTTTCCAACCACCATGAGGTAAGGCATCTGACAGGGGCGGATACAGCTGTTTTGAGAAAAGGGTGGGAGTATACAGCTTTTAGGGAAAGGGGGTGGGAGTGCACACTCTTGAGAAAGAGGCTGGGGGTACACACTTCATTTTTACCCGTTTTCACGGGTCATTTAATACACTTTGAGGACAAAAGGGGGGTGCGCACCCCTGCACACACGCCCCCATCCCCACACACCCCACCCATGCTGTATCCATCTATGGTCTGACCACAAGCACCCATAAGCACCCATTGGCCATCCTATGCGGGTGTAATGTGGTCATAATGTTTAGCTTGACTTTCATCATTGCCCCTGCTCAATTGTTTTTTAATTCATGTCAGTGAACTCGTCTGTGTAGGGTCTGTAAGGAATCTACCAGGTCAGGTCACTGCGGCCACGGGTCAGTAGTTACTGACACACAAATATATTTCCCCCAAAGATGTTACTTATAAACTGTGTAAGATAAATTGTTTTCATGCGTCAAAAGCTGTGTACTACATTATACAACTATACGTTCATGTGCACACTCACATGCCAAATGTAGGCTCCCGTGTGCTTGCATACATAAAGAGTAGGACACGTGACAACACATGATAACGGTGAATGAATTACAAAGCAAAATTTCGTCTCCTAGTCATGATCAGTACTTGCTTGTTTCAGGAACGTTGGACTTGGATCATCGGCCGCGATTGGTAGAATTGGCTGCATACTGACCCCGTTTATCATACTTATGGTAAATGACACTTTCCCATCTGTATCTATCAATATAGTTAGTTATCGCTCCCTCTGAACAAAGAATGTAGGACATGCCTTCAAGGATCACTCCATCAAGGCCTTTCATTAGACCACTCAACAATGTTGAATACCTGATTGGGAAAAGTGACAGTCGCAAGCATGTTTCTACTCATTCACTGACTGACGGACTGACTGAGTATCCCAATTGCGCAGATCGATGCTCATGCTGTTGATCACTGGAATGTCTGGTCCAGACACGATTATTTACAGACCGCCGCCATATAGCTGGAATATTGCTGAGTGCGGCATAAAACTAAACTCACTCACTCACTCTCGTTCTCTCTCTCCCTCTTCAGTCAGATATACGTTTGAAACGGAGGAACCTTTCCATTGTACGTTAGACCTGCAGTCATACAATCCAGCTCTTCTTTCACAATTCTCTAATTTGTTTGTTCGCTTTACATTTGTATCTCAAAGTGTAGTCATGAAAGGAAGTTTCAAAGACCTGTGCCTTTCGGAGAAAGCTTCTTACTATCTGGCTAATATATATAAAATTCTTGTTAGTCACACCACTGGTCGGTCAAAGTTCACGAAAGGTTGCCCTGGTGTGACTTGTGTCTACATGTGGTTTGTAGCGCAAGGGAGATCAAACAACTGATTTTAAAGAGTGAATCGAGTAACGGCCCATGAAAATCCAAGGTCATAAATACCAGTTAGGGCTGAATGGATCCCTGCAAATCTGTAATTACAGCAGGTTTTCGCGAGAGGCATGTACCTGTAGTAAAAGTACATAAGTAGATGTGAGACGTCCTTGGACATGTTAAAGTGCAGGATCGTATCATGTTAACAGCGAGATGTCTACCGTACAATCTCTTGAATAACACGAAGGTTTTATCCCTTGACTGTACTCGAAAAGTGACTTATATCTGCCTGCTCCAGAGTACCTAGACAATTTATAAGTGTGGTCGCTATAAGCTGAAGATGATGGCAACGTAGGGCAAATTGATGAATAACAAATCAAATCATCCTTCTAAATCCAGTAGACCTTATACCATCTTTGTATTAATACCACCACAAACTGGTGTTCTTGTGTTAACTTTCAAAACATCAAGTTGACTAAATGTGTTTATATATTCCGTTCTGTTTTCCTTCAGGGGGATAACATAATCTGGGCACCGGGTGTCCTGTTAACTGTAATGTCTGTCATCACCCTGGTTGTGATTCAAGTGTTGCCAGAGACCAAAGCGAGAGAACTGCCACAGACTCTGGAGGACCTGAAGGACTGGTACAGAATGACGTCATAGAAACACCTGCTTTCATTCATGTGTGGACACTGATGTTACGTTCACTGATGTGATGTGTACTTTCATATAATTGGCAATAAAAATGCAGTAAAGATCAAAATAAAGATTTTATAATCATTTGTATTCGTATGTTTTGACTGGTCCTTGTGCTGAATTTGAGACTTGCACTTTTTCATTCTTAGTCAGTATGTGTGTGTGTGTGTGTGTGTGTGTGTGTGTGTGTGTGTGTGTGTGTGTGTGTGTGTGTGTGTGTGACTTATTTCAGTAATGACAATGCCCTTCTCCAAGGCTACAGACGTGATTGGGTATATCCAGTAAGGCAGCAAGGATTTACAGCCACAGCGTTACCCGCATCTACATAATGACTTCCTAGATCTATGCAGCAAGATACACCCACAAACAAACTTGCCGACTTGAGAATTTTTATCAGATAGCAACAAACCTAACTTGACGCTTTCGGTAGTTGCAATCTGATAATGTATTAGTTTGCAAAGTTAGAGCCAAAAGGAATGGGATAAAACGTTCACCAACAAAAGTCTGACAAAACAGACTTCTATAACTGGTCCACAAAAGGTGATTCTTCATTAACCAAACCTCAAAAAGGCTGCGACCTGACATTCACAAAAGCATTCGGGGAAGAATTGCTTTTCTTTCACACTCTGAAATGACATACCCAACCTTACGACAACATTGACACGTTTCACCAAACCCAGAAGCAGACTACGGAATGTTGGAACTAGAACGATTAGGGGAGTGAACTATCCTAAAACTTTCTCAGCTCAACAAATGTAGAACCATCCCTTATCCTATAGGCTTTAAGAACCAATTTATAAGGTTTAAAACTACAGTCTAAACAACCTAATAATAACCTAACAGGTAAAGAAAGGTACACTTCCCGAAGTTAACTGTGCAAATACGGTTCCAATGGCCATTCTAAGCTGTTAGCCACCGTTTCGAAATGTAAGCAAACATTTTCAACATCACGTTCAGAGACAATGGCGGAACAGGAAAGATCACATGACCTACAAGCTGTTAAGCTACTAAATGAGCTTAATTTCATCAGCTTGAGTTTCCTGACATCCGCTCTGTAATTCTCAGTTTTCTTCACCGATTATTCAAAATATAATTTCTTTAAAGCCTAGAGCTGTTATTTTCTAATTAAACAAAGAAAAGCATCACCAGCCACGATTTCTTCCGCATCCAGGTAGATTATCCACATTTTCTTGACATCGACCTTCATTATACTTGTGTTTACGTCATGTTTATAACATTTGCCCAACTTGACAAGTTCAGGTTTATTCAGCATAGACACTTGTTTCGTAGAATGTTTGCTAAAAAGAGTATTTACATTAACAATTAGTTATTGTGGTTTCACACAATAAGTTATAAACACCAAAGTATTGTAAATTGCTTACTTCAGCTGACAATAGATAGTTAAACATTCCTGACAAGTTATTCTAGTTAAAATATATTGTTAACGTCGACAGAATCCTAATAGAATGTTTAACAATTATATACATAACTCTGCCTTATCACACTAAATATATATCTCTGTATTTTGTCATGAGGTCACCCCACTGCTTGTGTTGTAACGGTAATTACATACTCAGGTATTTCTATATATTAATGTTATGTTTGGACATAAGATTCCCAATATATATTTAATTATAGAAGGGGTCATTACTTTTCTTAAGACTGTCTGTGCCTTAAGGATACTTTGGTGAAGTCCATATAATACGCTGACCAAGAACACATCAGTCATGGACGACGATGATGTATGGCTAGACGCAGTAGGCGTTAATTAGGGCATCATTTTTTTTTATGTGTTTCACGTACCCACCAAATTCTGAACATGGGTCGGTCGGTCGGGGAAAAATCCCAAAGAAGAATAAGCTTAATAAAGACAATTGCAACATTGTCTGAATAATATTCTTGATTCTCATTTATTGTAATTCTTATTACAATTTCTCGCGTTCTTTGGACTTTTATTTTATATGACGAGGTGTGTGTGTGGGTGGTGGGGAAATGGGGGTTGTTTTGTTTTGGTTGTTGCGATCAGTGAATAACCTTGTCCGGAGCTGACACCCTGACCGCCCGACCTAACTCGGAATTCCACTGACACTTAGCGTTATCCAATAAGTAAGCCAGTCTTTCTCTGTCACGCACGGTTATCGGAATCGTACTGACCCGTCTTGAGAAGACAACGTCATGTACAGAGCACGCGTGATCGTGGTTATATCTTTTTGAAAGACTACTTTTAAATGCTGACCCGGTTGTCGAAGTAACAAACTGTGAATATTACCTGAGATTTACTTAAAACAACCGTCAGCAAGTCACTTGAAAATAACCTTGGAAAGTTCCAACATGTATAGTGTTGACAGGTGGTGCGTTAACGTACCAGTTAACGATGAGTATAAACCAATCGCTGAAGATTTACCATTTTGATGGAAACAAAGAACTCCACTGAAACAAAACTCAGATTTGTTTTACTTAGGGTCTTTGCATCACAATAATGATTAATGCTGGATGAAGCGGGATATTATATGGTTCAGCGACTGTCAGAAAGACCAGTGAACTAATATTTCTACTCCTTGTGAATAACAATGATACCAATGATATCTGTCCTTGAATAATAATAATATTGTGTTTTG
Source organism: Haliotis rubra (assembly GCF_003918875.1). NCBI lineage: Eukaryota > Metazoa > Mollusca > Gastropoda > Lepetellida > Haliotidae > Haliotis > Haliotis rubra. Next base: position 450,195 of record NW_025767734.1, read on the forward strand.
TTTAACATTGTAAAAGGTTTTCGTTTTGCGTCATTTCTGTGTGCGGCATGCCCATTGCGGTTTTTTATTCAGGAAGCCGTGGTATTGCGTACTGTGTGGGTGTTAGTTAGGGTTAAATTAAAGTGAGCACCTGTCAGCTTGACAATCACTGAGTCCCGGTCACATTTAAACATCACGTAATGAATGGCAAGCAATTTCCATGTGTTAAACATACATAAGCAATAGGAGAATCCCGACCTTACTGGCAAAATATCTCCATCTCCTCATTAGTAAAATACATATATCTATTCATGAAACGTGCCAACATGAGCCGATTGTACGTTTGGACTATATGATGGTTTTATGCTCATAAATCACTGTTAAATAGTCATTATACCAGATGCTCTCACAAAGGTGGGCGTATTCTGTCCTTCCGGAGGCACCTGTTTAAATTTAAAGGCAAGCCAATTATTATAAGGAATGTGAATCAGAAAAGGAAATTGCATTGGACCTTTTTGTTTCACTGAGGCATGGAGCATTGCTTGACATAAATGTATATATATGTTATCGATACACTATAGCAGGCAGACGCAAACCAACATATTGTGTTTGGTCATAGCCTTGGAAGAGGCAATCCGAGAAAAGTTTCCGCGTGTTGGGTCTGCAACTGGGACGTAGTAGCATATGTAATGCCACACAGGTATTGGCCCCAGTCCTCCTGGGGGTGGGTACGATGTTAAAGCGTCAAGAGCCTTGAACGTCTCACAACATTTCAACACCTGTCCACCGTAACGCCAAGATGCCAAAAGTACACACTGAAGTTGACCCTCTCCTGGATGCTCTGGGTGGTAGAGGGAGGTATCAGTTATTGCAGTACTTCGTCAGCAAGATATATGCATTCACGGCTGCGTTCCAGCTTCTGAACTTTGTGTATGTGGGTAAGTCCTGCGCACCGTTTGGCCTATTTCAACTCAGTGTCGCTTGAACATTTTGTAGTTATATAACTACACGAAGGCATGTCTCTGTGTGTGTGTGTGTGTGCGTGTGTGCGTGTGTGTGTGTGTGTGTGCGTGCGTGTGCGTGCGTGCGTGTGTGTGTGCGTGTGTGTGTGTGTGTGTGTGTGTGTGTGTGTGTGTGTGTGTGTGTGTGTGTGTGTGTGTGTGTGTGTGTGTGTGTGTGTGTGTGTACTTGATCTAGAGCCGGTTTCATAGTGCTAACATGATCAGGTTCCATGCCGCTAAAGGTGCCCTGGATACGCCATTTGATCATTGTAAATGAACAACCGTACCCGGTAGACCAGTTGCGTCGGTGTCACTTGTAGTCTTGAAGATATTAACAAAACAGACAGTTAAGTTAGTGTTAGTGAATGAGTGTTACATTAAAATCATTTATCATACAGTCTATATATCATAGGGTCATTGTATTTTCTCATTCAATAAAACCAGAGCAGTATTAATTATGCAGTGCCTGCCCTGTTATATTGTGGCGGGACAAGAAATTGAACGCATAATATTTGTCAGTTATAATGGGTGGTCGTGGCTGGATTAAGGGGAGGTTAACTTTATTGTGCACCTTTGCACACATGCATTTGTCTGATGATTCTCTTTTGAAGCATGTCAAAATTCGTGATGAAACCAGGGTTTCCACAGCTTTCAAAATGAGCTAAGGATGTTGAACCTAATCTCAACGTCAAGGTTGCTTGTTTATGGTTGTGTTGAGAAAGCAGGCCCGCGGAGTCCTGTTCTTGTATCAACGCATGTACTGGATCAGTCGCTATGATAACTCCCCTCTGGTCCGTAAATCTTGGACGCCGAGCTTGAATACATTGAGTCCAAACTGATATGGATGAAGTTTTACGGTGGATGAATGGGTCTGAACCCAGAATACCCCAGTGTGATTTAGAGTCCTTGACAATACATAGGTTTAGCACCAAACTGTGCACATTGATAATTTGTAATAAGTAACAGGTTTATTTTGTTTAGGCCTTCGAAATTTTGCATGTTGATTTAGGCATGAGCCAATAACCCATGACCCTGTGTTTGTGCCACAGATGTATCTACATTTCTGAAATATCAGTAGATCATTCCAAATATTCCCCACACAGGCATCTTCAGGCAAACATCTAGCGAACATGAATTCTAGAGTATATTGAGCACATACAAAAATATATTGTGGTATAGACATAAGAAGACAATAGTGTAAGGTGTCAACAGGGGAACTAACTCATAATTAAGACGAAGAATACTTTCCGAACTTCTTAAACTGGTTAAACAATAAACAAATACACAAGACAGCAATGAGTGGATATTCCGGCTTAGTACCTGAGGTCAGCGGACATCCAGCTAAACCTCAGGGCGTGTCCTACACAGGCAATCGGTATACCGAACTGCCTAACAGTGACGATGATGATTTGGAGATTTTACGTGCGCTTTCCAACATAATGCGTCTTTAGCCCAAGGGTCCGAACACCTAGGAAACATATACACAGTAAAAGGTGAGGTGAGGTGAAATTTGGTTTTACGTCGTGCTCGAGAATTATCGCTCATATGACGACGTTATACACAGTAAAAGACAACAATGGACAGATACAGAAACACTGGCACTTCCTTGAACGTATTGGTGGGATGGCAAACTAGGCCAAGGCCATGACCAATTAAGGTCATAAATGTCATACACAGTAATTAATGACGCGATGACACTTGGGGCAAAATCGGCTTTACTGAAAAGAGAAACCAAAGATTGTCATTTTGACAGAAGAACGTGCTCTATGTTGCAGCCAGAAATATCCCCCACACTTGTGGTCAACCAGGTAACATATCTGACATTTTCACCGCAATTGACGATGACGCATTCAATATAAATAACAGCGACATCTTCTACGACAAGTGCAGCATCAGAGTCGTGGCCAACATCAGTGGCGACACCGAGACGAAACAGCTGCCATGCCTGTACGGGTACAGTTTCCACGAGAGGAAGGAGCTGTCCATCATATCAGATGTGAGTATTAGGATGCTGTACATTCCCCTGCTACCCTGTGTAAAATGTGTACATGTTCATGTTCTTTTGACTATTCCATAACTTTAAACATATTGTTTTAGTATATCAATCATAACTAAATGAACCAAATTGTTCCTCGGTATACTGGCTAGCGACCAGTTATCGCCGCGTAGCAGTTATCGCCAATACAGCAGTATCACACGTGCGCAGTTCCGGCCAATTACAATTCCGGTATTTTTTCCTACGGTATTTGACAACAATACTAGACAGCAAAAGAAAATTCTTCACGGCAAGTTACATGAAAGAAAAATGAAAGATAAAGTTATGAACCTTATTAAAAAAATCAACTTAGTCGGGGGGGGATGTCCCACGACCTATATAATAGCAAGTTCAAGTTCACAAGTCATTAATTGTTTCATTCCCTATCAATTTAATGTAAAAGTAATACTCAAATAGTCACACAATCAATTATTCGAGGTTACTGTATGATATAAATATACTCATGTCAATAATGGTTGTCACCTCCTTCAATTTTGTAATTGGAGAGGTGTGGGGTGAGAGTGTGGGGGTTGGGATGGGGAGGGGTGTGACAACCATTATTGGCATGAGTATATATACTATTTCACGAATGGCATGAGACATTCTAAATGGCGATAACCGTTACAGTTAGTTGTGAAAAAAACCATCTATTTATACTGCCATGATTCCCTTCCGCTGCGTTATATAAAAACATGATCGGCGGTAGTGAACGGGCTGGACACATCGGCGAATAACTAATTAAGTATCATAATTAATTCTGTTTCATTAATTTAACGATCCGCAATTTTTTTACAACGTTTAGCTTTTCCTTTGCGGTAAAGTACTTAAAGCTACGTTTGTAACGAACACCTTTACAACGAACTAACGCATACAGGGACCAGGGCCTCTTGCATTATATTTCAGTCACAATGCGTATATCTACGGTTATAACGAACTAACGCCTATAGGGACCAGGGCCTCTTGCATTATCTTTCAGTCACAATGCGTATATCTACGGTTATAACGAACTAACGCCTATAGGGACCAGGGCCTCTTGCATTATATTTCAGTCACAATGCGTATATCTACGGTTATAACGAACTAACGCATATAGGGACCAGGGCCTCTTGCATTATATTTCAGTCACAATGCGTATATCTACGGTTATAACGAACTAAATTAGTGATCCTACGAGTTCGGTACAACCGTGGCTTACTGTATATTTGATATCAACTCCGAACATATACATGGGAGGTACGACAGCGTTGTCGTTGAAGTTCCAAATATATAGCGCATACCCTTCCCACCCACCCTCCTTCCTTCCCTCACTCACCCTCACGGTAGAACCATTGTAACTAACATTGGAGAGATGCTGAAACTGTGTAACACCGGATATTATGCTCTATTCACAGATGGAAATAGTGTGTGACCAAGCTCCTCTCAAAGGCCTTGGACAAACCTTGCTGATTGTCGGTCAAGGAGTCGGTGCAGCTGTCCTCCCAATATTCTCTGACCGTTTCGGTCGGCGCCCTGTCCATCTCATTTCCCACATGATTGTCCTGGCCTTGGGTGTCGGGGTAGCGTTCTCCCCGAACTTCACAGCGTTCCTCGTGATCAGGCTGATTCTGGGGCTGTTCCAACAGGTGAAATATAGCAACACAACAGGGGCGCCTCCATTTCAATATTGTGCCACTTAGCTATGTTTGTTTATATACTCTGTTTAAAAAACTGTACGATAAAAACAATACATTGCTGCATATGGCTCTTTCAAAGATACATTTTCAGACGTAGCCTAGTAACCGTACACAATACAAACCAAATACCCCAATCATCATCCACATACTGAGTGCTGATATATGCATTTTAGGGAATAGTTCTGACAGATGCTACCATTGGAATCGAGGTATTCCCAACAAGATACCGAAAGCTGGTGGCCTTCCTGTCCAACATTGGCTGGTGCACATGTCACCTGTTCCTGCCCCTGGTGGCCTACCTCCTCCGGGACTACTCCTGGAGGATCCTGCAACTCGGATGCTGTTCCGTGTCCGCAGTCATCATTCTACAGTTCTTGTAAATACAAACAGTCAACGTCTGAGAATACTTAGTCTCGAGACCCGTGAAGATCGGGATTAGACTTGATCTTCAGTAACCCATGCATGTCGTAAGAGGCGACTAACGGGATCGGGTGGTCAGGCTTGCTGACTTGGTTGACACATGTCATCGTATCCCAATTGTGTAGATCGATGCTCGTGCTGTTGATCACTGGATTGTCTGGTCCAGATTCGATTATTTACAGACCGCCGCCATATAGCTGGAATATTGCTGAGTGCGGCGTAGAATTAAACTTACTCACTCACTTAGTCTAGAATATCCTCCGAAACTGATTCCATTGGGTCTAACAGGCTAAATGGCGGTAGCCATTATACGAATGGATCACTGAATATCAGTGAAAGGAAACCTCCACAGAAACAAAGTACTTGAAATTGTGTCTTATGAGCATTCGTTGTTTACGATAAAATAGGTTCTCATATACTACGAAAAGTGCATCTATACGATCATATTTCGTCAGTGATATACCGACCATTTGAGATATGAATTTGAATATACTTTGTATAGAAGTATTTGACCTTGTTTGTATGAAGGTAGCTTGGAAGTAGTACTTTGAGTGGTTGAAAGACCAATAGAACGGAATTCGCGTTTTACTTTAAAAGTGGTATAAACGTAGAATTGCAATATGCTGGCTGGGAATGATGTGGTTGTTATATATTACGTTCAATATAGTTTCCTTGAGGAGTCTCTACGATGGTTGGTGGCGAACGGCAACCCTAAACAAATCAAGAAACTCTTGAAGAAAGCAGCGAGGATCAGCCGCGTGGACTACCAGCATGTCTTGGATGTGTATGAAAGTCTTCACACGGGTCATGAACAGCTCGACTCCAAGAAAGAACAAGAAGGGACCATATCAAAGGAACAAACTGCCGCTCTGCTCACTGAGCCTGTGGTGCAGACAGTTGACGATGAAACACACTCCCTTCTTGACTTCATCAAAGACAAACGACTGGGTTTGAATGTGGCTGTCCTCTGGTTTATATGGTAATATGTGCTTTAATGCTATAGCGCTTCTAACAAATCAAACCAGTTGTCTGGTGGGAACATAGAAACAAAAAAGTTTAAAAATTTCTTATATCTTTCTGACAGTGTGCGATTTTAGAAGTAAAGATAGAAGATTTTACGAGCAATATCATGAATTTATGTCACCCACTGTACCCATGCTAAGGATCGAACCTGGGCCTTCAGCGTGACAGACAAACATTTCGCTTACCCCACCGCACCTATATCAAATGATTTATTGTGCTATGTATTCAGGTTCACCGACAGTATGACATATTTTGGACTGTACTTCACATCAGATGCCTTGGCTGGAGATAGGTTTGTGAATGTAGTTCTGCTGATAGTGGTGCAGATGCCCTCCAGTGTCGCCATCTACTACCTTGTCGACAGGTAATAATTTGCTTTGGTTTTATAACAACGATAACGACCACATTTCAAAAGTAAGGGTGCAAGCGATTTACAGAGATTCACCTTACAACAGAATGCCAACTTTCAGCCGCTTGCAATTGCATAAATTGCCGTCTGAGGTCGCTTCGGTCCCAAACAAAAATGGCGACAGCTGAACACTGAAATTGTTCACTGGATCAACTGGGAAAAACGCAAAGACAGCTTAATTCCCAGCATCCTCAGTTTGTTCCACATCTTCATTGCAGTCACAAATAATCGTAAATTCATCAGCCCGTCGTCGAGACTGTTCTATTACTTACTTCATGAGGGCCAGGTAACCGCCATTTTGAAGGAGTGGACAAGCGTTTCGAGCTGTTGCAAGCCTGGGATAAGTGAATAATTTGCTTAATCTAAGCCATCCACGCCCTGCAACGCATCATTGCATGTGCTAAATATAAAATACCAACGCCACACAATACACAGTCTCGACTATCTGCCGAGACAGATTCTGCGTTGCACGCAGTGCAAAACAGAGAAAGAAACATACATTGGTCACTCAGTTCTGTGACAACACCATATGTTCGCGAAAAGAGTATAAACATTTTCCTGAAGAAATGTCAATTTTCAATTTGTAAAGCTGCTGAAGAGTTGTCATGAAGTAATGACTTTATTTTTGTTTTGACTTTGGTGATACTGTTAATCAGTGTTGGTCGGAAGAAGACATGCATCTTTCTACACCTTATCACTGGGTTTGGATTGGTCGGTGCTACAATTGTCCGGGAACTCATGGGTAAGTGCACCTCCAGCCGCTACGATTTCCAATCGACCCACATATGATAATTCGAACACGTGCTCGTTGCTTTTTTTCCACAGTGTCGATCGAAATACATTTCTCATTCATTTAAATATACATTTGCACGCGATGAAGAATTGATATGAATGGAATCAGGTGAATTACGTTAAGAGAACAGACAAAAAAGACACTGTGATTGTTAGGGCTGAAGGCCTGTAACACTAAAACCTGTTGTCTGAGTTTGAATCCTTCTTCACGTTGCCATGCCTGGACATTAGGTTCCAGTAACTTGTTGTCCCTCAGAGTCAAACTCCACTTCCACGTCTTTCAGTATACACGTTGTCATGGCGACGTGATACTTCAGGCTGCCCATTTGTTCTCCTTTTGTGTTCAAACAGAACAACTGATGTTACTATGTATCATGCCCTTACAGGAAACACCGGAACAGGGGCAATCATATCAACTGCCTTTTCTTGTTTTGGCTTCTTCGGAATATTTGGAGCGTTTGGTGCACTTTTCTTCTACACACCAGAAATATTTCCAACCAATATCAGGTACTATCCCTCCTACAGACCCCGTACCTTTACATAAAATTGCATTTCAGAAAACATTTTCTTCAAGACTGATACACTGTATGTACACAGTATGCATACACTATATGAGTAAATGCATTCACTGCCTCGTCTGGTCCTAGTTTAGTGTACTTTGTCTACAGTCACTGCTGGGCTACTGACCGTCCAGTAATAATCCTGGCGGATCAATAGGCCTCTTCTACATCTCCGATAAATCTTTAACACTTTATTAAAACAATACATGATTAATCCATCGAAAGTTAACTCTGAATAAAGATTTCAGATCGAAAACAGGTTTTAAAGGGTTTGGAAAAACGTCGAAACACCACCCGTTTCTGTTTTAGATCTTGAATTCATATCAGATATTCTCTATGCCACTCGTTAGGCTATAGATCTTCCCATGATATACTTAGTGATGAGGAGATACGGTAACCGCAGCTAATTGTGCTTTATCACAGTTAGAAATGACATGTTGTGTGGCTTTATTTCTTTACATTATGTTTATCAGGAACGTTGGTTTAGGGACGTCCTCCGCCTTTTCAAGATTTGGTGGGATGTTAGGACCATTTGCCGGACTACTGGTAAGTAGAGCCTTCCCTGTTCCATGATAGCCGAACCAGTATGTTTAACTCGATGTTGAAATGCTACAATACAGTATTTCATTGATAACACAGATTGTCACCTTGATGAGGGAAGACAACGATGCAGGTCTTAAACGTTACCACGACCACAGGTCTGATGTTGACAAACCAAGAAACAACGTCGATCACAGGTTTCACATAAGACCAATGGGTCAGCCATTCTCCCTTGGTGGCAACGAAGTAACATATATCTGCCATACTTCTAAACCTCATTTGTTAACATTATTCACCTGTTGCTGGTTTATGTTGTAGAGCGAGTATGTGACCTGGGCCCCAGGAGCCGTGTTAACGTGTTGCTGTCTGGCGGCTACCGCCATGGTCATTGTCCTCCCGGAGACCAAAGGAAAAGAGCTCCCTCAGACACTTAGTGACGTGAAGGCCTGGTACGTGACGACCGGCGGCAAGCAGAGAATCGATGCAACAGTTAAAGACGGGGAAGCCGGTGAAAAATCTGAACAGCATGAACTGTAGCTTCTTCTTCTTCTTCTTCTTCTTCTTCTTCTTCTTCTTCTTCTTCTTCTTCTTCTTGTACTCTTTCATGTTTGACGACGGTGACATGTTGTCATTGTTTCTCGGCGCAGATATCCAAGACTTCACTGACAAACGTGATGATGATGCTTGGGAATACGTCATACTGTCATTTTGTCACTTTGTTTGGAATATAAAGTAGCATCTTGTGTATATCTGCTAGATACACACTCCTTTCTCTTCACAAATTGTACATTGTAAACTATTTATTAAAGAAAAATATATCACATTACATTCTTTCATTATATATACTGCATGATCTTCGCATGTAAATCTCTAGCAATTTTATTCATTTACCCATTCATCCATCTGTCCGTCCACAACCGGCAGATTTTTTAGGCGATTTCGGACCATTCTGTTGGACTGACTGACTGAGTTTGGTTTTACGCCGCTTTTAGCAATATTCCAGCAACATCGCGACGGGGGACACAGGAAATGGGCTTCACACATTGTACCCATGTGGGGATTCGAACCCGGGTCTTCGGCGTGACGAGTCAACGCTTTAACCACTAGGCTACCCCACCGCCCCCCATTCTGTTAGAAGCCACTCTGATTGTAACACGCTGCTTGACATGAACGGATGAAGCCTTGTGATTCTGAGGACAGCTGTTTCAGTCCAACCTGAACGCTCACCGTCCTGAATGTAATTAGTTTTCTGATGTTTGGCATTTACATAATAACGGATACTCGTATGGTATGTGCATATCTAAAATCAGTGTCACACAAGCAAACATAATTATCATGTGAACAAAAATGTCTATACGGGGTGTTGCTAAACTAATTGCCACGAGTATATAATATTGCTGACTTAAGATACTTTCATTTGACAATGCGATAACATCAAGTGAGGGGTGCCGTCTCTTTTGCCCCTCAGTTAAGTTACAGTGAGTGAGTGAGTTAGTTGGGTTTTACGCCGCTTATAAGTTAAAGGTCACATGCAACCAAAAAATCAAACATTATTAAAACACAATGATCACTTATTCATGACATATAATATACATTGCTGATTATGAAAAAACATATAAACAAAAATATAAGCGTACAATCGCAAATGAAAAGTGCAATATTTTGTACTTGGGTTTTCTTCCCTCGAAACGAAGCACCCGGGATACCGAACCCAGTCAGAGCGGTCGGGTGTGCACTCAATTGTAACGAAGCCTTTCATTGGCTGGTTCATTTGCAGTTGCCCTGACGGCTCATTCTGTGTTAGTGTATAATGTATATATAGATGTTGTGTTTTGTCAATACATGCTCACTTTTGTGTATAACATTTTGCAATCAACAGACATCATAACATGTCATGTGGACAAGTATCACACCTGCCTGTCTGTGCAATTACATAATGTGACAGAGACCGAACTTGGGCCGTAAATCAATGCGTTTTGTTCATGGTGTATAGCCTGATAGGTGTAAAGTTCAAATTGCATGTGGTCAGTGATCGAAGTTGTGTATTGATTATTGTCATTAGCAGACAGGCAGGCAGACACTATATGGGTGTCAATAAAACAGACATTGAGTTTTATCTGTGATAACGACATATCTATATCACAGTTAGAAATTCTGTCAATGCTAAATAATGACATTGCTTTTAAGTATCGAACTGAGAAAGTGACTCGGTAAGAAGAACGTGTGGTGAAATGAAATTATATAAACAGTTAAATCGGTAATCTACTGTCATAACATATAAAAAGCTCGCGCCTGTGAAATATCAACAAAACATTAGAATAAAAGCTCACATCAAAGCCTTCACCGAGTATTCACCGCCAGCGAAGGTTTTCCGTCTTGAAATGTCGAACGTCTCACTGGTTGACACATAGCTGAGTAGATCTGGATCCTAACAAGGTTCTTTTATGTAATGACTAGATTATTTACTATTTGTTTTGATTAAACTACTCCTGTTCACTACCTTATAATCCCGCTTCCAGGCTGCGCGAACCTATTTCACTGCGCATGCGCTATGAGCGCAGCCCAGCTCAGCGCAGCACAGCACAGCTGTTGAACCACTTTTAACCCCAAGCGCTGGGGTGAATTTAGTGAATCGTTTGAACTCCGATTTCGTGGGGTTATTTTCATCGCGTATTTTTTCAACGTTATAAGATGAATTTGCATTTTTGATGATTTGTATCTGTAAGTCCATACCGAAAGGTATCAGAATCTGCAAAGTGGTGTTTTACGTTGCATGTGACCTTTAAGTTAGAAATACGATAGTTAATTCATAGCTGATTCATACAGTTAAATAGCATAAAGTAAACTCAAAGGTCATAAAGAGAATTCTTTTCAGAAAGTCTATGCAAGACGTTACAGTATTTTTGTCATTTAGATCAATATATCCAGACAAATTAAAACCTTTCCCAAAAAACTACTTAGTACTATTTCATTTTGTGATATCAATAATATTGCTGTAAAACAACGAACAACGCTAACCTTTAAGATATACACATTATCAGTTTAAAGGTGTTATTCATACTTTGTTCATAACTTCAAAACTATATACGGAGTCCGTGTAAACAGGTCTCGACTTTACTTCCTTCAAGAAATAACAAACTGAGAAAGAACTTAGGAACATGCTCTTTTTATTAAATAGAATGGAAAAAAAACATCAACGGAAAACTAACGTTTTTTCCATTCAAAGATAAAAAGAACACGAAACCTCCAATAACTGTTGCTGTTCAAGACACTGAGCGAAAGGAAACTAAGGTGTTCGCACATAAAATCTTTCCCTTTATCTCACATGACCATGTTAATGGTGTTCACGGGTCATTACTGAATAATGACTGATTTTGTGAGGCACAAGACCGTTCGTTGAGGAGGTTAGGGATCTGAGGTGGAGAATGAATAAATGATACCGTGAAGACATAAGTCTATTTCTCTGTACATTATTTTGGGAGGAGGGGTCATGTTACGTGTATATTATTGGGTACTTTTTAACGAAATCACCGGTAGACTTGTACAAACTGCGCGTACTGTTGTACAAATTAAATGGTAAATTGTTCCACCTAGTTATAATTTCGATTTCTTCCATTTTAATTGACCAAATCTGTTAAACTCAACTAGATATGAAAGCAAGCATGCTCCAGACTTTTACAACTTAGCTGAATGCGTTGTTGACACACCAAAATCAACTTGGGGTGAATCTGGGATTCGAACCCACAGTAAGGATTATGTTACAGGTTGATCTATGATACAGATCCACCCTAGGAGCTGTAGGGCATGAGATGACTTGACAGCTCACGGTGTGGTCGGGGAGCTTGAAATACGTGACGGGGTGGTAGAGAACGGTCCTCTTTCCGAACACTTGTAAAAAGAAGACATGGTAATTTGCGAAAAAGTGGATTTATTTCACACCACTTGTGTGTAACAGCTTACGATATATATCAGCAATAGCCATAAATACATTTTCTGTTTATCTTTTCAACCGTGAGTCCCAGTTTCTGTACTGTACACATCCTCGATAATCTCCAGGGTATACGTTACGATAATTTCTCCACTATACCCTGGATGCATCTACGGCTCGGCCCCATGATTATATTACCTCCCTTGGTTGGCTCTTTATCCAATCAGGTGTCTACGCTGGGAAGTTGAGCGTACCATTCACAACTGGTAACCGATATCTAACCGATTAAACTTGTCAACACAATAATATATTGTTGCAGATACTCTGAAAGAAGGAGTTCTTGCAAATATGTTTTTAAGGTTTCAGACCTGTCAATTTGTCTGTATGGTTTCCCCCCAAATCTGAGTCGCACTGCGAACAAACTTTTGCGGCTGCGACCGCTACTTTTGTTGACACTGGAAAAGCTCTGTTAAAACGGCGGCTTATTTGATTGGCTACTGTGAGAATGCGGAGCCAGCAAAGGGAGGTAATAAATTCATTGGGCCGTAGATGTATCCAGGGTATAGTGGAGAGATATCGTAACGTATACCCGGGAGATTATCGAGGATGTACTGTACAGTATTGCATTAGAAATGAAGTGATTCTTTAACAGTGGAAACAGTGCCTCGGTTACTGCAACCCAACTACTGAAATTTGAAAACAGGCATCAAGTTATGCCACCTGTCGATTTCCTTCCCATGAGGTTTCATGATTTCTTCCCAATGACTGAGCCCAGTGCCCGACATTTCCGGGCCTATTGTCACGTGACCAACTACGCCATCTTTGTATCGCCTTCCTCTCATAATGACAAACTCTATGGATAGATCGGTAATTTCACTTCTAGGCGTGTCAAACAGGAAGGGCTGGTTCCATATTGGGGAGTATCCGGTCTGTGTGGAGGTCTCTCTGTGGTCGATGACAGTGTCGTCCTTCCGCAGGTTGACTATGACGTAATGCGCTGAAACAGACAAACCAAACTATAATTCACTGGTTTGAATCCAAGAATCGTAAAAGTCAGTTATGTGTTGGCGACAACTTAAATTTTCCTCCTCCCTCAACCAGTATACAAACTCACTCACTTCGCCAAAAGCGTGTTATTCATATCGTACCAAACCCACATCAGGGAGAACGGAAGACGTGTTGTAGATTATACCTGCCCACATGTTGTAGATCAACCGAACAGATCAAATAACATACATGCCTATGGTTAAATATGACGTCTTAATCAGAGGCGGATCCAGGCTTCCTTTCAAGAGAAATATAATTCCGAGAAACTGGTGTAAAACAGTTTTCCTCTGCTTTCACTTGAAATATTTAAATCTTTCATTAAACATGTTCTGTGCAATATTGTAATATTACTGTGACTGTATAGCCAGGCTCCCCGAGCACAGACCACGAGTTTGACTTCTCACCTGGGTGCCCCAGAAGTTTGTCAGAATGAGGCAGGTTGCTGGCTTTGCGGACAAGGACCTTGATGCGGTTGGCCAGCTGCTGGTACTGCAGCAGCACAAACAACTCCCCCATATTCTCGAACAAGTACTTCTCCGACGTGGATTGCTGCAACGAATTAAACATGGTGACAACCAAGTGAACCATAGACTGTCAGCATAAAAAGACGACCACGATATACAAATCCATTAACATATAAGACGACCAAGACACACAAATCCATTAAGAATCCTATGTTTATTTGTCGGCAGAGGGTACTTGCAAGCTACCCTGACCCATACTCCTGATTGAGAACATGTGCGTGTATAGGGTAGGTGAACAACTGCATGTGTTTGTGTAGGGTAGGTGAACAACTGCATGTGTTTGTGTAGGGTAGGTGAACAACTGCATGTGTTGGTGTAGGGTAGGTTAACAACTGCATGTGTATGTGTACGGTGGGTTAACCGCTGCATGTGAAGGGTAGGTGAACTACTGTATGTGTTTGTGTAGGGTAGGTGAACCACTGCATATGTAGGGTAGGAGAACCACTGCATGTGAAGGGTAGGTGGACCACTGCATGTGTTTGTGTAGGGTAGGTGAACCACTGCATGTGTAGGGTAGGTGAACCACTGCATGTGAAGGGTAGGTGGACCACTGCATGTGTTTGTGTAGGGTAGGTGATCCACTGCATGTGAAGGGTAGGTGAACCACTGCATGTGAACGGTAGGTGAACCACTGCATGTGAAGGGTAGGTGGACCACTGCATGTGTTTGTGTAGGGTAGTTGATCCACTGCATATGTAGGGTAGGTGAACCACTGCATGTGAAGGGTAGGTGAACCACTGCATGTGTAGGGTAGGTGAACCACTGCATGTGTTTGTGTAGGATAGTTGAACCACTGCATGTGAAGGGTATGTGAACCACTGCATGTGAAGGGTAGGTGATCCACTGCATGTGTTTGTGTAGAGTAGGTGAACCACTGCATGTGAAGGGTAGGTGAACCACTGCATGTGTTTGTGTAGGGTAGGTGAACCACTGCTTGTGAAGGGTAGGTGAACCACTGAATGTGAGGGGTCGGTGAACCACTGCATGTGAAGGGTAGGTGAACCACTGCATGTGTTTGTGTAGGGTAAGTGAACCACTGCATGTGAAGGGTAGGTGAACCACTGCATGTGAAGGGTAGGTGAACCACTGCATGTGAAGGGTAGGTGATCCACTGCATGTGTTTGTGTAGGGTAGGTGATCCACTGCATGTGTTTGTGTAGGGTAGGTGAACCACTGCATGTGTAGGGTAGGTGACCACTGCATGTGTAGGGTAGGTGATCCACTGCATGTGTATGTGTACGGTGGGTGAACCACTGCATGTGTTTATGTAAGATAGGTGAACCACTGCATGTGAAGTGTAGGTGAACCACTGCATGTGAAGGGTAGGTGATCCACTGCATGTGAAGGGTAGGTGATCCACTGCATGTGTTTGTGTAGGGTAGGTGAACCACTTCATGTGTAGGGTAGGTGAACCACTGCATGTGTTTGTGTAGGGTAGGTGAACCACTGCATGTGAAGGGTAGGTGAACCACTGCATGTATTTGTGTAGGGTAGTTGAACCACTGCATGTGAAGGGTAGGTGAACAACTGCATGTGAAGAGTAGGTGAATCACTGCATGTGAAAGGTAGGCGAACCACTGCATGTGTATGTGTACAGTAGGTGAACCACTGAGCTGCACGGAATGTGTACATGAAGGGAGCAGCCTGACATCATCACCCATTTGATCGTGATTCATGAACGCACGTGTTGTCAGAATTGTTCTCTAAAGTAGCTATAAATGTCATTCCTTTATAGGCAACATTCCAGGTAGTGAAATATATAACAGATGTATCAAGCAGAACTGTTAATCCTCGCAGCTGAATGGATAAGTGAAATTGAGTGCAGATTTTCCATTGGTAATAAAATGTTTGCCTAATGACTGCATCTAAATGTTATGAATACTACCTTTGTGGGGCGCCCTGTCTTATTTAGCCGTTGCCTGGGAAACACGCATTTAACAACTCCAATGGTGCAACTAAAAATATTTTCAGACTAAGTTTACTAACCTATTAGAGTTGGGATTGTTCGCAAAGTAGGTTTTCATACATTTAATTTACATCTTAACGTCGCGGTTTGTTTGGGTTTTTAGTTGAGTGATCTCAGACTAAAGCAGTAAAACCGCCTTCAACCTTTGACCTGACTGTGCAAAAGTCCCGAAATAATTCCATGTGTACGTTTCCTGCTGTAGCGATTCATTAACTTACCCCAAGTTCAGCCTGTTTAATTAAATACCTGTGTCGCCAGGCGGGATATCGTTATAAACGCTGGAATGTTAGACTTCAGTGTAACTAAAACGTAGAGATAGATTTTATTAAGACTCCTCGGTACATAGTCTCTCAGGTCTCAACGACCCCGATAAGACGAAACGCCTGGGTTTGTTGAGTGTTCATAAGTAAGATAACCTATGCAATATATATTTCTAAGCCCTTGCCCTATGTGACTAACCGCTGTACCCATTTTATGTAATAACGATTTTGTAATTTTGTAATGCATTGGTCAACCTATACATTGTACAGACCTTTAATATGACTTCAGTTTAATTGTTACGTATGTCACTTCGAAAGGCATGAGACTGATTGCATAATGTGTTACGCTGTACTCAGTAGCAGTGATCAAGCTATATTGCGGTGGCCTGTAAAGAAATAAATGATTGTCACATCGGGACCATCCGAAATACGTGGATAATAGCATTCATGAGCAACAATTGTAGCCACAGTATCCTCTCTAGTTGGTCTTACACTGCCTTGTGTTAACGCCACATTTATCCTATTCCAGCTATATGACGGCTGGGGACGCAACAGATGGGCTTCACAAAGTGTACCTTCATGGTGGTTAAGGTGATGGTTAAAGTGCGGGAGGGGGTCGAACCCGGGATTATGGCGTGTCCAGCGACCGCATTAACCACTAGCCTACTTAAGCCTCTTGCTTGGATTAATTGTTTGTAGTTGTGCTACTTACCCTCTTCAGTTGTTTCCGCTCTATCTTCATGTCGAACTGCATCAACCGTTGCGGGGTCCAGGTCACGTCACTTCCTTTCAAATACACTTGCCCAACAAAGGCGTCTTTGCTAGACTTTTTCAGCTTCTTCGAGTACAAAGTAATTTTGAGTGTTGATTTTTCAAGAACTTCGATGGAAACATCCCTAAACTTGAATGTTTCTTGAAACTCCGCGCTCTCCTCTGTAGAAACAATGAGTTTACTTTCCACGCCCTCTGTGCGGTATGGATACAGGTGAGCTACAGCGTACACTGCCCTACCTCTGTACTTGAAAGGCAAAGACGACACTAGTTGAAGGACAACCGTCAACGTCGACCTTTCCTTGACATATTCAGCACTGAAATGTAGCGTGGTATTGAAAGTTTCCAAACCAAGGTTGAGGCTTGCTAGAGATTGGGACCGACATTGCCATCTCGACGCCCCGATGCTGGCGTCATCTGAGCAGCTGGGAATATCATCCCAACTTCTTACGTGTGTCAGTTCTTGACTGGCGTCACCCGCCACTGACAGTCCTGACCAGTGGTCAATTTGGGGCTTCTGACTGACAAGGTCAAGGCAGCTGTACGTGTTCACTTCCGGTTCATCCGACCCCAACATTTGTTCTTTCACTGTACTTGCTATGAAGGGGTCAGGAAGTTCAATAATTTCCGGGACGTCATGCAGCTTTTGCTTTTTCTTTAAGTATCTTCGTATGACATAGATGCAAAACAAACACGTCATGATGAGGAAGGCCAGGCCGAGAGCAGACGACACTCCTAGAACAACTTGCAGTATTTCTGAAAATAATGGAAACAGATATAAATTTCAATAATTATATCTATGCATGTAAGTAATGTGAACAGCATACGAGACACGATCGGGTTAGAAATGGTCATCAGCAAACCATGTATATCGTAAAGGCCACTGACTGGATCAGGCGGTAAGGCTCGCCGACTTGGTTGATGCATGTCATCGTATGCCAACTGTGTAGATCGACTCTCATTATGTTGATCACATGATTGTTAGGTCAATCGATTATCACCATTCGAATTTAGCTGGATTATTGCTGTGTGCGGCGTAAAACAACAAACAACCAGATGCACTTGCAAAAATCAAAACGCAGCTCCAACCGCCGAAAGTGTACATCAATGTAGGACTGACTGACTGAGTTTGGTTTTACGCCGCTTTTAGCAATATTCCAGCAACATCACGGCGGGGGACACCAGAAATGGGCTTCACACATTTTACCCATGTGGGGATTCGAACCAGGGTCTTCGGCTTGCAAAATTCAAACTTTAACCACCAACCGCCACCGTGTACATCAATGTAGGAGCTCTCCTTGAAAACTACTAGTTTATGTTCAAGAGTTATGAACTTAACATCACCCTCGGAAAAGTTAGTGTAGCCTTGTAGAAATGGTGTTTGCTTGTTGTAACCAGGGAAACATTTGCTCGTCATACCAAAACCCAAATTTTATTCTCCAAATGAATTTATATTTAGAAGTCTGTTTGGTCTGTATATATCGTCAAAAGCTGTATTGTCGGCTAAAACCGGTGTAAACCCAACGCTCGGATTGTAGGTTACTGCACGTTTTACTTTGATCACAAGTGTATCGGAAACTTACTTGACATCATGGGATTCTCAAACACCGTTTGGTTTTCTACGGCATGTCTAGATTCTCGCGAAACCTCTCTCCCTGAAAAAGTACATGGTATTAAAACCAAAACAACCAGAGGGATAAACTCCACCCTCAAAGAAAGGAAAAGACTGGTGCAAACCCCATTGATAAATGAATAATTTTCGCTTTTAAATACTTGAAATCTCAGAATACCCAGAAAAAGATTAGTAGTAAGTTGTTGTAAGGGGTACTTGTACGCAATAGGAGTACCAAGAAAGTTTTATGTGTCAATACTATAATAAAACATATGCCATACACATACTACCCAAATAAGTTAAAGAGCGCCCAGGACATATTAACTAGTCATGTTTAAACAAACCGACTGTGTTGTAACTTCTTTTGAGTAGTATAACTGATCAACGTGGGACAAACTCTACGAAGCCTTCTCGCAATACCACGAATCGAACACACTGCGATCGGCGACAGACCACGCCCACCTAGGCAAGGGATATGTTTGCGATCCTCGTGAAGCTTGCGTTCCGGCATGTGCGGTTCACAATACTCTCCATGTTGATCAGTGCCCTCATACACCCAATCAGATCCAGAGATATCCGAGTGTGGCTGAAGAAGATGAGATCTCTACTGTCGATAACGAAGACAGGCCTTCTTGCTGTCACCAGTCCGTTCCAGCTACTGTGATGTGTCCAGGGTGAGGTAATCGCACATCTATTCATTGCATTGCGCGGAACAACTGATCGATGTGCATAACGAATGACCTAATCATGATCTTCCCGTGGGAATCAGGCAATGAGCAGATAAAAAAGATAAAAGGGGTTTGTGAACTTATCCTGAGACTATTGCATTTCTTCAGATTTCGTTAAAGGGATATGTGCTTGGTAGTTGTGGTAGGAGAAATAAGATTAGTTTGTTTTAATTTTCATTAAAAAGTTGAAATAACATATATCTTGCATAACCTTGCATTTATCTTCATGTGAAATGGAGGAAATAAAGTATATCTATCTATCTATCTATCTATCTATCTATCTATCTATCTATCAGTGTCATCAAAATTCTATAATCATCACATCATTGAATAATTCAGTCGCTGAAAAAAGTTTTCTTAACAAAATGATTGGGTACCCTTACATGCTCCCAGGAGGAGCTACCATAGAGCTCACAGGCAGACAACGTTCTGGGGATAACTCCATGTCTGAATGTCTCACCTTGGTGCTGACAACAGCTGACAACAGATACAAAATATAATATTACCTGAAATATTTGAAGATTTTTCCATTTTCAAAAGAGCCACAATGTCGCCATCATCACAGTTCGACCTTCTCCGGGGTGAAACAACTTGGCAGCTGTCTCCAGCGACGGAGCTCTCACGGTGACCCCACACCTTGACGGACCGAGATGCTGTATGTGGGTATTTAACAGGCTATAAAAGGCGGTGTGTTATCTTAATTCTCAGTGAGCCTGTATATAGACGATCAATAATCTTGAACTGTTGAATGGCGACCTGGAAGGGGGTGGGGCGGTGGGGGTGGGGGCGAGATAATAACTCTTAAACGTTAATAAAGATGACGTTTTATTACACTCTACTGACAGGCTTGCGTTCACTCGATAACCACGTACTTAGAATATCATTTTAACTTCATCATTTTATCTTATGCACCGTTTTGGACTTGTGTCATTTATTCATGAGTTGTTCGGAGCTCCGGTATTGAAAATCATGACTGATATCGGACATGTTTTGTTTCTATTTAATGGTTCATCTGATAACATACCATTTTATTACAAAACAAATTCAGTGGAGTAGTCTAGTGGCTGTATCGTCCGCTCGTCATGCCGAAGGTCTGGGTTCGATTCTAAACATGGGATCAGTATATGAAACCGCGATATAACTGGAATATTGCAAGACCGCAACCATGTGACTATACTGATGAAACTTTATTACATCCCAAGAACGCACCCTATAAAAATTGTCATGGTGTTTACTTACTTGTCAAGTTTTTAAGCAGATTGAAGTCAGTGTGTTGTTTGCAATATTGACTAAACGCCATAAGTCATAATTAATCCCAACAAATCAATATGCCATGGGTTTTTTATGCGTGCTCGAATTCATTTGGCTGTTCAGTATATCCAAGCATGCAGCAAATCAATACTGATATGTGACAAACATGACTTTCGTTAATAATTTTACCTTCATTCATAAAGGTCGATAAGCAACAGGGAAGGAAGTGTGGCGATAGCGTGGTAATGTAATAACGCACTTGAAGACATCTCTGTTTGTTGCAGAGTTACCTCCCATCTGTTACGCAAGCTGTCAAGGAAGAGTGAGGTATAATCGTCAAGAAGTAAAGATATGATTGTAACGAGATAGGAGCCGGTATCTTGACCAGGTGCACCAAACATGAAGCTGAATGCAAGCGCACCCCATCGTATGCTCGTATTTTGCTGGCACATTTGGTTTGTCATTTTAAACATAAACGTACAAATGAATCTATATAACGGGTCAGGTATCCGGATCAGCAAGTTATCATAACAGAAGCTATCTTTGTTTAACGGTAACACAATTAGGGTTTTTATTAATGACAACTTTTTCCAAAATAAGGTACTTAGTGATGAACAACGAAAAACTGCCAGTCACTTAAGTATCGTCACCAAGCTGGTGTCTGCTTATCTGCTATTTAGGTGTGATCAGTGTATTAATGTTTTCGGAACTACCGAGTAAACATTATTGAATAGTGGAATATATTTAACTGTTGAGAACATTCTCGTTTTATCTTCCTGACGGATATGCTAAGAACAACATTTCTTTCTGTGCTTCTCATCGCCCGAAAGTTAAAAAGGTTATTTTCTTATTTCTCCCGGTACAGGCCCTACCGTCTGCTCATTCATTTGCTTCCTTCTTGTGTCAGTGCAAGGATAAAGGCTGTAGATAGAGCACAAGTGAAACTCCTCAAGAAGGCTAAGCTAGGCATTGACATTCTTCTGTCTTTACATTTTATTTATAAATACAGTATCGTGTATTACAGGTTTCTAACTTTGTGACAATAACATCGGATTCAATTATCTATGTTGATGTTCTCTGTTGATGTTCTTTATCATTCTCTACTCCCTTTGTTTTCGGCGCAGTCTGTGTTGTACAAAATCAGCAAATTTTACACCAAATGATTTTGCTGTACGAATATGTACGTGTGCGGTTTTTTCATTTACTGAATACCAACGAAAACAGAATAAAATAGGTCTTTCTTCTTTTCAGATGCAGATTTGTCTGTAACTAATAAACACCCAACATAAAGGAGAATCAAAGTTACAGATGTTTTTGTCTTCTTTTCTAAAGTAGATATGAACGAATTAAGATATTTTAATTCTTAATAATTTTATTTTATTTTACACCGACAGACCGACCTAACTTTAGGTCATAGTGGCTTCGTGAAACATCAAGAATTCTGTTTTGACACATATCCAAAGGGAAGTAACTCTTGCCACTGAACGTACGATCCAATTGGCACACATTTTTTTTCACATTTTAATTTTTCAACCCCGAACACCATATTTGATCACGTTAAAACATTTCATTTTTTAAATCGATTTTTTGTAAATCAGTTTTTATTATGTCAAACACGAAATCCGATCAGTTGTAAGAGGAACTACATAACCCAAATTGTTAACCAAAAAAAATGACACTTCTGTTACAACATACATGATGTACAAAAACAAACTCTGGTCAAATATGTCAATATTGTAAAATACCAGGGGCCTAGCCACCATTATGATTGCTTCTAAAAAGATTTGCAAGCCCTCAATACTATCAAACTATAAATCTTTCAACCTATTGGGCTTACATGAAAACATTGGCTTGCTACGCGCCTGTAAAATACTTCCATTATTCAGCTGAAACGCTGTAATCTATAGACACTGTTGAAGGAGTCCGTCAAACCTGCTGACTCACTACTCTTAGTAACCTACAGTTGGCTGTTCCAGGTCACGGGAAGACCCCAGCAGTCATTACTCTGACGTCATCATCTGTTATCAGATTCTCGTGTAGCCGAGTACCACATACCAGCTGTTGTTCAGACTTGCACTGTCACAGTTTAATATTCACTTAGGGACCATTCATAATTTATGTGAATGTGATTGACCCGCCCTAAATTGTATGAACAGAGTAAGTGACAGATCATCCCCCACCACCCCCACCCCGCATGTGATATACAAATTCAGTGACACCCCCTCCCCTTCCTATAATATATTAAATATATTAAACATAACCACCCCACCCCACCCGTACATGTGTACAAAATTGATGACATCCCCATCCCCAGAACGAACCCACCCACCCCTTAAATAATCACCACCACAGGGACGGAAACAGCTTTTTTGAGAAGGTGGGGGTGCACACTCTTGAGAAAGAGGCTTGTGCTAGTGCTCATTGTTAATCGTTTTTCACAACAGTTTCAATGGTGATGTAATAAACTTTCAGGATAAACAGGGATGGTCTCTCTCTCTCTCTCTCTCTCTCTCTCTCTCTCTCTCTCTCTCTCTCTCTCTCTCTCTCTCTCTCTCTCTCTCTCTCTCTCTCTCTCTCTCTCTCTCTCTTTCTCTCGTCTTCATCTTGGGTGAATGCTTTTCTTTATATAAAAATGATTACAGGAGCATTTTAATACCACAGTGTAAGTTATCATTGTCGCATGTAAACAAATCAAGTTTCACACTGCCAACCTCACAGTAGGAACAGACTTACTCTAACCCGACAGTCACTAGCACAAGCCTTTGAAAAGTTTTTTTCAGTTCCAGATTATTATTGACAGACCGTGTGATATATACATGGTGCATAAGACTGTCCATGGTGATGACTCCTAGGTTATCGGCCTTGATTGAATAAAATACGTTACATCAAGTCAGCTCAAAATATTTTAGGAGAAAATTCACAATGTGTGCACAGATATAAAAAAACCAAAACAACATTTTACGTGATGCAAGTTTAGCTGGCAGAAGTGACACCCTTAGTTAACCTATATCAGTTGCATTTCCCATTATTATACATAGTTCTGAAGTATTGCATTGCAAATACCAGTCCATAGTTTTGCGAAGAAAACGTGTCTGTGGTACTTTCTACTGATTGGATAGTGGATGCATTACACATGCGCCATTTCAGATTCTTGATAACTTTACTCTTTTAGTGATGACATCACCAACATCTATATGTTCGCTTTCGGAAAAACAATATTCTCGGTCCCATTTCTTTTTTTTCTTATTTATTTGTTTATATAATAACCGGTCAAAAACAATTTCTAGCGGCTGTGCGTCAGGGACAAACATTAGAGTGACCTCCCTTTGTTTCCTCCCGACACCTAGCGGCCAAATATTACATCCTCCATGTTGAAATGTCTGACAAGTGTCAGCAAATACACCTTTAACCGATGTCCGTTTTGTCAACCAGGATGACCTTAATTATCAAATGAAACTATGCTGAGTCTGTGGCAACCCGGACGGAGGGACAACAGTACAGATGGAGTACCGTAGTGTCGTCTACAACGCAGCTCGAGACGGCAAACTCGGCCGTCTTCGGATATATCTTGACCGAAAAACTAAAGACGAGGTGTCAAAATTAATCCATGCAAAAACAAATGGGGCAACTCCTCTGATAATGGCTTGTCGTAATGGTCATCTTGAAGTTGTAAAGTACCTAGTTGAATCATGTACCGCAGACATAGAACAAGTTGGGTCTGTCACTTTCGATGGAGAGACGATTGAGGGTGCCCCTCCCCTTTGGTGTGCTGCAGCAGCGGGCCACTTGGGGGTGGTGATGTTTCTTGTTGAGAAAGGAGCGGGGGTCAATAAGACAACATACACAAACTCTACTCCTCTCAGAGCTGCATGTTTTGATGGACATTTTGAGATTGTGAAGTATCTGGTTAAGCATGATGCTGACATTGAAATCGCCAATCGCCATGGCCACACATGTTTGATGATATCCTGCTATAAGGGACACAAGGAAATAGCTGAATACCTCTTGCAACTTAATGCAGATGTCAATAGAAAGAGTGTTAAAGGTAATGTTGCCATTTGATTATAAGAAAGTCTGATTTGGTTTACTGAAACTAACTTCTTATTCGTTGAGGTTTGAACATGGCAGAGAGCCAGTACACAGAATGCAATTTTAAAAGCACTTATTTTGACAGGCATTAGTAAATTTAGTACAATGAGACGTTTCAACCTTAGTTTTTCTATGTTATACTTATTAGCTTTCACTTCAAGGCTTTTTTAATAATGTTTTAATACATGTCCATTCTATAAACATTATTTTTAAAAATATTTTGGTGCCCATATATAACCATAGTGAACCATTAGTGTACATCTGTAGACACTGCCCCTGTAATTCATCTAAACTCAAAAACTATTCTGTGTGAGAAAATAATCAATCCTAACAGCATGGACATGCCTAAGTATGCCTGTAGGATGATTAGCATGATCTATAGTGAACCAAAGTGGTTCTTTCAAGGTACTTTGTTGGCCTTCACAAATAATTAAGGAGTGAACATAAAGTAATAAGGTTGGCATTGCTATTTACTGAAAATACAAACAAGTGAAAAAATCCCTTCAGGTACCAGATAAGAAAATGTCTACAACAAAGGTGTCATCTGTGTTTTGTTTGCTTAGTTCATGCTTGCATATGTACAGGCGACTATGATAATTATGATGTGGCACTTTTATTGTGGCATTGCACAAATACAGTTGTGTTAGTATTTGCCTTATTATTTTGATGTAAGTACCAATGATTCAGATTGTTTTTGATGTTAAATCATGCTGATAGGAATTCATATTTGTGACATTTAAAATTGATATTTCAGAAACTGTCAGATTCTTTGTTATGTTTCAGGTAATACTGCTCTTCATGACTGTGCAGAGTCAGGTAGCTTGGAAATCATGAAGTTGCTTTTAAAACATTTGGCTCGGATGGAGAAGGATGCTTATGGGATGACACCTCTCCTGGCTGCTGCAGTTGCAGGATTCACCAAGATTGTTGAGTTTCTTATAGACAGGCGAGAGTGTTCTCGTGAACAGAAAATTGATGCCCTGGAACTGCTTGGTGCTACTTATGTAGACAAGAAGAGGGATATGATGGGTGCTATTCACATGTGGCGACAAGCAATGGAGGAGAGATACAAGGAAAGGAATCGTCCAATCTTGAAGCCAGAGACAGCATCACCTATAGCAGCATATGAAAATGCTGTAGAAGTGACTTCCTGTGATCAGCTGGATGATCTAATAGCTGATCCTGATGATATGAGAATGCAAGCATTATTAGTACGCGAACGTATCTTAGGCCCAGCTCATCCAGACACTTCCTATTATATCCGGTATCGTGGTGCATTGTACGCAGATATGGGTAACTTTGACCGCTGTATCATGCTATGGATGTATGCCTTAGACATGCAGCAGCAGGTCCTAGAACCCCTTAGCCCAATGACTCAAAGCAGTTTCTTATCTTTTGCGGAATTGTTTTCTTTTATGACCACAGAGTGGAGATACCGACCTCCACATCCTGTGGACTTCAAAGACATCATGAAAGTTCTTGTTCGAGCTATCCATGAACTGAAAAAGGGAAAAGAGGTGTTGATGAAGACCAATGTCGCTGACCGAGATATTACCCACTTTCATCGTCTACTTGTGATAATCATGCACCTGCTGTGCTTAGTGTGTCGCTTACAGTCTCAGCTTGAGGAGGAACAGGAGCATAGCTTCAAACAAACCGTCTATGACTTTGTGCAGTTTGATCCTCGGGGGTCTAAGGGTTATACGCCACTCCACTTGGCATGTGCGAAAGAAACAACTAATGTTGGTCGTTACCCTGTGTGCAACTTCCCAACAAATGATGTTGTGCAACTGCTGGTAGAAGTAGGATCTGATGTTAATGCTGTTGATGTTGATGGCAACTCGCCGCTTCACACTGCTGCCAGTAATGTACATACTACTCCATCAAACCGCCCATGTCGGGTAGAAATTGTTCGGACTCTACTCAAGTCTGGGGCTCACTTAGACGCTTGTAACAATGATAGAAAGACTCCCATGCAGCTGATTCGAGGAATGACAATCAACGATATTGTGTCGCCACTAAGCTTTATAAGCTTACAGTGCCTAGCTGCAAGGAAAATCATGAAGCACAGTCTGGACTATAAAGATATTGTTCCAAAGAAGTTAGAAAGTTTTATAGCAATGCACTGACAGAGTGTGTGTTTTATATCAAACAGAAACAGCAGTGCTTGCGTTGTGTTTATTTTTATGCTTGTGGCTGTAGTGGCTCCTATTTTGTTATATACTAGATATTTTCGCAAAGAGGTTTTGAGAATTTATTTTTATGGGATGAGAATGACAGTGACTGTAATTTACTTTTTCCATAGACTTGATTTACGTTGTGCCAAGAGCGTGACTAACCTTCCGTGCTCATTCAATATTATGACTCTAACCACGTCCAGTAAGGTCCCGTACATCTGTGTTTGTCCATACTGAAAACATGTTTGTGAGTGATCATGGTGATGTCATACTATATCCAGCTGTGTATTTCCATGTTGCATATATCAATAGTCCTGTTGTTAGTTGTTTTCCAAAGAAAATTCCTATGACAATTTTTTTTTCTTATTTCATTCATGGAAATGATCATTAGTATTATGTACATCTCAGATCTCCAGGAGTGATCCGCTAATTAACAGTTATTTTGCGTTAGCCATCATGCACCTGTGCAGTATCCTCTACATCTAATGGGAAGGGGCAGCATAGCGGTTTCTGTGTCTGCTTGTCATGCAGAGGACATGGGTTTGCAGGGCTCGATTTAGTGCTTTGTTACTTGCACTGGTGCAACGCAATATTACAAAGTGCAACCTAGTTAGCAGTCTAACTTGCACAAGGTGCAAGTCAATTTTTGAGAAATAAATCAACAATAAATCTAACATTATAAGCATAAATATGTCAGCTCATTTTTCTTCTAAACTTTGAATAGCTATGGCACTGAAAAATTGCTATTCATATACACTTTTCGGCTATGACAACTCTTGTAAACAGGGATCAGCTGTGTCTCTGTGTTGCTATGGTTTCATAGGTACTATATCACGGAAATATGTTCCAAAACCTCTGACGTTTTAACACACTACGTTGCAACTGGAATTTGGCTGGTGCAACTAGGTTTTATCTTAGGTTGCACCTGGTGCAAGTAGGTTAACCTTTCTTAAATCGAGCCCTGGTTTGATTATGCACACGGCCATCGCTACAATGTGAACAAAATGTGCAGTCCATGCATGATGATCCCCTGCCATGACTTGAAAAAAGATTGATAGACAGGATAACAACAGCACAATAGTTTTAAAACCTTACTCACTCAACCATTCACCAGCTGTGGCTAACCTGGCAGTGTCTAGTAATATTTTTATTTCCCTTAGCGTGTATTGTTTAATAGTCTGAGTGATGAAGTAACTATGACATGCTCAAGTAAGAGGAGGTATTGTCTTCATGTTAACATGGTTAATGAGGCACTGTAATACAGAATATAGTTTTCTCTTTGTCAGACCTTACTTTGATCACCCAAACATGGCCTGTGTACATCCAGATATCTTTCACTACTTTCCTACTTTTAAACATTATACACATGATCGATGGAATTACTTTAACACAGAACACTATGGGTGGGATGAATATTTTATTTCTTGTTTTGAAATTTCGAACTTTAGGTGGAACATTGCAGCAGCATAAAACTAAAAATATGTTTTTACTCTTTCTTTTTTTCTTGTCTCCTTGTGTCTGACTTACTTAAGTAGTATGTAACAAAACTGTTAAGGGGAATATGCATGGTGTAGGTGGAAATGAGAACACACATGTGATAGTGTGACTGTCAGTATAGGATTTCTACTATCAGTATATCATCACATTTGTCCCTGCATTATCTAATTGAATGCTAGACTATGAGCATGATAAGCTGATAAGAAGTGCCCCTATGGACAATGAAAATAGTTGGCATAATAGATATAGGGCTAAGGCTAACATTGCTACTAATTGGTCAATGCAATTATGCATTTCAGTTATTTTATTTCTCATGGTATTCAGGAATGATTAATTAAGGTTTTCTTCTGTGTATCCACATAAATAAGACTCCCAAGCAATAATTGCAGTAATTGATAAAGATCTCGTGTGGTGAGTGATTAACATGGCAGACATAGTTATGTAAATCTTGACTCAGCACCATGAAGTAAGTTTGTGAGATTTCTTGTTCAGTGGTTAGGGGACACAGGAGGCCTGTTTGTCAAAGTCACAGCATTGTGTACAGAACTATGTTGGCACCAAGCTTGTTGCTTTCTCCAAAATGGTGGGGCGGTGGGGTAGCCTAATGGTTAAAGCGTTGGCTCGTCACGCCGAAGACCCGGGTTCGAATCCCCACATGGGCACAAAGTGTGAAGCCCATTTCTGGTGTCCCCCGCCGTGATGTTGCTGGAATATTGCTAAAAGCGGCGTAAAACCAAACTCAGTCAGTCAGTCAGTCTCCAAAATGGTAAAAATCTAAGACCAGCATGACACAGGCTTTTCTCCCTCACTGTGCTGACTGCTGTGATGTAACTGTCCTACTGTTCAGCACACTTCATGTGAAGAATGGTGATAATTTTATGGATATACAACTTCTTTATTCTGTGAAAGACAATGTTTCGACATAGATTCTAATGTCGTCAAGCAAGTGAACATTTGAATCTATATCAAAACATTGCCTTTCACAGAATAAAGAAGTTGTATATCCATAAGATTATCTTATTCTTATCACCTCAACGTCTAAAATGCCCATCAAAGAAGACACTTCATGTGGTTATGTTACTATTGTTAGTGGACATTATTAACTTCAAGTAAAAGGGTATTAGTGATCATGATGAAACAGACTTGTTACCTCTTCAAATCAAGGAGGCAGAATCCCTCGACATTTTTAAGAGCGACCTCAAAACCTATCTCTTCAGGACTTTCTATAACTTGTGTGCACCCATGAAAAATCTCGCCTTTTTGCAGTGACTTCATTTTGTTTGTAGTGTCATCAGCAAGCTCTCTGTGCCTGGAGTTTGGCGCAATATAAGTGCACGTATTATTGTCAGTGTGAAACATGTCAACACCAGGTGTGATATTGTGTGTCATTACCTACCAAACTGCACAGTGCATTATTTCTGCTCCTTCAACATGATGGGTAAATCTTCCTGAAGGGTAATCTTTACACACAGCATTTATGTGATATTTTTGGAGAATATATGTTTCTTCATTTACATCTTTTACCAACCTCAAAATGGTTTATAATTGTGAGTTAACTAAGAAATATTAAGCAGATGTAAAATCATTTGGAGATTATTTCATAGTTTTTCTAATTCTGTTGTCTGTTTGTAATTCCTATGATGCCCATTTGCTTAGTGAATCTGTCCAAGTGAAGAACCTTTGACTTCAGTAGCTGGTTGGTTGTTATTGTGTGAGAAACAGTTTGGCGGATTAGACATAAATGATTTGGGAACAACTGATAATTGCACAGATAATGAAGAAATATCTTCCATATATTGTCCTCCTCTTTAGACTGAGTTGCAGGTGCATGTAACTGTTCCAATGTTGGTCGTGATGCTCTATCAGTCTAAATGAGGGGAAACTCAGGAATTATCTTGACCTGCTCAGAAGCCAGTATTCAGCCCAAATTCTGCAGCAAATGTCAGAAAATTTCCCAATTTGAACCAAACTTTCCCTTTTTCTCAAAATTTAGGACAATGATAACATACAAACCATATTTTGAACAATATGAGGATTTTTTCTCAAGTTGTCCGTCAAATGCACTGGAAACGTAAATCCATTTCACTGTGATAGTGAGGAAGTAAAGCCTGGGTTGCCCAAGTCATTCAGTGCCAGTACTTATAGCACCTAATATCTTGCACTCAACATTTAGCTGTATGCTATTTACATCATCTTGGGCATAGTTTATTACAATGTTTGTGTTCAGTGCTGCCAAGTAGGATCCTAAGTCCAGATGTACTGGCCTGGATGATCAACTAGTCACGATCTGTGTTCCATAATGACCTTGGTCTGACAGCTCCTGTCTTCATGGGATTATCTGCGAGGAATGTCTTATAAGTGACCATCATGGGAAAATTCATGTACATGTACTTCTTCAGTGCAATGTACGTCGTCATATGAGCGAAATATTCTCAAGCACAACGATAAACCCAATTTCACCTCACCTCAGAGCAATTTACATGTACTTCATATTAAGGAAGGTAAAACATGCACAGACCTACATGCAGTATCGCTACACGGTACTAAGATACATGTACTTCTTCAGAGCAATGTACTTTATTAGGAAGATAAAACATGCACAGACCTACATGCAGTATCGCTACACAGTACTAAGATACATGTACTTCTTCAGAGCAATGTACTTTATTAGGAAGATAAAACATGCACAGACCTACATGCAGTATCTGTACACCGTACTAAGATACATGTACATGCAGTATCTGTCGTACTAAGATACATGTACATGCAGTATCTGTACACCGTACTAAGATACATGTACATGCAGTATCTGTACACCGTACTAAGATACATGTACATGCAGTATCTGTACACCGTACTAAGATACATGTACATGCAGTATCTGTACACCGTACTAAGATACATGTACATGCAGTATCTGTACACTGTACTAAGATACATGTACATGCAGTTTCTGTACACCGTACTAAGATACATGTACATGCAGTATCGCTACACAGTACTAAGATACATGTACATGCAGTATCGTACACCGTACTAAGATACATGTACATGCAGTATCTGTACACCGTACTAAGATACATGTACATGCAGTATCTACACCGTACTAAGATACATGTACATGCAGTATCTGTATTTACACCATTACTAAGATACATGTACATGCAGTATCTGTACACAGTACTAAGATACATGTACATGCAGTATCTGTACACCGCACTAAGATACATGTACATGCAGTATCTGTCGTACTAAGATACATGTACATGCAGTATCTGTACACCGTACTAAGATACATGTACATGCAGTATCTGTACACCGTACTAAGATACATGTACATGCAGTATCTGTACACCGTACTAAGATACATGTACATGCAGTATCTCGTACTAAGATACATGTACATGCACCGTACACTAAGATACATGTACATGCAGTATCTGTACACCGTACTAAGATACATGTACTTCTTCAGATATCATGTACTTCTTATGGCAAGGTAAACATATGCAGGTTAAACATGCACAGGCCTATATGCAGTATCGCTACACGGTACTAAGATACATGTACATGCAGTATTTGTACACCGTACTAAGATACATGTAATGCAATGTTAAAGACCAATCACCACTGGATGGTTCAAACGTTAATTCACACATAACTGTTTGCATCAACGCTTCTCAGTCTATTCAGTCTGGCAAGAAAAAATTGTTTCTATTTAGTTACTTTTGGAAGGTATATGGCGATTATCTATGTGATAAATGGCTGGCAACCAAGGGTCAACATTTTGGGGGAACACAAAATACAGAGCTAATTGCTTTCAGGAGTCCAAGAGTTAATGTTGAATTCCCTATTGATGTAAGTACATGATAAATTGGCTGATACTGCTAAACACAACGTGAACCTGGATCTTAATATTGGTGGTGCCTTAGACTTGGTCTAATTTCTGATGTTTTCATACTGGGAGTGTGATTTTCAGTCACTGTTCATTATACCTGTGAATGATTCAGTCAAAGAAATAAGATTCTGTGATACATGAAATGGACCCTGTACATGAGGTGCAGCTGATGGAGGTGCATTGAACTGGTATGTGATATGTTCAAATCCAAAGCCTCTGCATCTATTGATTATTGTGTTACAGAAAACATGCTTTGGAGATATGTCCTTATTTATTCCATGCTTTATTAAAATTTATACCCATGGAAGCATATTGGTGTCACAGTCTAACACAAATTTACCATCTATGTAGAAGATGCTTATATCTATGTAGAAGGTACTGTACTGGTACTTCATCTGTGTAAGTCATTCTAATATGTAGGTATTTTACATGGTATTTTACTTTGGAGAAGGTTTCTTTGACTTTTGATTTTAGACTTCGGTAATGATAAATTCTCGAATAATCAACAATAGTTCCGGTTTTGTTTTGTGTACCCTGAGGCTTAATTATTAATGACTTTTTGTACTTTTAACCTTGATAAGTCTTTATTGATTTACTCTCAGAACATTAAAACAAATTGTTGATTAGAGGTTTGGGTTTTGTTAATGATGATAGTTTAACAATTTGAAATGATTTCATTAGGTTGTGTCCATACAGAAAAGGCCAAATAAAGATACACTATGAACATTCTTGTATACTTACCAGGAATCCCTCCATTGTTTGGTCTTTAAGACCAAGAAAAGACTGGAATTATTTCACTTGAGATTTTGTTACCAATATTTACATGTCATAGTCACAGACAGGGCTGAAATGAGTCAACAAAGCTTCACTACATCACAACACGCATCTGGTGAGGTCATGTATCAATACAATATCATCATATTTAATTAACAGGCTATAAAGAGAGTTTGTTTTGCAGCCTACAAGTAAATTTAGATTGCTGGCTTACCTTATAATATAATGTAACTGTCCAGCAGGATTCCTCAGTGCTGGGCCAGATGGAGATGACCAGGAAGTGGGTAGTTGTGGTTAAATGGTAGTGCAGTTTCACCAGGACTAATGAATCTCCTCTACACCCTTATAATTATTTCACCAGCGTGATTAGCATGTGCAGGAAGTAAATCCAAGTATTAACATGAAGTTTTAGGATATGTATGTGCGTGAGGTTTGACATTTAGAAGTTTTCTTCTACATTTTGCATATCTAGACTGGCCATGTGTGTTTACTGTTGGCCTGGCTGCCAGGCTGAAGGCTTGCCCTGGTTTGTGAGGGTCACTGTGTTAGCTGTCAGCTGACTCTCACTGTGTTTTCTGTACACATTTGTTACCAACATGAATGTATAACCATGATAATTGTGGAATAAAATCCAGAAAGTGTTTGTCTTTATTTTGTTTGCCAATATTTCAAATGCTTTCCTCCAGAATTTCCAGTGATGAATTAGCTAACATAGATAAAGTCACATGTGTTATAATTGGGACAATACTTTCTTAGTAAAGAACAGATTCTTGTACTTTTGTTGGGTTGAATCCCATCCAGGATTCAAACCCACAGCCTCAGAGTCAGGCACCTAATCGCCAACACACAAAGTCAGCCGCCTAACCCGCTCAGCCACCAAGACTTCCACAAAAATGGAAGTCAGACAACTGATAGTCTAGACTGCAGGCTTTGTGTATCCCTCTGATAAGTGTTAATTGGCACGGCGGAAAGCCATGATTACACAATGCCATTTAGAAAGTGGTCAAATGTAACATATGTTATATTTGGGATTACACTTTCTTAGATAAAGTCAGTATCATGGGCCATCCTCTTCTCAGAGTTCCCTGGACCTATTGTAAACAATTAGACTAATATCTCTGAATATATATAATTTTGATAGCCCTGATAGGACCTGATGTGCAAGTTCTGTTACTACTATTTGGAGTCAGGACTGCATGAGACAGACTAGTAAAGAATGTACAAGATGTAGACTGCATGTTTACTAAAGGATTACAAATAAAGATGCAAACTGCATGTTTAATCATTCCAGTAACCTAATCATTCAAGTAACCTTTTTTAACTGTAAGATGTTTAGTCAGGTTATCAACTCCTCAGGCCTCGAGAAAGCAGTGGTCCTGTTGAAGCCTGTACTACTGCTTTGGACTTAATGAAAGGCTCTTTATTATTTCAGTGAAATATTCTTTATCATACATGTGCCTCCACAAAATTTGGACAACACTGTGGTGGTTGTTAATTAGTTCATGAGAAAAGTGAATTGTTTCTCCAGGTGAACAACTCCTCAGGCCTCTAGAAAGCAGTGGTCCTGTTGAAGCCTGTACTACTGCTTTGGACTTAATGAAAGGTTCTTTATTATTTCAGTGAAATATTCTTTATCATACATGTGCCTCCACAAAGTTTGGACAACACTGTGGTGGTTGTTAATTAGTTCATGAGAAAAGTGAATTGTTTCTCCAGGGGAAGGAAGAAGATTTTGCATTGAACATTGATATTGTGAACAGTAGTCAGTTGCTATGTGAATGCAGAACATTGAAATTTGGGCCTGCATGTACACTTGTCATGATTTTATGTTAAAGAGTTTTAAAGTTTATCAATGATCAGGCATTATTTCATGGTTATTTAACGATTGACCTTATTTGTTTTGTTTATTGAAGTATGAATTTAAAAGAACAGTTGTGCACACAGTATGAATCTGGTCAGTGGATTGTTACAAGTGTTTGCACATCAACAGGGGGGCTACAGGCTTAGATCAACTTACAGTGAGATAGAGCCTGACAGTATATACAGTAGCCATATCTAGGCAGTCAACATTTAACACATGAGCAAATCAATCTTATATCTGTTGAGGACTGGCAGCTGAGAATAATGTTTAATTCAGAGAATGGAATCAAACTGACAAGGAGTGACGAGTCCCCACTGATCTATAATCATTTCAAATTGTTAAACTATCATTAACAAAACCCAAACCTCTAATCAACAATTTGTTTTAATGTTCTGAGAGTATATCAATAAAGACATATCAAGGTTAAAAGTACAAAAAGTCATTAATAATTAAGCCTCAAGGTACACAAAACAAAGCCGGAACTATTGTTGATTATTCGAGAAATTATCATTACCGAAGTCTAAAATCAATAGTCAAAGACACATTCATTTAGTGTCTTGTCATCGCTTGGTGCCAAGCTAACCATCTAGTGCCAAGCTTTAGAAGCTGGATGTCCAACACATCCCTTGACACGCGACACTTGCCGACGTGTGTGAGGACTGAGGAGTGATTGAAGCACCAATAAAATCTGCGTTAAGTACCTGCATGTCATAGGATTGATCTACTTGTGTTGAAATGTTCTATATTTCATGTTTCTTATAAACGAACATTTGATCTATATGTTGTTAAAATAAGTAAATCTGTTACTCTGATTTCCGTACATGCCGCTACACTAACGTGAAAGTTAATATGCTGGTTCGCCGCACTCAGACTAAGGAGCGGTGTGTAAATAATCAAGTCTGGACCATACAAACCAGTGATCGATATCGTGAGCATTTACCCACACAATCGGGATACGAAGACGTTCATCCAACCAAGTCACCCAGCCGTAGTATTCCTTCCACACTAGGGTAGCACGCTGTGAGATGACTGAAATACAGAAGCACGTTAAAGTCAAGTCACTCACAGTTACCACTGTTTTGACGTAGATATTAGAATAGAATAGAATAGAATAATACTTTAATGCCTTTTCAGGAAGTTGTGTTACATCAGCAGAGCTACTGACACATTAGAGAGATACCAAACATATTTACATAAATTCTTTGATTTAGGTATCTTCACATTTGTTTAAGAGAGATATGGTACTTGGAATAAAGGATGTACGGGCTCTCTTAGTTTTCACAATTGGAACTTCGTAGCGGTGGCCTGAAGGGAGGAGGTTGTATTCCGAATTTAAGTAGTGAGTACGGTCAGATATGATTTTGACAGCTTGATTCACGATTTGCCGCTCATATATTGATGATAAACATTCAAATCTGAGTCCAGCGATTTTACTTGCAGTGTTAACAATTTTGTCTATTTTAGATTTGAGATGAAGTGAGAGAGACCCGTACCAACAATGGGAGGAAAATGTTAAAATACTCTGAATAAATGCTACATAAAAAGATGACATCACAGATGGGTTAACATTAAAAGATCTCAGTTTACGCATGAGATAAAGACGTTGTTGACACTTTTTGCATAGGGCTTCAGTGTTAGAGTTCCAGTTCAGCTTAAAGTCACCCACCCTATGAGCATTTACCTTATTATATACGAAGCTTGCAAACAGCAAAAGGTTGTAAGTATGTGACAGTACGTCGTCAGTTCCCGGACACTAAATCTGGACAACTTCACATTGAGCAAGGACAGTGCATGGCGCCAGATTTATGTTGATGTCGCGCCCAACTATCTCCCAGTTTTTTGGATACGAGCTGTAAAATTGAGCATCCAGGGGCTTAGCTACCATTATATAAGAAAGCCTGATTGTTGCTAAAAAGGTTGGGCAAGCCATCAATACTATCTGAATATAAAGCTTTGCAACCTATCAGGCTTACACGTTAAAAAATGGCTTGCTACGCAGCCTTCATGAGGGAACATTGACCTGCTGGTAACCGACGATTTATTATTTTGCCTCGTACAACAAGTAGGTTCTCTGGACCATATTGAGAATCACATTGGGGTGTCTGTAGAAACAAGACCATATTTATTACTTCCTCAGCCTTGATGGGGATTGTCAAACTCTGAAACCAAGAAGTAGGACATCAATAACTAACTTTATGTGCATATCTCCAGTTTCAGATAATTACGGACCATAATAATATAACATAAAACTGTTCCTTGATGCTTGGTAACAAGCTCGAAATACCGCAGATTACTACTTTCTGTTTCATTGCCGACTGCAGCCATAGTGTATTGCCAATAATCTTGATACTGGGTGTTATTCTGACAGGGATGAAATGGGTACGAGGAATCAATAACAGGAAAACACACAAGGAAATATTTTAGTTCAGCGATCTTTGTTCTTATAATTGGTAGTATAGCAGATCTATTCATATCCCAGGAAGAGTGTATTTCAGTTATATCACACTGTGTCAGCTTCATACGAGCAGGGGCGGTGGGGTAGCCTCGTGGTTAAAGCGTTCGCTCTTCACGCTGAAGACTCGGGTTCGATTCCCCACATGGGTACAATGTGTTAAGCCCATTTGTGGTGTTCCCCGTCGTGATATTGCTGGAATATTATTAAAAGCGTCGTAAAACTAAACTCACTCATACGAGCAGAGGCAGGCGTGACGTATACTGTAGTTTAACACCTTGCTGAAACCAACGGGTATGGATATGGTGCCAGGTCACTCACTCACTCTACATATTAACTCACACATTAACTCACTCACCCACTCTCAAGTATAAGAGTAATATCCACAGCAAAACTGACGACATGTATACATCAGGCAGACTCTTAAGCAAAACGTCTTGTGGGCTTCTCGGTAGGATTGAACATGAATGTTGTACAATACCTCATTACATTTTATGTAATTAATCCGTAAAAAAGAGACTGGGACACACATAGTGTAGGGAAGGGTTCGTTGTCGGCACAGGTACTACAGATATGTACCCCAGGTACGTTTCTGTATACAGACATATACCCTAAACAAAGTCAAACTACAGAAACGTACCCGGTACCCTAAACGACGGACGAGTCCATATTCCGCGACCCAATACCGAAACCGTATGTAGTTATTCCCGTTCAGCTGATTGCGAGTGGTGTACGTTGTGCACCGTGAAATATTCGTTATACTGTGTATGCTCTTATATAACGCAACCAAATGCATCTAATACAACAGTATGACAGTTCCGATCAAGAAAACCCCACAATGCAGAATGGAATCGTCCTAGGGTACATTTCTGTATTCTGATTATGGCCAGGGTACATTTCTGTATACAGAAACGTACCTGGGGTACACATCTGTAGTACCCGTGCCGACAACAACCCTTTCAGCCATAGTATGATGTGAGATGAATATGATAAAGATCGTCTAATTATTTTTTTATGATGTGACTTCCATTTCCACATTAGCCATGGCGTCGCGTTGACCTTCTCAGATGTACGCCGTCACTTCGCGTTCGGCAAGTATTGTATGTACTTGGGAAACCACGGAGTCCACGGAGGATAGTACTTTTCTGGCAGCAAAGGTTGATTTCATATCAGTTAACCAGCTTTGACCATGGGAAACATAGGGGCAGTAACCAAAACACAACGCTTAGAATGGCTGCCGGGAAAATGTGAAACAAAACAGACAGCTGTTGAAGTTTAACATGTGTTTCATTGCTTGACCAAGCTGTCATTGCACATTTCTATATAATACATGTAAAACGACAAGAAAATTTCAACACTGCGTAGCACATCAAACGAGATGCAAAACGATCATCAATGTCGCATTATTGATTGTGTTGATTAATTATAAGCATTCACACCGAAAGTCAAAAGTTATGTTCCCCTGACAGTTAACAGAATACATATATACTATCACACGTCGTTCAGGTTAATAAATAAAAACCGTATACATGTACATTGATGAATGATTCAATAAATATACTAGTGACTTATTTTCTTCACCTATGACTTCACCGATGGAAGCTGTTAACAGGAAGCGTATAGTCAAAGGGTTAACCAGACTGTGTAGCCATTAATATAGTCGGACAAGGGTGTTGGGAACGCAGACACTCCAATCAGTGCGCCATTAATGGCGATATCTCGGACAAGGGTGTCGATACTAATTCGGTGTTATTCACACTCCAATCAGTGCAATAAGAACAAATTAAGAATAAAGTAAGTGAAAGTAA
The DNA here is from genome assembly GCF_003918875.1 of Haliotis rubra. Taxonomy (NCBI): domain Eukaryota; kingdom Metazoa; phylum Mollusca; class Gastropoda; order Lepetellida; family Haliotidae; genus Haliotis; species Haliotis rubra. The sequence goes on from NW_025767734.1 coordinate 489,270, forward strand.
TGTTCCCAGGCCTCTTCGAGTAGACCATGCCTTACACAGAGGAGACGGTCCTTCACTAACAGTAAACGTCGGGAACCAAAGGTAATCTACTTGGACAGAGCGGAATCGCTTAAGGGCTGCTTGATATCGAGCTGGGACTGCCATCAGTGGTACGTACGCTGCAACCTGGGGAGAAGGTCACTGGTCCGGAGTCAAACTACGGGACATGAGACACACACGTGGAATACTTGTCTTTGATTTTTGAAAGGGTTTTGTCGCTTGTGTTTGAAAATTACGTTAGGGATATGGTGTCATATAAAACATTCTTGCAAACGGATGAAAACATTTGACAAAGCTTTGTTGTCTTCACCAGCAAACAGACATGCACGCTTGAAGTTCCACCTTTATTCTAGAATTTGTTGTACACACGCATGCGTGATGTTTCATGTAAGTATACAGAGACAATAGACATACCATTTACTCTACCTCTTTATCCTTGATGAACATGATGCATCGTAGAAACTACCAAGTACCAGCCTGTGTCGCCATCAGGAACATCAATACACCTCACACACCGACTGTACTCTGTTGGGAACGACCTGACATATACGATGAAGACGTCCTATAATCTCTCTGTTAAATACATGAGCTTGTTTTGAACAGCACATGTTAAATAAAGGGCACTGTTAGAAAAAACCAACTGCTTTGGTATTGATTTGAAATTAAGTTTGATACTTGGAATGTTTTACTTTGATGTAATGTTTTGTCTAGCCCACAAACACATAAAATATATGACGTGAAAGTATTTTGGTTGTCCAATTAAACATGCACACTTTCAGTCATTGTGATGTTTTAGATCCTATGGGGGCAGATTCCTCTGAACTCCTGACACCAATTTCACCTTTCCTCCCAGGAGCACAATGAATGTGTCACACGTTGCCTTGCACGTTTCAGACAGTATGTGCAGTGCGGTGAAATGAGTCAGCAGTGTTGCTTTTTGTTCAGATTAAAATACTCATGGTGGACCCCCTCCTTCACAATAGCAAAGCACAAGGTACACATGTCCTATTGTCGAATTATTTTTGTTTCATATCACCGATCAAGAAGATGATAAAAACATACGGTCAGAGACCATTCCTTTTTCTATCCCCTCAATCTCCAGCGTCAGAGTACCTTCTTTGGTATGACCAGGATTGATTGTTGTTTTACACCGCAGTCAGCAATATTCCATCTATTTGGCGGCGCTCTGTAAATAATCGAATCTGTACCAGACAATCCAGTGATCAACAGCATGAGCATCGATCTGAGCAATTGGGAATCGATGACATGTGTCGACCAAGTCAGCCAGCTTGACCGATCCCGTTAGTCGCCTCTTACCACAAGCTGAAGGCCAATATTCTAACCCGGACCTTTGGATACGATTACATCGAATCTAATCGAATCCCCGTTCTCTCACTGAGAGACATACGCTCTGTCCATTGGACCACGTGTCTGTCTAACGCTCTGCTAACTGTACAACAGAGGGTGGCGGGTAGGGATAATAATAAATCACAAAAGACGGAGCAAAAACTGAAGTAAGTGCGAACATATTTTACCACTTAAACGTTCATAGTGGAACTTTTGTAAGGATTTGTAGCTTAGATGAGGTCACAATCCATTGCATTTGGCAGTATTGAGCGAATCTGCAATCCTAATGGTGTTTTAATCATGATTGGTGTTGAAGGGACTCCGACACGAGGATGGAGGAAATTGCCCTCATGTTTCAGTTCCCCTTCTGTGCAGTGTTAGGCTTTCTAGGTTTACTGCCAGCGCTATCCATATCATGATCGTAATTAAATAACATTTTCGGAGAGACATTGGTGCCTTGGGCTCCACTGGGAATATTTACGATTATACTCTTACCTTAGATCACATTACAGACGGATTAGCTTTTCTTGAAAATAACCATCGTATCACAGCAGCATCTCATGCAAGAAATTATTGCCGCTACTCGTCTATGGATAAACTTTTATATTTTATCGTTTACTGATTATCGTCAGCTGATGAGAATGAAAATATATGTGTGCCCCTGGGGTCATTAATGAGGGTTATTTAAGTGTGGTGGAGAAATTACGCTACAATAACCATGCTGATTGTACAGCAGTAAGAAGCAGATGCTATTTCTCTCTTCCTCTTCTGTGTCAGATGTTTAACACATACAGTGATCATAACATCACAGTAAGAGAATATTGTTTGCAGCCATGACAGGAATTCATTTACATCAGGACACCCCAGCATGTAGGAGAAAGTACAAGTTGATGTGGGTCTAATGGTAAATCCCAGGAGGTATGGTGTTGATTAACCTGAACACAGTCTGCCAGTTCAAGGCTAAGGTCATGGACACAGCTCTGCAGGTCAGATGTCCATCTCCACACTTTGCCATCCAGATTTCATCCCCAGATGAGCATTCTACTCAATGGTGGATCTTCCATAGATGTATTGGTTCGGAAAGTTGCCATGGTAACATCATGAATATACAACAAAGTTTGGCAAACAAAGTTTAATGTTTATTCTTAATAAAACAAGAGTCCATTTGAAAATACTGTAAAAAAGTGTAACAACCCAATTTGCAAACAAAACCGTGCATGGCCACACACTTCAGAATATGAAGCTACACTAAATACTGACTGGAACCAACAAATAATATACACATATGATAAGGTAATCAGTTTATATACCCATTATTCTCAACACAGCAGAACAATATGAAGCTGTAGCAGGTGAAACAGCACAATATAATGATCAGATTCTGTGATTTAAGAAGAAGTGATTTTGTCTCTTCTCTCCCTTTAAAATTCAGTATAACATAGTTAGATGCAGATGGTAATGGCCAGTGCAGCAAGAGTTATCTGCTCCTTATCATTCACAGAAGCACTCGGTGCAGCATCCCTCTCCAGTAGTTTTAGGTTTCAACCTGCACACAACACCTTCAAAGAAGTGGGTTCGGACTGTTTGAACAGATATATGTGTCAGCTTGACGTGGAAGAAGAACCTGATAGTGTTCAACATTTATCTGTTGGTGAAACCTTCACAGGTGCTGACATACCAAGGGACACTTTAACAGGTGGACATGCTGCACAAACACTCAGGGCAAGTGGGAATGAGTGAAAACCCTACAGCAAATCATGTCAGTTAACTCTATCATGGCTGGGTAAGTGTGAATTAGTGTAAAACCCTGCACAACTCTTTCAACTTTACAATTAACCCTTTAGCTGGGTATTGATTCGATATCTTATATATGATCAAGTCAATCTATAAAATCTCTCTTTTAAATATTACATTAAACGCATACAATCATACAAATAAAAGTGCAATCTGTTTTTCATGAAACCATGACGTAGATTTTTGCTACACTGACATTATAAAACGTAAGACCCTATGAAAAACTGTATGAAATTATGTCCAACTTCCACTGATGAACAATGACTGCTGGGTAATTTCCTAACCTCAGTAAGGGAGCAAATCACCTTTCCTCCAAAGGCCAAGGGACTACTCTTGTAGGTTGGTTTGTTGCTTAATGCCGCAATCAGAAATATACCAGTGATATGGCGTAGGTCTGTAAATAATCGAGTGTGGACCAGACAATCCAGTGATCAACAGCATGAGCATCGTTCTACCATCATGAATATACAACAAAGTTTGGCAAACAATGTTTAATGTTTATTCTTAATAAAACAAGAGTCCATTTGAAAATACTGTAAAAAAGTGTAACAACCCAATTTGCAAACAAAACCGTGCATGGCCACACACTTCAGAATATGAAGCTACACTAAATACTGACTGGAGCCAACAAATAATATACACATATGATAAGGTAATCAGTTTATATACCCATTATTCTCAACACAGCAGAACAATATGAAGCTGTAGCAGGTGAAACAGCACAATATAATGATCAGATTCTGTGATTTAAGAAGAAGTGATTTTGTCTCTTCTCTCCCTTTAAAATTCAGTATAACATAGTTAGATGCAGATGGTAATGGCCAGTGCAGCAAGAGTTATCTGCTCCTTATCATTCACAGAAACACTCGGTGCAGCATCCCTCTCCAATAGTTTTAGGTTTCAACCTGCACACAACACCTTCAAAGAAGTGGGTTCGGACTGTTTGAACAGATATATGTGTCAGCTTGACGTGGAAGAAGAACCTGATAGTGTTCAACATTTATCTGTTGGTGAAACCTTCACAGGTGCTGACATACCAAGGGACACTTTAACAGGTGGACATGCTGCACAAACACTCAGGGCAAGTGGGAATGAGTGAAAACCCTACAGCAAATCATGTCAGTTAACTCTATCATGGCTGGGTAAGTGTGAATTAGTGTAAAACCCTGCACAACTCTTTCAACTTTACAATTAACCCTTTAGCTGGGTAGTGATTCGATATCTTATATATGATCAAGTCAATCTAAAACCTTCTCTTTTAAATATTACATTAAACGCATACAATCATACAAATAAAAGTGCAATCTGTTTTTCATGAAACCATGACGTAGATTTTTGCTACACTGACATTATAAAACGTAAGACCCTATGAAAAACTGTATGAAATTATGTCCTACTTCCACTGATGAACAATGACTGCTGAGTAATTTTCTAACCTCAGTAAGGGAGCAAATCACCTTTCCTCCAAAGGCCAAGGGACTACTCTTGTAGGTTGGTTTGTTGCTTAATGCCGTAATCAGAAATATACCAGTGATATGGATACCAACTACTCTTTGTAAGGGTCTGTAAATAATCGAGTGTGGACCAGACAATCCAGTGATCAACAGCATGAGCATCGTTCTACGAAATTGGGATACGATGACATGTGTGTCAGCAAGCCTGACCACCCAATACCAACTACTCTTGTAAGGTGTATCCATCATGAATAAGGAATCATTTGGATTCAGTAACAATGACATGACATGTGTGTCAGCGAGCCTGACCACCCGATACCAACTACTCTTGTAAGGTGTATCTATCATGAATAAGGAATCATTTGGATTCAGTAGCAATGACCAATTTTGAAAATATCAGATTCAAACAGAAAACACAAAATGTGTTGCCAATGGCTGATTAAGTATAATACCGTTTTAGTATGTGACCTGGGTTGAATGCAAAGATCAATACAGTGGGTATTCATTTTGATAATAATGGAGAGGAAACAAATGTTTTTAAGGGGTGGACATTGTTCGAACCCCACTATTCCACCTGCATCAAGGCAGCAAGTAACCAACAGAGAACATGAAGGTCATCATCACGCAAAGCTGGTACGATGTTACAGTATCAACCAAGTCCGATCATCTGATACTCTTAAACAAGGATGTCTTTAAGGAGACATAAGGTTGTATTTGTTTGTTTAATACTGCAACCCACAATATTCCAGAAATATGATAGCGCTCTGTAAATAATCAAATCTGGACCATATACCAGTCATTGATATCAATGCAATTTGATACAATTAGTCAAGTCAGACTAGCCTGATGTTCCAAGTGGCTAAGTCACCTTCACACTAACCATAGGTTGCTAGGGACCTTCAGTCTTACCTGGAATCCCCATTTGGTTGTCAAGAGATTGGAAAGCAGATCCATGGATACAATCAAAAAAGACTTTGGACAGCAAAGAAGAAGACACAAGATGTTGTGACGTGGAAGGACAGGGACATTAGGACTAGCAGAATGCTACATAGACTCATTGTTGATTAAGACAGCTGACAAGAAACAGAGATCAATGGGAGTGAAATGAATGGAAGCAACGTAACACTGACATAGTCAGCAACAATAGGAAGCTTACAGAACATGACAACCATGAAAGTTATTGTCAAAAACCATAAAGATATATAAACATTTGTAGAACATGAAAAGGGCAAAAGTTCACATTTTCTTTTTAGATTGTGTTTCATGGAGATAATGAATTGATTGTATCAGAACACTGACTATATGGTGTTATAAAAAACAATATATCATGCAATGTATGTAACCCGATGTGATACATTAGTGTACAATATATAACATATCCATAGTGTGATTGTTCACCATACTAGATATCTACAGATAGATTATTCAACATATTACATATCTATAGATAGATTGTTCAACATACTACATATCTATAGATAGATTGTTCAGCATACTAAGTATCTATAGATTGTTCAACATACTACATACCCAAAGCATGATTGTACATTATATTACATAGCACTAATAACCAGTGTTCACGAAAAGTGTCTGATCATCTGACAAATCCGGCAGATTTGCCAACGGTCCAATAGAAGTCTACAACCCACCAGCCCCAGTGTCTGACTGTATATATCACAATACTTTGACTTAAGTTGTTATATCTGACATGTGACACTTGTTTGCTGTTCATATATCTTGTATTTGTTAATAATTTCAGTGCCAGTTATAAGAAATGTTAAATCTGAAATGTATGTTTAATTTCATTCCATGGGTCCTGTGAATTTTCAATGGGTCAGACAGACATCTGAAACTTGCAGGACCCAATGTCCTGTTACCTTGAAACACCATTCGTGAACACTGCATAACTGATAAGAAAGTTTGACAATAATTCTACACTTTTTCATCGGTACTACACAACTACGGTGAGATGTGTTAATACAGGTATAACACACTGTAACCTACCATTCATGAGCTGCAAACAATAGTTTCACTATGAGTTTATCAATCAAAACAATTACTACAAACACTGAACCAAACATTTCGGGTATAACTCACTAACTACCATACTTTAGCTGCCAGGTTTACACATCCACCTTATGCTTTTCAACAGGAACAGAATGATAAATAAGGATCACTGATCCCAAAACTCTCTGTGACATTTATACAATAAACAGGAAAATGTAATGACATACATATACTTGGGATAGAAATTTAGGATACCAAAGACTTAACACTGGAATGAATAAAGGATAGCTTAGTAATTGACATACACAGATCCAGAAATGTTGATTATCGAAAGTTATACTGAGGGAAACAAATAAGGGATCACATGAAAGCTCCTGTGTTCCTCTATTTATTCAGGTTTCTCCACAAGTGTTGTATCGCTTCGCTTGTGAAGAACACTGGAAACAAACCAAGGAACACTTGAGCTTTCATGTGATACCTTATTTTTTTCCCTCAGTATATATACCCTTACCATATTTAGTTGATGAGAAAGGAAAGGTCAAAGCCAGGAAAGGTCGAAAGGGGAAGGGGAAATAGTCCAAATGAGATAGATTGGTGAAATGGGGTAGTGTGTGGTATTTCCTTTTCCTGTCACTGACAGATACAATACCAAGAAGACACACTGGGTTTGTTTAACTTCTGTTGAATTTTGTAGCTAACATATATACATGGAGCCATGATCCTCTGTAGCTCACCTGCATGTGCTTAAATATGAACTGACATTTTCAGTTTGGCTGCCACCTTTAGAATCATATCAAAATTCCATCAAACACTGATTAGGCTGGTACCAAATACAAAAGGTTTCCACCTCTATAAACAATGTGGCAGTACTAGACTTGTGGAGATCTCTGTAGGGTAATAAAATCAAAAGAAATCAATATGTTACAAAAACTTGATTGATTTGTCTAAGGAATTATGACAGTACTTGGTTCTGATTGGCCAATGAGAAGTTTCAAATCACAAATACCACATCTGATTGGAGCAGTTTATTTGAGAGCTACATCACTGTGGCCAGTAATTTTCATTGAAAAGTACTTTCTCAGTCAATGTTAGTGCTTTAAAGAAATATCATTTTACAAAGTGCATTTGGTTTCAAATAAGCATAGTAAATCTGGAGGTAAAATATTTCCCCTTTGAGAACTCAGAACACTTATATCATACATCATGTCTGTCACTCATATATTTCAGTTTTAGTGTTATTTTATAAAGCAATCCAACCATTAAAATTCTATACAGTGGACTGACCTGAAGATTAAAAAGCATGTTTTTGAATCTCAGCAGAGCAAAAAATTCTTCAAACCAGTATGTAGGAATGCAAATGAAACACAACGCTGTTGCAAATTTATATTGTAAGACAATTTCACAATCAGTATAAAGAATGAACATTATGAAGACCCAACACTCAGTGTTGGACAATGATATGTGTAATACATTTACAGTCCTGCATTGAAAGAAATACTTGTCTTAACTATAACACAAAACAAATCTCAAATGGTATATGTACATAACACACAACTTCAGGAAAAAAAGATAAATAAATAATAACATGGATTTCTTTTCACCAAACATTCATGTACATGTATCAACAAAATCATTTTCGGCAAAATGCCCATGGATTTATTTTGGGATTTTTCCCGTTTTGCTCATATGAACAGACTCTGTGTAAATACTGATACACACGAGTCGGATGGAACTAAGTCTCGTGTAAACACAATGCATCGTCTCCATACATAACAGGCAGTAATCAATATACCGTGGCAGATAGTGTGTACAAATGCTGCTGTATGGCTACGCTCCTCTTCTCACATTAAACTGGCTAATTAGAACTCCTTCAACAAAGCAACTGCAACACTGGTTGCTAATAATCCCATGATATCACCGAAACATTGCTTTGTGGAGGATGGTTCAGGTGTACAACACCCATATATCACCTACATGTATGGTATCTAGGGATGCCGCGATTCAACAATACTTTTTCTAAGATGATACAATAATCGATACATTCAAAACTGTATCAATATTTAGTTTTGAAAGTATCGGTTTAAATATGTTTATGTATCGTTTACATTTTGCAATTGTATCATGTTTTTTGATGTTATGAGAGTTATAAATGATTATTTTTCATGCACAAAGATAGGAAATTAGAACCTTTTAATCTCAGAGAATAAAAGATGTTGATCTTTTCATGGACAATTATAAAATATGAAACATTAATGTTTCAAAATGTAACTAAATTTACGCAATAATGCCGAGAAAATAGGTATCGTGATACATATCGAATCGTGACTAGGGTATCGTGATATGTATTGATTCATGAAACTTATGTATCGTGACATCCCTAATGATATCTGTTCAGTTTCAAAGATCAACAAAATAATGAGATCCCCAAATATCCACACACAATTTCAAATGTGACAATTCACATATAACATGAACATCTCACTAAAAAATACCAATACTCTTTCATATCTGCTGTTGTAAACATTTCAACAGAATACTAATTTTGGATGGATAGACAAAAATATTTAATTACAAAAAGAAGCATGTGAAGGACAGATGCAATAGTTAGCCTGCATAACATGAGTATATTAGTAAACAAAAAAGCAGAGATTCAAAAATTCTAAAGAAATCAGTTTTTCGGTTTCCAACTGATACAGTTGTTTTAATCCAGTTCCTGACTTTATCTACAATGAGTACAGGATTCCGCCCTACAGAGCTTGCACATATATATACATAATATCAAAGGTTCCTCACAACTCACAATACACAACTCGGATTCAGTGAAACATGTCACATTCTAAACAGATGTCTATGTGGAATAGTGTCAAAATTCTACCCTGCCATGATCTATGGTATCTTGAAGAAATGTGGAACATTTGTTATATCTTTAACATTGATGGTGATGGTTTGTCCACCCTCAATAGGCTTATTCCCACTGCTGCGCCATTTTCCCTTCGGGAGGTACACCGAACGAGTTTTCTTGCCTTCACACAACACAGGTGCAACCATCAGAACATCCCCCACCATGAACTGATCATCAATGTTTTGTGCAACAGGATCATTTGGTTCCATCCACCAGACCGGTCGAATAATTGGGTCACCCTTTTGATTTTGGGCAGCAGTCTCTATGTAGGTCAAAATGCTCTGTCGTAGTTTGAGGGCACTTTCCAACAGATCCTCCACATCCTCCTCAGACAGAATTGATAACATTGGGATCCTAATACCTGGGAAAAATGCAGCTAGCTGCAACCATCGAGCAAATAGTTCCTTTGAGAGTTCTAATTCAGCCAATCCATCCAGAAGTATATTTGGGTATCCACCCATTCCATTCTGTAGAGCGAGGGGGATAACTGTATTGAAGCATTTGGCTCCATTGATTTCAAACAACTCTGCATGGATGGATGTGAACACTGACTCAGGGGTGAATCCAGCCACGTAATCCAAAACAACTGATGTATTCATTGCTGAAACAACTTCAGCAAATAGACGAGGATAATCCAAGAATGTGACGTTTTTATCCATATATGTCACAAGTCGTGGGATCTCAATGTGCAGGAGTTTAAAGCCTGCAATGTTGTAGTCCTCCACTAGTTTTTCAAGAAGTCCTTGGAACCACTGAATGGCATCAGGGTTAGTCACATCTAACACTGCACCTTCCTTCCCTCGCCACTTAATCATTTTGGTAACAATATCCATTTCATCACGCAAGAAGTAATCGTTGTCCATACCTTCCATAAAATGTTTAGATCTGTATGTGAAAAGTGTTGACACAGGCATCAAGACCTTACAATCAGTTCCTGCCAGATCGTCCAGAAGTGTCTGTAGCTTCTGAAGCTTCTTGGAGTTGAACTGAAGGTCCCCAGTCTCATTCTCCCAGTCCCAGAAGATTTCAACATAACTGCACTGTGTCTTAGAAGCCACAAGCTGGTCTCTCATCTCTGGAATGTCATCCTCTGACAGAAGTGCACGGACAGGGTTGGGGATAACTTTACCAACCTTTGGTCCTAAGTCATCACCATAATTTTCTCTAATATGCTGCTGAGATTTATGGTATGCATCTTTCATGTCCGTCCCACGACAGATAGTGTACTTCAGAAGGCTCCCTCCCAGACCAACGTCATCAAAAGCAAACTCAGACAGCATGCAGAACTGCTGTTCTTCAGTTGTGTTGACTGATATTAAGAATGGGGTGTTGCTGTCCACAAAAAGAGCAACTCCTTTCGACGATAACCACATTGGAATACGATTTCTCTTTTGACCTACTGGATATTTTGGATAAAATGTGGCATTTTTAATAATTAACTTTGACATTGGCCATATACCATGTTTGTCAGTTATTAATCCATACCATTTAAAGCCAAGCAAATAGTAACAATCTTCAGCTTTGAAATTGTCAGACAAGCCTTTCCACTCTAGGGTATAACAAGGCAGTGTTTCATTATCGTCCTTAGAGAAGTGTAGAGTTGCCATCTTTCGCCACAGCAGACAATGCATGTCGTAATCCAGACGGTGCTCGTCCCAGCAGTAATGATAGGATGTGGCCTTCAGATGCATGCCAAGGTCACCATACATTATTGTGTCCTCATTGTTGTTTTCCAGCTCCAGCGTTCGCATCTTCACTGTGAAGGTGAAGGACTCATCAAGCTTCACAGCTGCAACGTTGTCCTTGTGAAACAACCAGATGGCAAAGACACCAAGTGCAATGATACCAAACATGAAATAAACGGCTACTTTCATAATCCGCCGTTTCCGGCGCTTGCTCTCCTGGGCCTGAACAGCCTGAAACAAAAGAAAGAATTCAAATTACAAGTCACATCAATATGCCAACATGACAAAGTAGATATATGATAAAGTAGTCAGGGACATTGTAGACAGGTCAGTAAAAGAACATGAGCAGGTCAGGAAGGCCAGGAAGGTCAACATTGTACACGTCAGGTAAAAGAAAACATGTAATTGAGTGAAGTGGACAGGTCAGGGACATAGGCCAGGAAGGTCAAGTACATTGTACACGTCAGGTAAAAGAAAACATGTAATTGAGTGAAGTGGACAGGTCAGGAACATGAGCCAGGAAGGTCAAGTACATTGTACTCGTCAGGTAAAAGAAAACATGTAATTGAGTGAAGTGGACAGGTCAGGAACATGAGCCAGGAAGGCCAAGTACATTGTACACGTCAGGTAAAAGAAAACATGTAATTGAGTGTGGACAGGTGGACAGGTCAAGTACATTGTACACGTCATGGACAAAGGCCAGGATTGAGTGGTGGAAGGTCAGGAACATGAGCCAGGAAGGCCAAGTACATTGTACACGTCAGGTAAAAGAAAACATGTAATTGAGTGAAGTGGACAGGTCAGGAACATGAGCCAGGAAGGCCAAGTACATTGTACTCGTCAGGTAAAAGAAAACATGTAATTGAGTGAAGTGGACAGGTCAGGGACATAGGCCAGGAAAGCCAAGTACATTGTACTCGTCAGGTAAAAGAAAACATGTAACTGAGTGAAGTGGACAGGTCAGGGACATAGGCCAGGAAGGTCAAGCCATTGGTCATGTAAAAGAAAACGCGTAATTGAGTGAAGTGGACGGTAAAGTAAAAAAAACATGTAACTGAGTGAAGTGGACAGGTCAGGGACATAGGCCAGGGGTACATAGGCCAGTGGACAGGTCAGGGACATAGGCCAGGTAGGCCAGGTACATTCAGGGAAAAGAAGACAAAATTAATAAAGTAGACCGCAGACAGATCAGAGTCTAGGAGATAGCACACTAAGTATTGTTCAGGGACAAAACCAAAAGGGACAAAGTAGACAAGATCACAAACAATTTAAATGCAAGATAAGTGAGGGACATTGTAGATCAGACAGGGACTTGAAGATAGCCCATACACTGTAGAGATAGGTCAGGTGCAAAGCAGAAAGGTCAGGGGGAAAGTAGATGGGTAAAAAACTTGATAAGTTAGGGACATTGTAGATAGGCTATGGCCATATTAGATAGGTCAGGAACATGGGTGAAGGACACAGGTCAAAGCCCAACCAGATACGTCAAGGACATGGGTGAAGGACATAGGTCAAAGTCCAACCTGATAGGTCAGGGACATGGGTGAAGGACATAGGTCAAAGTCCAACCTGACAGGTCTGGGACATGGGTGAAGGACATAGGTCAAAATCCAACCTGACAGGTCTGGGACATGGGTGAAGGACATGGTCAAAGTGAAGTACATAGGTCAAAGTCCAACCTGACAGGTCAGGGACATGGGTGAAGGACATAGGTCAAAATCCAACCAGATAGGTCAAGGACACAAACATTTCTGATCATTGATATTTGCAACTAAGAACCTTTATCACTCAACTGACTAACTGAGTTTGGTTTTTCGCCGCTTTTAACAATATTCCAGCAACATCATGGCGGGGGACACCAGAAATGGGCTTCACACATTGTACCCATGTGGGGATTCGAACCCGGGTCTTTGGCGAGACGAGCCAACGCTTTAACCACTAGGCTACCCTAGCGCCCCTTTATCACTCAAAGCATTTGAGTCTATTATTACAGTTTCTACTGAATGGACATTAACATAGACAGCATGTCTACAATGTACTCCAAAGACTTTTTGTGTGTATCAGAATAAAGGTTCTGTATGAAAAGACATTCACACAAGAGTTGTAACACTTCTATGTTAAGACATTCACCTGTATTGTGATGCTATGTTAATACATTCACCTGTATTGTGATGCTATGTTAAGACATTCACCTGTCTTGTGATGCTATGTTAAGACATTAACCTGTCTTGTGATGCTATGTTAAGACATTCACCAGTATTGTGACGCTGCTATGTTAAGACATTCACCAGTATTATGACGCTGCTATGTTAAGACATTCACCTGTCTTGTGATGCCATGTTCAGACATTCACCTGTATTGTGATGCTATGTTAAGACATTCACCAGTATTGTGATGCTGTAGTGTTAAGACATTCACCACTATTGTGATGCTGTAGTGTTAAGACATTCACCAGTATTGTGATACTGTAGTGTTAAGACATTCACCAGTATTGTGATGCTGTAGTGTTAAGACATTAAACTGTATTGTGATGCTATGTTAAGACATTCACCAGTATTGTGATACTGTAGTGTTAAGACATTCACCTGTATTGTGATGCTATGCTAAGACATTTGCCAGTGATGAGGCAACATTGAGACATTTATTGGTATTGTTACCCAGATTGTAGTCCAAAATGAGATCGTGAAAATGTTTGCATCAATTACTTAGCCATGTTTGAGATTAGGGTCACACTACTCAAACAAGGCTACTCACTCAATTATTGTTAGGGGCTTGGGTTTTATCACATTAATTTGTTTGACATTGCGTCAGCACTCGCCATCATTTGGTCATTAGGTGATAGTATCCACATTAATTAGGTCACCAGGAGTCAGCACAAGGAGTGGGTATTTCAGAGAATTTTCATATTGTGATATATTGCAATGCGAAAGCATACATTGCGAAACATATTGCAATATATTGCAAGACGTTTTTTGTAACAAATACTACTTATAATTGAGTTAATGCTTGATTTATAAAGTAAATACACAACCAAATGACTATGCTTGATTAAGCTTTAATAAAAACTTTTAATCATGACAAAATAAAAATGTAAATAACATCTGGCACAAATGAAACAAGGAAAAGAACAATTTAACATCCCAACACAGTGGTTACTAGTTTGAACTACTTTCTCCACTCTCAAAAAAAGCCCCGAGATTTCAGACAGCAGCTTGACCTGGTCAGGACATACCAGAGACCACTGGTCATTAATGAGTAAATAGTTAACACATTCAGATCCCAAACATTGCGAAACACTTGAACAACAATTAAGAACACAACATCAAACCGAACATAACAATCCAGTTAAATGTAATTTTTACCACGATGATTCCCACCACCATTACCACAATTGCCACAATCATCAACGTTTCTGAGTGTTACGAAGTTTTCCGAATGCAAGTCAAAATACCGCTTTTCAATCAGCGCATTGCAATATGTATCGTTTTCATGTATGAACCGCTAAACCGGTTATATTGCACAGCCCTAGTCAGCATCCATATCAATTTGGTCGCTAGGGGTGAGCACTCCCATTAATTTGGTCGCTAGGTGAGTGAGCGAGTGAGTTTAGTTTTACGCCACACTCAGCAATATTCCCGCTATATGACTGCGGTCTGTAAGTAATCGAGTCTGGACCAGACAATCAGTCAGCAATGGCATTAGCATCGATCTGTGCAATTGGGAACCGATGACATGTGTCAACCAAGCCAGTGAGCCTGACCACCCGATCCTGTTAGTCGCCTCATACGACAAGCATGGGTTACTGAAGGCCAATTCTAACCTGGACCTTCACACTTCTTGGTCGCTTGGGGTCAGCACTTGCATTAATATGGTGGCTTGGACTCCACAGCTGACAACATTTACTGAAGTTGAAGTATCACTGACTATGACTTAAAGCAACATGCACTCATCTAAACACAGGCAGAGACTCACTTGACAAGGGTGAGATTTAATCTAGTCTTGCAATGACTCATGGACCTGAGACAAGTCAGACTGTGTGTCGTGAACACACGTTCCATTCAATTCTTCTTTATCACTTTCCCATCCTTCAAATTACACTACAATCACTTTCTTTATGTATCAGTATACTGGTGACCAGACTCAGCCAGAAGGTGGAAGACACAAGGCTAATTAAGACTCAGTAACACCTTGCCCCTGTCCATTAGTCATGTCACCTGTGGACACAGCGGGGACAAGACTGTCATGCTAGTCATCCTACAGCAGAATACAGCCATAAACCTACAGCCTCCCGATGCAAGGGTTGACAAATAATGTTCCCAAGATGTAGAGTATATTCCTGTAAAGCTCATGGAATCAATAAAGCCTAAAATACAAGACAATGTTGCTGTTTTCATGTTCAGGGAACAAAGCGACTTTAATTGTGTAACTGATTATGCGCAAGCATGCAGGTTTTATTTGTGTCTCCACTGCTGTTCCCCAGGCACCTGCTGGAGTCACATGTGATGCTATTTCAGCTGATGTGTCTCACAGTCCCTGAATCATATATCTTCCCTTCTGCTCAGCCCTTACAGTAATCCTGTAATGACGTAAATGAGGCAAGTCCAGGTTCTGAATCTGCCATTTCACAGGGCCCCTTTCCAATTACTACATGTCAAAATGATACACATTCAGACTAAGCATTGTCTTCATCTGATGGTGTTCCATCATCTTGCTGACTACAACATGACCAAACTGTTTGTTAATGTTTGTTAATATGATAGAGTGAGTGAGTTTAGTTTTACGCCGCACTCAGCAATATTCCAGCTATATGGCGGCGGTCTGTAAATAATCGAGTCTGGACCAGAGAATCCAGTGATCAACAGCATGAACATCGATCTGCGATTTGAGAACCGATGACATGTGTCAACAAAGTCAGCGAGCATGACCACCCGAACCTGTTAGTCGCCTCTTACGACAAGCATAGCCGCCTTTTATGGCAAGTATGGGTTGCTGAAGACCTATTCTACCCCGGATCTGCATGGGCCCATGGGTTGCTGAAGACCTATTCTACCCCGGATCTTCACGGGTCCATGGGTTGCTGAAGACCTATTCTCCCCCGGATCTTGGGGTCCATGGGTTGCTGAAGACCTATTCTACCCCAGATCTTCACGGGTCCATGGGTTGCTGAAGACCTATTCTACCCCGGATCTTCACGGGTCCATGGGTTGCTGAAGACCTATTCTACCCCGGATCTTCACGGGTCCATGGGTTGCTGAAGACCTATTCTACCCCGGATCTTCACGGGTCCATGGGTTGCTGAAGACCTATTCTACCCCGGATCTTCACGGGTCCATGGGTTGCTGAAGACCTATTCTACCCTGGATCTTCACGGGTCCATGGGTTGCTGAAGACCTATTCTACCCTGGATCTTCATGGGTCTATGGGTTGCTGAAGACCTATTCCCCCCCGGATCTTCACGGGTCCATGGGTAGCTGAAGACCTATTCTACCCTGGATCTTCACGGGTCTATGGGTTGCTGAAGACCTATTCCCTCGATCTTCACCCGGTCCATCTTATTCTACACGGATCTTCACGGGTCTATGGGTTGCTGAAGACCTATTCTACCCCGGATCTTCACGGGTCCATGGGTTGCTGAAGACCTATTCTACCCCGGATCTTCACGGGTCCATGGGTTGCTGAAGACCTATTCTACCCCGGATCTTCACGGGTCCATGGGTTGCTGAAGACCTATTCTACCCCGGATCTTCACGGGTCCATGGGTTGCTGAAGACCTATTCTACCCCCGATCTTCACGGGTCCAATATGATAGACATGGAGTCCAGGTCATAATCCAAATGTCAAAGTAAATCAATGAAGGGTCCCAAGATTCAAATATTAAAGACCTTAAGTAAAACAGGACAACCAGAAAATCGACTACCGTATGTCACAATTTACAAAAATCAATCTAAAAGAATATGAACATTGATGTAGAGTGTAAAATATTAGAGTTTTAAGACAATGTTTTTTGTCCTGTCAATATTAGCCTAATTCACTGTCATCTTCCTTCCTCAATCGTTCAAAAAAGACAGGCATAGGTAAAAAAACCAATCTGTCATCATAAAGAAAATTATGAATGAATCATCTGAGTTTAATACATTTGATGCAAACCGTTTTTAAACTGCACAAAGAGGTTCTGGTTTCATTTTTAATGAGTTCCTAATCAGATCCGGCATCATGGATGACAGGTGATTGATGAGTTCCTCTACAGATTGAGGTAGAAGCAGTGAATTAACATTAGTCCTCTGCACATATATTTGTGAGTGGTTTAATGCTGGGTCATTACAACAGCCTGTAAATTAATCCAGTCAGAACCAGCAGAACCAGAAACTCCAGTCCTTGATATCATATCAGCAACAAGTGTTTGCAGCTGATATGGCAATGTCCCCCGCCACTAAAGAATGGAATATCTATATTTACTACTTTTTATTTTTTGGTCACATACAAGATGCCTGAAATGATTAGTGTCTGCATAATCACCCCAGGTAGGCTGTTGACATAAGTGAAAACATTGGGTGTATTGTTTTATGAGATATCGCGTTTACAAGAGTTTGAAAAGTGTTCAAAGTGTCGTGGTGACCTTGAAGATAAGGTCAAGGTCACCCAAATCAACTGGTGTCTGGGTAATCCCCCAATGTAGGTTGTCACCAAATTTGAAGACATTGGGTACAACAGTTCATGAGATATCGCGTTAACAAGAAGCGGGACGTACATACATACGTACGCCGCTGAATACATAGTCCCCCGTTCCGCGTTGCGGCGGGGGACAACAATCAATGGCCTCTAGGTACCAATGACATGCTGTCCCATAAGTTGCTTGCCATCATCCACGATATCAAGCCTCCCACAAGTTGTCTGCCATCACACATGAGACCAAGCCTCCCTTAAGTTGCCTGCCATCACCCACGAGACTAAGCCTCCTACAAGGTGCCTGCCATCACCCAAGAGACTAAGCCCCACACAAGTTGCCTGCCACTTCCCACGAGACTAAGCCCCACACAAGTTGCCTGCCATCACCCACGAGACTAAGCCCCACACAAGTTGCCTGTCACTACCCACGAGACTAAGCCCCACACAAGTTGCCTGACACTACCCACGAGACTAAGCCCCACACAAGTTGCCTGCCACTACCCACGAGACTAAGCCCCACACAAGTTACCTGCCACTACCCACGAGACTAAGCCACTACCCACGAGACTAAGCCCCACACAAGTTGCCTGCCATCACCCACGAGACTAAGCCCCACACAAGTTGCCTGCCATCACCCACGAGACTAAGCCCCACACAAGTTGCCTGACACTACCCACGAGACTAAGCCCCCACACAAGTTGCCTGACACTACCCACGAGACTAAGCCCCACACAAGTTGCCTGCCACTACCCGAGACTAGCCCCCACTCCAGAGTTGCCCCACTACCCACAAGACTAAGCCCCACTCAAGTTGCCTGCCACTACCCATGAGACTAAGCCCCACACAAGTTGCCTGCCATCACCCACTTAGACTAAGCCCCACACAAGCCATGCCTGCCATCACCCACAAGTTGCCTGCCACTACCCACAAGACTAAGCCCCACACAAGCCACTACCCATGAGCTAATCACCCACGAGACTAAGACTAAGCCCCACACAAGTTGCCTGCCACTACCCACTTAGACTAACCCACTCAGAGACTGCCACTACCCACACTAAGTTGCCTGCCACTACCCACGAGACTAAGCTATTAAGCCCCACACAAGTTGCCTGCCATCACCCACGAGACCAAGCCTCTCACAAGTTACCTGCCACTATACATGAGACCAAGTCTCCATAAGTTGCTTGCCATCACTAACAAGACCAAACCTCGATTAAGATGCCTGCCATCACACATGAGAATAAGCCTCACAGATGCCTGAGTGAGTGAGTGAGTGAGAGTGAGTGAGTGAGTGAGTGAGTGAGTGAGTGAGTGAGTGAGTGAGTGAGTGAGTGAGCAGGAGTGAGTGAGGAGTGAGTGAGTGAGGAGGAGTGAGTGAGTGAGGAGTGAGTGAGAGGAGGAGTGAGGAGTGAGTGAGGAGTGAGTGAGTGAGGAGTGAGGAGTGAGGAGTGAGGAGTGAGAGTGAGTGAGTGAGTGAGTGAGTGAGTGAGTGAGTGAGTGAGTGAGTGAGTGAGTAAGTGAACTTTTTAGACCTATCCTGTAGGGGGACACCACAAATGCCCCACCATAGCAATTTTGGAAATCCCAGACGTTTGTCATGAGAGGCAAATGCTTTAACCCTCGTGGCTAGTGACCCACTGGCTCTAATGATCAACTACCCAAACCTGTATACAGACTTTTCTGTTTATGTAGTTTTGCAATATACTAAAAGAGCTATAACAATTATTCACTCACTCTCCGAAAACAAAGAATCCTATCTCTACTTCCAAAAATATCCTTAGCTAAATAGAAGGAATTGAGAAATGCAAACACCAGTTGCGAGAAGTCCCCAGACAGATTTACTGAGGATGTTACCAGACAGTCTGACTGGTCACAGCCCCTGGATACAGCACTGATCACAATAATTGAAATCTAAAACAAATGAAACCAGATCGGGATTTACTTCCTCGGGTAGGCCTGTAAACACATACTAAACACACTGTAGAGTAAAGCCAGCCACTAAACTGAGCCGACGGTAGTTCGAAGGCATGTTGCTCAAAGCTATCTCAGCCGTCAAATCTAAGACAATCTCCATACTTAAACATGAACATACCACTGTTGTAACACTCATTTTGTGATCATCAAGAATCAAGACTACTTGTCTACATTTCATGATTTCTGAAACACTCTGGTCAGTTAAAAAGCAACTATGTAACGTGAAAAGCCAAATCAATTCAAAACAACTACATGAGCTTTGTTGAGGCAAACCTTTTCATTTCTCCTGTATTATGGAACTCAGATGAATATAGGCTCATCACGGAAAGTTAACATGATCTTAGTCTCTGGTTACCATGAAGACAAGTGTTAGGCTGATAATATGGCAGCTGATATCAGAAGATTCACTGAGGTCAGTCTGACAGTCTCTGTATGGTCTTTGAACTTTTGTTGAAGAAACGTTCACGCTTACCTTTAAAACCTGCCAATAAATATGTCCCTTTTATCATTTACAGTTACAGCTTGATAATGTCAAGAATCATTTGCAGAATCTAGTAAAATGCAATACTTCATCACTTTCAAGGTTGACTAAAATGTTTCTTTAGCCAAAAGTCAAGATGTGTTCATGAATCAAATGCAATAGAATATCATACAGTTTGCCAACTCTGGCTATGAACATGCTAGTCAACATGTACTCAGTGGTTATTCACACTCAATACTTCTATACATACATACAGTTTACATGTATACACATAAATATTGAATCCAGTGAGCGAGGAGGAAAAAAACATAGCCTTTGACGGAAACCTCATGATATCTGTTCCTGACATGATGACATGTATACACATATGAATCCTTACATAGTTGACCAAACCTCAGATTCTGTTCCTACAGAGACATCATACAAGCATCTGATATATTTGTGAACTTCATCACGGTGTTCATACTATACTGTACTTCACATTACCTTCAGGTAAAAAACACAACTGCTGTGACAGATTGGAAATATTTTCCAACACCAAACTGAACTCCCTGTTTTGTTGAACTACATCTAGACTTTGTGTCCAAAAGAATCTGAATTTCCATCAGTGAAGAACTCAGGCCCTACAACATGAATACTTTATTGTTTCAGCCATTGGCCAACTGTAGAAGGAAATATAATCAGATTGAACTAAAAAGATCTTTCAATGAAGTTGCCCCTTCACATACACAAAAATAGTTTTGGTGACCCCCTCTTTTGCAGTGTCATTTTTTAAGTTTAATGAATCTCTCACCTGTGACTTGACTACAGAGTGAGTGAGTTTAGTTTTATGCCGCACTCAGCAATATTCCAGCTATATGGCGGCGGTCTGTAAATAATCGAGTCCTGACCAGACAATCCAGTGATCAACAGCATGAGCATCGTTCTGCGTAATTGGGAACCGATGACATGTGTCAACCAAGTCAGCAAGCCTGACCACCCAATCCTGTTAGTCGCCTCTTATGACAAGCATGGGTTACTGAACATCAATATTCTAACCCGGACCTCCACAGGTGACTTGACAACAGAATCTCTTACCTGTAGTATGACTACAGAATCTCTTACCTGTGGCTTGACTACAGAATCTCTTACCTGTGGCTTGACCACAGAATCTCTTACCTGTAACATGACTACAGAATCTCTTACCTGTAACATGATTACAGAATCTCTTACCTGTGGCTTGACTACAGAATCTCTTACCTGTGACTTGACTACAGAATCTCTTACCTGTAACATGACTACAGGATCTCTTACCTGTAACATGACTACAGAATCTCTTACCTGTGGCTTAACTACAGAATCTCTTACCTGTGGCTTGACTACAGAATCTCTTACCTTAACATGACTACAGTGGCTTGACTACAGAATCTCTTACCTGTGGCTTGACTACAGAATCTCTCACCTGTAACATGATTACAGAATCTCTTACCTGTGACTTGACTACAGAATCTCTTACCTGTAACATGACTACAGAATCTCTTACCTGTGGCTTAACTAGAGAATCTCTTACCTGTAACATGACTACAGAATCTCTTACCTGTAACATGACTACAGAATATCTTACCTGTAACATGACTACAGAATCTCTTAGCTGTAACATGACTACAGAATCTCTTACCTGTGGCTTAACTAGAGAATCTCTTACCTGTAACATGACTACAGAATCTCTTACCTGTAACATGACTACAGGATCTCTTACCTGTGGCTTGACTACAGAATCTCTTACTTGTAACATGATTACAGAATCTCTTACCTGTGGCTTGACTACCTGTAACATGAATCAGAATCCTACCTGTGACTTGACTACCACAGAATCTCTCTTACCTGTAACATGACTACAGGATCTCTTACCTGTAACATGACTATAGAATCTCTTACCTGTGGCTTAACTAGAGAATCTCTTACCTGTAACATGACTACAGAATCTCTTACCTGTAACATGACTACATGATCTCTTACCTGTAACATGACTACAGAATCTCTTACCTGTAACATGACTACAGAATCTCTTACCTGTGGCTTGACTAGAGAATCTCTTACCTGTGACTTGACCACATGATCTCTTACCTGTAACATGACTACATGATCTCTTACCTGTAACATGACTACAGAATCTCTTACCTGTAACATGATTACAGAATCTCTTACCTGTGGCTTGACTACAGAATCTCTTACCTGTGACTTGACCACAGAATCTCTTACCTGTAACATGACTACAGGATCTCTTACCTGTAACATGACTACAGAATCTCTTACCTGTGGCTTGAGTGCAGAATCTCCTTACCTGTGATTTGACTACAGAATATCTTACCTGTGGCTTGACTACAGAATCTCTTACCTGTATTTGACTACAGAATCTCTTACCTGTAACTTGACTACAGAATATCTTACCTGTGGCTTAGAGAACTACCAGAATCTCTTACCTGTAACATGATGATCTCTTACCTGTGGCTGTGACTACAGAATCTCTTACCTGTGGCTTGACTACAGAATCTCTTACCTGTGGCTTGACTACAGAATCTCTTACCTGTGGCTTGACTACAGAATCTCTTACCTGTAACATGACTACAGAATCTCTTACCTGTAACATGACTACAGAATCTCTTACCTGTGGCTTGACTACAGAATCTCTTACCTGTAACATGATTACAGAATCTCTTACCTGTGACTTGACTACAGAATCTCTTACCTGTAACATGACTACAGAATCTCTTACCTGTGGCTTTGACTACAGAATCTCTTACCTGTAACATGAACTACAGAATCTCTTACCTGTGGCTTGACTACAGAATCTCTTACCTGTGGCTTGACTACAGAATCTCTTACCTGTAACATGACTACAGAATCTCTTACCTGTAACATGACTACAGAATCTCTTACCTGTGGCTTAACTACAGAATCTCTTACCTGTAACATGACTACAGAATCTCTTACCTGTAACATGACTACATGATCTCTTACCTGTAACCATGACTACAGAATCTCTTACCTGTAACATGACTACAGAATCTCTTACCTGTAACATGACTACAGAATCTCTTACCTGTAACACTGACAACCTACAGAATCTCTTACCTGTGACTTGACTACATCTCTTACCTTGACTACAGAACCTGTAACATGACTACTTACCTGTGACTTGACTACAGAATCTCTTACCTGTAACATGACTACTTACCTGTAACATGACTACAGAATCTCTTACCTGTGGCTTGAGTGCAGAATCTCTCACCTGTGGCTTGACTACAGAATCTCTTACCTGTGGCTTGACTACAGAATCTCTTACCTGTGATTTGACTACAGAATCTCTTACCTGTAACATGATTACAGAATGTCTAACCAGCTTACAGTTCGATTCCTCCTGTTACTGAAAATGTTAGTCTATGACGATCCTTTTAAGAGTAGTATTTAAAAACATACCTTGACAACCTTTTTCTGAAAAATATTTCATTGTTTGCATCTGATAACTTCATTCAGCTCAGTTTCTATGTATATTCCAGTACTTTGGTGCGATCTTAGACCATCTAGAAGACTATAAGATAACACAATTCAAAATGACCCTCAGCAAACTCAACTTCATCAGTCTAAAAGTCATAAATTATGAGAAAGTTCTCAAAGTTGAAACATACAACTTAATGAAGAATCCTATAAATCAATTTGAAATAGAATCATGAAGTTGATGGTGGTACATTGCACACTATTTTCCCTCATACTCTCAAACAGAATGGCAATTGGCTCACATGTCAATACTTAAAGTTCCATGTCACAAGGCGTACACTCAGCTGAGTTCAACCCTGTAAAGAACAGCGTTTAACAAGGTTAATTAAGGGATCACTTCTACACTACCCGTGATGTGTACTACCGATTTGTGATAAAATCAATGAGGAACCACACAGACTTGTCACAAAAAAGTCAGCGTTACAGAATAATTACATGAAAAATCACATCCTCAGGCCAATCTGTAAATCCTATTTGCTTGCAATGGACGAAGGAGTTACAGCATCAGTGGACCCACCCAGACAGCCTTCAGTGTCAGTACCGGACAGATCACAGGTATGAGTATACACTTGGAGGAACTAATGGTTAGGTCTGCTAGCCTGTGCACAGATGAAGCTCACAGTGATGGTGTTAGATTATAGCAAGTAGGGTTGGGATGTGATGGTGTTAGATTATAGCAAGTAGGGTTGGGATGTGATGGTGTTAGATTATAGCAAGTAGGGTTGGGATGTGATGGTGTTAGATTATAGCAAGTAGGGTTGGGATGTGATGGTGTTAGATTATAGCAAGTAGGGTTGGGATGTGATGGTGTTAGATTATAGCAAGTAGGGTTGGGATGTGATGGTGTTAGATTATAGCAAGTAGGGTTGGGATGTGATGGTGTTAGATTATAGTGGGATGTGATGGTGTTAGATTATAGCAAGTAGGGTTGGGATGTGATGGTGTTAGATTATAGCAGGTTGGGAGTATGGTTAGATTATAGCAAGCAGGGTTGGGATGATGGTGTTAGATTATAGCAGCAAGTAGGGTTGGGATGTGATGGTGTTAGGTTGGGATTATGGTGTTAAGTAGCAAGTAGGGTTGGGATGTGATGTTGATGGTGTTGGAGATAGTAGGGTTGGGATGTGATGGTGTTAGATTATAGCAAGTAGGTGGTAGCAAGTGTTGGGATGTGGATAGGGTTGGGATGTGATGGTGTTAGATTATAGCAAGTAGGGTTAGGATGTATGGTGTTAGATTATAGCAAGTAGGGTTGGGATGTGATGGTGTTAGATATAGCAAGTAGGGTTGGGATGTGATGGTGTTAGATTATACCAAGTAGGGTTGGGATATGATGGTGTTAGATTATAGCAAGTAGGGTTAGGACCCGATTCACTGAAGTGTCACTGCATTAAAATCCTCAGTGCATCATACAAGGGCGATCAAAAAGTAGTCAGCCTCACCAAGAAAATGATACAAATGCAGCTGTTTTTATGTTGTTTTTTTCTTATTAGTATGTGTCCCCTCGAGCAAATTGGTTTTGCTGTGTTCCAGCCTCACAATCCCCATTTCGGTATACTTTCTATCTTGGTTCCCCCCAAAAACTCAAAATCTGTAAAAAATGCATCACAAACTTCAGGAAACAAAATATGCAAGAAACATTTTGTGTGAGATAGGTAGAAGTTCGCTAGAATCAAACTTAGATATCAAAGTGCATAAAAAAGCAATTTGAAACTACAATCGCTTGTTAAAGTGACTCCCCCTTTTGGTTTACTGAAAGAGCTTGTTTTGGGGACACTACCCACCCCTTTCAGATGACATAATTATAAGGATATAAATTGTGTTAATGTTTTCACTCATTCATACATGATGCCATACATGATGTTCAAACTAAATACTGAATGGTCACACAAGTGTCAGCTCTTAATATATTGTAAACAGTGCCAGCTTGAATATCTGGACACAATGGTTTTGGAAGACTAAAATGGGGGTGTCCTTAAAAAAAATGGGTGGGTGTATCATATGGGTGGGTGTATCTTGTGGGTGAATGTATCAGGTGGGTGGGTGTATCAGTTGAAAATATCAGGTGGATGGGTGTATCAGGTGGGTGGGTGTATTAGGAGGGTGGGTATATAATATATCATGTGGATGGGTATACATGTGGGTGGGTGTATCAGGTGGGTGGATGACTCAAGTATCAGGTGGGTGTATCAGTTGAATATATCAGGTGGGTGGGTGTATCAAGTGGATGGGTGTATCAGTTGAATGTATCTGTATCAGGTGAATGTATCTGTATCAGGTGGATGTATCAGTTGAATGTATCTGTATCAGGTGGATGGGTGTATCAGTTGAATTTATCTGTATCAGGTGGATGTATCAGTTGAATGTATCTGTATCAGGTGGATGGGTGTATCAGTTGAATTTATCTGTATCAGGTGGATGGGTGTATCAATTGCATGTATCTGTATCACGTGGATGGTATCAGTTGAAATTATCTGTATCAGGTGGATGGGTGTATCAATTGCATGTATCTGTATCGCGTGATAAATGTATCTGATCAGGGTGTATCAGTTGAATGTATCTGTATCAGGTGGATGTATCCGTTGAATGTCTATCTGTATCTGATGAATGTATCTGTATGGATGGGTGTATCAGTTGAATGTATCTGTATCAGGTGGATGTATCGATTGAATGTATCTCATCAGGTGGATGGGTGTATCAGTTGAATTTATCTGTATCAGTGGATGTATCAATTGAATGTATCTGTATCAGGTGGATGGGTGTATCAGTTGAATGTATCTGTATCAGGTGGATGGATGTATCTGTTGAATGTATCTGTATCAGGTGGATGGATGTATCTGTATCAGGTGGATGGGTGTATCAATTGAATGTATCTGTATCAGGTGGATGTATCAATTGAATGTATCTGTATCAGGTGGATGGGTGTATCAGTTGAATGTATCTGTATCAGGTGGATGGGTGTATCAGTTGAATTTATCTGTATGGATGGATGTATCAATTGAATGTATCTGTATCAGGTGGATGGGTGTATCAGTTGAATGTATCTGTATCAGGTGGATGTATCAATTGAATGTATCTGTATCAGGTGGATGGGTGTATCAGTTGAATGTATCTGTATCAGGTGGATGTATCAATTGAATGTATCTGTATCAGGTGGATGGATGTATCTGTTGAATGTATCTGTATCAGGTGGATGTATCAATTGAATGTATCTGTATCAGGTGGATGGGTGTATGTTCAATTTATCTGTATCAGGTGGATGGGTGTATCTGTTGAATGTATCTGTATCAGGTGGATGGGATGGGGTGTATCAGTTGAATTTATCTGTATCAGGTGGATGGGTGTATCAGTTGAATTTATCTGTATCAGGTGGATGTATCAATTGAATGTATCTGTATCAGGTGGATGGGTGTATCAGTTGAATGTATCTGTATCAGGTGGATGGGTGTATCAGTTGAATGTATCTGTATCAGGTGGATGGGTGTATCAGTTGAATGTATCTGTATCAGGTGGATGGGTGTATCAGTTGAATTTATCTGTATCAGGTGGATGGGTGTATCAGTTGAATTTATCTGTATCAATGGATGGATGTATCAATTGAATGTATCTGTATCAGGTGGATGGGTGTATCAGTTGAATGTATCTGTATCAGGTGGATGGGTGTATCAGTTGAATTTATCTGTATCAGGTGGATGTATCAGTTGAATGTATCTGTATCAGGTGGATGGGTGTATCAGTTGAATTTATCTGTATCAGGTGGATGGGTGTATCAATTGAATGTATCTGTATCAGGTGGATGGGTGTATCAGTTGAATTTATCTGTATCAGGTGGATGGGTGTATCAGTTGAATTTATCTGTATCAGGTGGATGTATCAATTGAATGTATCTGTATCAGGTGGATGGGTGTATCAATTGAATGTATCTGTATCACGTGGATGGGTGTATCAGTTGAATGTATCTGTATCAGGTGGATGGATGTATCAATTGAATGTATCTGTATAAGGTGGATGTATCAGTTTTAAATATATCTGTATCAGGTGGATGTATCAGTTGAATGTATCTGTATCAGGAGGATGGATGTATCAGTTGAATGTATCTGTATCACGTGGAAGGGTGTATCTGATGAATGTATCTGTATCACGTGGATGGGTGTATCAGTTGAATTTATCTGTATCAGGTGAATGTATCAATTGAATGTATCTGTATCAGGTGGATGGATGTATCTGTTGAATGTATCTGTATCAGGTGGATGTATCTCAGTTTTAAATATATCTGTATCAGGTGGATGTATCTGTTGAATGTATCTGTATCAGGTGGATGTATCTGTTGAATGTATCTGTATCAGGTGGATGGGTGTATCTCAGCTGAATGTATCTGTATAAGATGGATGTATCAGTTTTAAATATATCTGTATCAGGTGGATGTATCTGTTGAATGTATCTGTATCAGGTGGATGTATCTATTGAATGTATCTGTATCAGGTGGATGGGTGTATCAGTTGAATTTATCTGTATCAGGAGGATGGATGTATCACTTGAATGTATCTGTATCAGGTGGAAGGGTGTATCTGATGAATGTATCTGTATCACGTGGATGGGTGTATCAGTTGAATTTATCTGTATCAGGTGAATGTATCAATTGAATGTATCTGTATCAGGTGGATGGATGTATCAGTTGAATGTATCTGTATAAGATGGATGTATCAGTTTTAAATATATCTGTATCAGGTGGATGTATCTGTTGAATGTATCTGTATCAGGTGGATGTATCAGTTGAATGTATCTGTATCAGGTGGATGGGTGTATCAATTGAATGTATCTGTATAAGATGGATGTATCAGTTTTAAATATATCTGTATCAGGTGGATGTATCAGTTGAATGTATCTGTATCAGGTGGATGGGTGTATCTGATGAATGTATCTGTATCAGGTGGATGTATCAGTTGAATGTATCTGTATCAGGTGGATGGGTGTATCTGATGAATGTATCTGTATCAGGTGGATGTATCTGATGAATGTATCTGTATCAGGTGTGTGGACGTATCAGGTGTGTGGACGGATCAGGTGTGTGGATGTATCAGGTGTGTGGATGTATCAGGTGGGTGGACGTATCAGGTGGGTGTGTGTATCAGGTTCATGGACGTATCAGTTGGGTGGGTGTATCAGATCTGTGTACATATCAGGTGGGTGGGTGTATCAGGTGCATGGACGTATCAGGTGGGTGGGTGTATCAGGTGGGTGGGTGTATCAGGTTGGTGGGTGTATCAGGTCCATGGACGTATCAGGTGTGTGGGTGTATCAGGTGAGTGGGTGTATCAGGTGGGTGTATCAGGTGCATGGACATATCAGGTGGGTGGGTGTATCAGGTGAGTGGGTGTATCAGGTGGGTGTATCAGGGTGCATGGACATATCAGGTGGGTGGGTGTATCAGGTGGAGTGGGGTATCAGGTGGGTGGGTGTATCAGGTGAGTGGGTGTATCAGGTGGGTGTATCAGGTGCATGGACATATCAGGTGAGTGGGTGTATCAGGTGAGTGGGTGTATCAGGTGAGTGGGTGCATCAGGTGGTGGGTGTATCAGGTGCATGGACGATTGTGGGTGGATCGCATCAGGTATGTGGGTGTATCAGGTGAGTGGGTGTATCAGGTGGGTGTATCAGGTGCATGGACATTATCAGGTAGGTGGGTGTACCAGGTGAGTGGGTGCATCGGGTGGGGTGGGTGTATCAGGTGCATGGACGATCCAGGTGGGTGGGCGTGATCAGGTGTGTGGGTGTATCAGGTCCATGGATCGATCAGGTGGGTGGACGTATCAGGTGTGGGTGTATCAGGTGGTGGGTGTATCAGGTGCATGGATTATCAGGTGGGTGGGTGTATCAGGTGGGTGGGTGTATCAGGTGCATGGACGATCAGGTGCATGGACGATCAGGTGGGTGGGTGTATCAGGTGGGTGCATCAGGTGTATCAGGTGGTGGGTGTATCAGGCATGGACGTGATCAGGTGGGTGGGTGTATCAGGTTGGTAGGTGTATCAGGTTGGTGGGTGTATCAGGTCCATGGACGATCAGGTAGGTGGACGACAGGTGTGTGGGTGCACTCAGGTAGGCAGGAGTGCATCAGGTGGATGGATGTATCAGGTGGGTGAACCAAGTGGGTGGGTGTATCAGGTGAGTGGACGACTGATCAGGTGCGTGTGGGTGTATCGGGTGTATCAGGTGTGTGTGGACGATCAGGTGTATGATCAGGTGGGTGATGTATCAGGTGGGTGGATGCATCAGGTGGGTGGGGTGTATGAGGTGGGTGGGTGTATGAGGTGGGTGGATATATCAGGTGGGTGAACCAAGTGGGTGGGTGTATCAGGTGGGTGGGTGTATCAGGTGTGTGGATGTATCAGGTGGGTGAACCAAGTGGGTGGGTGTATCAGGTGGGTGAAGCAAGTGGGTGGGTGTATCAGATTAGGGTGAAGCAGAGTGGGTGGAGTGAAGCAAGTGGGTGGGTGTATCAGTTGAGTTGGTTGCATCAGGTAGGTGAGAATTATCTGGTAAATGAACTTACTGTCCATGTTGAACAAAATATTTAAAAGGCTGCTGCAAATATAGGTCATCAAACAAACTTTTAGAGACATTGTACAACGTATAACATGGATAAAGTGGGGAGAAATCACTCAAATCTGTTGATGCTAGTAGAATCAATAGACTCTCATGATTCCTCCATTATGGCTCCTGTGAGGAGGAACACCCCAGGTGGGTAGTCAACCATGAAACAAGCAGGTGGCACAAATTCATCCAGCACCACCTTGGACATCGCCACAACCACCGCGAACAGTAATCCAGGAACACGATGAACTGTG
Organism: Haliotis rubra; assembly: GCF_003918875.1. Lineage (NCBI taxonomy): Eukaryota > Metazoa > Mollusca > Gastropoda > Lepetellida > Haliotidae > Haliotis > Haliotis rubra. Next base: position 520,003 of record NW_025767734.1, read on the forward strand.
TCAACAGTCAACACCCTCATCGCCTCTCACAACATCTGCATTACCCGCAGATACAACTTATTTTGCCCGCCCCAGTCCAAAGCTCTGGGGAACTCACACAGTTGCTGTCCCTGCCCTAACACAATCACCCCTCGCCATTGTATAACTTGTCACAGGAGTTGTGGACGACACATTACTTACACACCACTTTGCGGGCACACCATGTCACAAGGAACACCGCTGTCTGACTTCCATGGTGAAGGAGAAATATGGTTAGCATCGGTACAATTGATTTCTGAAACAGTGACTACTCCAGCAGGTTATGGTGAGAGCTGAAACTGTGTATGTTGTCCCACATGAGGTTGCGTGGGATGTCAGAGACTTGCTGTTATTGTGCAATCACAGACCTACTATAGGTAGTGGCTTAGATAGCCTCCATCCATATTGATTCCAAGTGACTGGTCTCTCAGTGCCGCCACTGTTGCAGGAGTATCACATACACAGCTTGAAAGATTCTTCCTTGCTGATCCACCAAAAGACTCTCAGTGTTTAACTGACAGGCTCAAGGCTAAGTCATTAGCATTCTCGGTAGGTGTCAAAACTTAGATAATATAACAATATCACAAGGAAATTCTTTGACAAGGTCAAATCAAACTAGCTACTTTTTCTTCAGAAAATGAATCCTGGCAATATTGCATTCAATTATTGGTCAACATGACCTAAATCTTTTTGAAAAATGGATCTAGTAATCATTTTCTTTTGTCAAAACTTCCCATCATCTGACAAAATATCAATGATTTTGATCATGCACCTTTAGATATTTTAAAATGTCAGCATAGAGTGATATCAAAGCCAACTACCATCAGGGCTCCAGATAACTTTTGGGGTGCGAGTGAACTTACACACATCATATTGCAAGTGGAGGTGTACTGAGAATTTTGAAGGAGTACTGACATGTTTTTGTGTGAGCGAGTTGGTGATGAGGTTTGTCTGGGACGATTCATCGATCACTATTTTCAAACATGTATTTGTATTTGAAGACGCGTGGAGAAATAACTGAGCTGACCGTGTGATGCAACGAAATGTCAGGGTCCGACTGGATATAAATAGGAACAGTGCAGTTTCTATCCAATCGAAAAAATAGTGACGCTATATCGCTGCATGGCAACGCAAGTGATTCCTACCGTCGGGTTTCCTCATGTGTCAAATCGTGGTTTCTCGCAAAAGAAACTTGACAAGTATTTATCTGAAATAGATTTCCATTTGCACGATATGCACGGAAATTAAATGTTAGACATACAAAGGTATTTATGCGCCGCATTACGAACGCGCTTGAAATCTTACATTATGTCGCACTTAATTGATTTTGAGGTGCATTATTACTATGCTCTCTTTATCTGTAGCCCTGTACCATCCTGTGTTCCATGCGATTGTCAAAATATCCTATTTCTCCTTCATAGAGCAATGGTACAGGTAAGGAAGCTCAACAATGGCAAAGTGTCTTAAATAAACAGCAGATATACTTACGAAAGTAAATAACTTTGCTGTCTCAAAACATACTGACAAAATCTTACATCTTACATACTGTTCATTGTTATTCATGAGTTCTGGTTGATTCAAAAGTATTGTCTTGTGCTAAATCGATATACTTAATACATATGTTTTAATTGATTAATGATTTAAACATATTTTTATTCATGAAGATAAATTGGGATTGGTGAACAAGCATTACTGCTTATATTAACACCGCTCCCATGATTAATTGATTAATTAGTATAAGTCTGTGACTTTGGACACTTGTTTGTAGCCTGTGTGTAGTAAACTTTCTGTAAATGTCATGTGACGTGTTCCGAAAAATTGGACTCAAAAGTTTCAGGCACAGACATTTATCTGTATATTTGGCAAAGAGTTTATCAAATAAAGGAAAAACCGGTAAAGGCTATGCTTGCAGGAAGTGGAAAGAACGGATAGTGGAGCATTTAGACAGATGGATAGACAGGTCCAAGCTCAGAAATACTTTGTCACGGTGAACCAAATGGAGACAGAAATTCCAACCAAAACCATCTCAGTGCGTTGTGTCTATAAGACTACTGATCGATAGAACAAGAGTGGTTTTAGGGGCTTGTAGCAATATTGAATTGAATATGATATGGAAAAAAATCCCTGAAGAAACTGATCTCCACAGCTATGAACTGCTACCTCACTGTAGAACAATCCACTAGATAGACAACAGTGTGATACAGGTAAATCACCAAGCAACCTCACTGTAGTACAATCTACGAGATAGACAATAGTGGGATACAGGTAAATCACCAAGCAACCTCACTGTAGTACAATCTACGAGATAGACAATAGTGGGATACAGGTAAATCACCAAGCAACCTCACTGTAGTACAATCTACGAGAGATAGACAATAGTGGGATACAGGTAAATCACCAAGCAACCTCTCTGTAGTTCAATCCTGAGATAGACAACGGTGTGGATACAGGTAAATCACCAAGCAACCTCACTGTAGTACAATCTACTTAGATAGACAATAGTGGGATACAGGTAAATCACCAAGCAACCTCACTGTAGTACAATCTACAGAGATAGACAATAGTGGGATACAGGTAAATCACCAAGCAACCTCTCTGTAGTTCAATCTCACGAGATAGACAATAGTGGGATACAGGTAAATCACTGAGCAGTACCTCACTGTAGAACAATCTCTGAGATAGACAATAGTGTGATACAGGTAAATCACCAAGCAACCTCACTGTAGTTCAATCTACGAGATAGACAATAGTGGGATACAGGTAAATCACTCAGCAGCACCTCACTGTAGAACAACTCCACGATAGACAATAGTGTGATACAGGTAAATCACCAAGCAACCTCACTGTAGTACAATCCATTGAGATAGACAACAGTGGGATACAGGTAAATCACCAAGCAACCTCTCTGTAGTTCAATCTACGAGATAGACAACAGTGGGATACAGGTAAATCACCAAGCAACCTCTCTGTAGTTCAATCTACGAGATAGACAACAGTGGGATACAGGTAAATCACCAAGCAACCTCTCTGTAGTTCAATCTACGAGATAGACAACAGTGTGATACAGGTAAATCACTAAGCAGTACCCTCACTGTAGAACAATCTACACAGATAGACAATAGTGTGATACAGGTAAATCACCAAGCAACCTCACTGTAGTTCAATCTCTCTGAGGATAGACAATAGTGGGATACAGGTAAATCACCGAGCAGTACCTCACTGTAGAACAATCTACTGAGATAGACAATAGTGTGATACAGGTAAATCACCAAGCAACCTCACTGTAGTTCAATCTACGAGATAGACAATAGTGTGATACAGGTAAATCACTCAGCAGCACCTCACTGTAGAACAATCTACTATATAGACAATAGTGTCATACAGGTAAATCACCAGCAGCACCTCACTGTAGAACAATCTACTATATAGACAATAGTGTCATACAGGTAAATCACTCAGCAGCACCTCACTGTAGAACAATCTACTATATATAGACAATAGTGTCATACAGGTAAATCACTCAGCAGCACCTCACTGTAGAACAATCTACTATATAGACAATAGTGTCATACAGGTAAATCACTCAGCAGCACCTCACTGTAGAACATCCGATGACAGCCAGGTAGACAAGTGTCTGTCAGATTCCATTTGTCTTTCAAGCTGGAGCAAGCTAAAGTGAGCTAGATATGCTAAGAAATAATACACAGTTTGCTGTAGTTTACCATTTTAAAAACAGCTACACCAATTACCATTTAGCAATAATGACATTCAATTACTGTTCCCATGACTGCTGGCATCAAGCAAGACTTCCTCTTTGCACTGCATTGCTGTATTTGAGGCTAAAGTGAGGTGCAACATGGCAGACTTGATCATTTCACTCCTTATGTACAACCACATGTGCATGTTGCTGATTATACAAACCAGACTTACACCGGTTTATACAGCTCTTACAGTTTAACATAGATACCCCCTTCAGACACACTGTCCTGGTCCCAACTCTGTTAGTCATCATTACATTCCCTTAATGCTGAGCGCCAGGTATTAGAGCAAGGAACAACTTTTACTATCTTTTCTTGTAATATAGACACTTGATCTAACCATCAACCTTCCACTCTCCAGGCAGGTGCTCCATCCATGGAGACAGTCTTGAGGCTAAAGGAGTGTACAATTTATAGCATTAGCCTGACTCGACCCAGTACATATACTGCCCTCAGAATCACCCAGTCAAAGGGAATGTGTGGGCCACTAGAGGTCTCTTCATTACTGTTGTGCTGTAATACAATTTCACCAACGCTGTAAACTGCCAATAGTTGACAAATAAATTTATCTGTAATTACATTTTACCTCTCTCATTCACCAACTTTAATCTAATAATTTAAAACATTCATCTATTGAATTTTTAAAACAGAAAGTAAAGGGAAAATGACATTTTCAATTTGGTTTCAATGTAGGAAAAAAGCAAAAATCAATTAGATGAAATGTCAAATGGAGGCAACGAGTTGAAATCAATGTAATAAGAAACGCGAGACCAAGATCATTGCTGAGAGAATATCTTCTATCCCAAATGTATAATGTATTACATGTTATACACCAGCTTACATCAATACTTAGCATCTAGGTAGACTATACAGTAGGTGGGAATGATGGGTACTTTAACCAATCAATGATCTGGCTGTGAAACACCTACATTTCACCAAGTGGATTATTTTGAAACAAGGTCTTGAAGAGTCCCTTCTGTGGGGGTATGACGCATGCATGTACTCACATACTGTTAGGATGTCAGTGGATGATTGCTAATATTCAGGAAAGGGTCACTGCCTCTCAAGTTGGAAGATGAAGTGCAAAAATGAGCTGACTCAAAATGTAAATTGTGGTGGAAGCAATAACAATTACATCCCTGTAATATCTGTGCCTTCAATAGGATTTTTGGTTCAAAAGGGACAAAGGACAATTTTACAACTAGGAACCAGAGGTGAAATTCATTTGGCAACCCATTAAAGCTCCACGAAGTCCAAGCCATAATCACACAATTATTTCCATAAAGAGGACTTAAATTAGTTTCTGAATTATAGTTTAGAAACAACCTCATCATTGCAGAAGGGATGCCCGTCTGCTTAAATTATTATTCCCTAAAAAGGTCCTCTGAAGCCCTTTGCCATTTTCCAGGACAATAAAAAATGTTAAATGTTTTTTGACTCATACCTGATACCCAAAGCCAATTCATAATGTCAGGGATCACCTTGTGAATCCATATAACAGATCTCCACTGGTAGCACTACTGATCTCCTTTTCACTCAGGGATCTGCTAGCTGTTCCGACTTGTATGCAACCACACTACTGATCTGACTGTTGGGAGTCAGGCCCTTCACCCTTGCCATTGTGACTTCCGCCTGAAGGCATGTAAAGACTGAGTGACAGTCTCAGGACCACACTGTCTTATATTTCCAATGTACACATACAGTCAGGACATGACCACCACTTTCAATCTGCTTTGGAAGGTCTTGAAGGCCTTTATCGTGGGGTGGGGAGTGTGTTGTTCGAGGAAGAGGCTTTCGCATTGGGATTAGGAATGTGTTGTTCCTGAGGGAAGGGCTTTCCATGGGATGGGGAATGTGTTGTTCCTGAGGGAAGGGCTTTCACATGGGATGGGGAATGTGTGTTGTTCCTGAGGGAAGGGGTTTCACGTGGGGTGGGGAGTGTGTTGTTCCTGAGGGAAGGGCTTTCACGTAAGATTGGGAATGTGTTGTTCCTGAGGGAAGGGCTTTCACATGGGGTGGGGAATGTGTTGTTCCTGATGGAAGGGCTTTCACATGGGATGGGGAATGTGTTGTTCTCAGGGGAAGGGCTTTCATTGGGGTGGGGAGCGTGTTGTTCCCCAGGGAAGGGCAGCTTCACGTGGGGTGGGAGTGTGTTGTTCCTGAGGGAAGGGCTTTCACGTGGGGTGGGGGCGTGTTGTTCCCTCAGGGAAGGGCTTTCCGCATTGGGATTGGGAATGTGTTGTTCCTGAGGGAAGGGCTTTCACATGGGATGGGGAATGTGTTGTTCCTCAGGGAAGGGCTTTCACGAGGGGTGGGGAGTTATTGTTCCTGAGGGGAAGGGCTTTATCAGTGGGGTGTGGGAGTATGTTGTTCCCGAGGGAAGGGCTTTCCAGGATGAGGCTTTCACGTGGATTAGGGAATGTGTTGTTCCTGAGGGAAGGGCTTTCACATGGGATGGGGAATGTGTTGTTCCTGAGGGAAGGGCTTTCACACATGGGATGGGGAATGTGTTGTTCCTGAGGGAAGGGCTTTCCGTGGGGTGGGGGCCGTTGTTCCCTCAGGGGAAGGGCTTTCCGCGGGGTGGGAGTGTGTTGTTCCTGAGGGAAGGGCTTTCCGTAAGATTGGGAATGTGTTGTTCGAGGGAAGGGCTTTCCACGATGGGATTAGGAATGTGTTGTTCCTGAGGGAAGGGCTTTCACATGGGATGGGGAATGTGTTGTTCCTCAGGGAAGGGCTTTCGCATTAGTGGGGTGGGGCGTGTTGTTCCCCCAGGGAAGGGCGTGGGGTGGGAGTGTGTTGTTCCTGAGGGAAGGGCTTTCCACGTGGGGTGGGGAGCGTGTTGTTCCTCAGGGAAGGGCTTTCCACGTGGGATTGGGAATGTGTTGTTCCTGAGGGAAGGGCTTTCACATGGGATGGGGAATGTAAGTTGTTCCTGAGGGAAGGGCTTTCCGTGGGGTGGGGAGTGTGTTGTTCCCCAGGGAAGGGCTTTCACGTGGGGTGGGGAGTGTGTTGTTCCCCAGGGAAGGGCTTTCACGTGGGATGGGGAATGTGTTGTTCATGAGGGAAGGGCTTTCACGTGGGATGGGGAATGTGTTGTTCCTCAGGGAAGGGCTTTCACGTGGAATGGGGAATGTGTTGTTCCTGAGGGAAGGGCTTTCACATGGGATGGGGAGTGTGTTGTTCCCCAGGGAAGGGCTTTCATGTGGGATGGGGACCGTGTTGTTCCTGAGGGAAGGGTTTTTACGTGGGATTGGGGATGTGTTGTTCCTGAGGGAAGGGATTTCACAACGGATTGGGATGTGTTGTTCCCCAGGAAGAAGGGCTTTCATGTGGGATGGGGACCCGTGTTGTTCCTGAGGGAAGGGCTTTCACGTGGGATTGGGGATGTGTTGTTCCTGAGGGAAGGGCTTTCACATGGGATGGGGAATGTGTTGTTCCTGAGGGAAGGGCTTTCACGTGGGGTGGGGAGTGTGTTGTTCCCTAGGGAAGGGCTTTCATGTGAGATGGGGAGTGTGTTGTTCCTCAGGGAAGGGCTTTAATGTGCGGTGGGGAGTGTGTTGTTCCTCAGGGAAGAGCTTTCATGTGGGATGGGGAGTGTGTTGTTTCCTCAGGAGCGGTTTTCATGTGGGGTGAGAAGTGTGTGGTTCCTCAGGGAAGGGCTTTTAGCGTGGGGTGGGGAGTGTGTTGTTCCTCAGGGAAGGGCTTTACGTGGGCTGGGGAATGTGTTGTTCCTCAGGGAAGGGCTTTAATGTGGCATGGGGAGTGTGTTGTTCCTCAGGGAAGGGCTTTAACGTGGGGTGGGGAATGTGTTGTTCCTCAGGGAAGGGCTTTCATGTGGGTCGGGGAGTGTATTGTTCCTCAGAGAGGGCTTTCATGTGGGATGGGGAGTGTGTTGTTCCACAGGGAAGGGCTTCCATGTGGGTCGGGGAGTGTATTGTTCCTCAGAGAAGGGCTTTAATGTAGTAAATAATTAGAAAACGTAGCAGATACGCACCACAGCAATGGTGTACGGTCTTAGAATCATATACAGACATGTTTATCTGAAAAGTATTGTTTTATTGTTTATTGACCTGTTGTAAGTAGCAATGTTGTGGTGCATATATGAAACAAAACACAAGATTACTGATACTCCATTCATTTCCATTCAGTACTCTAAATGTACTCCTAAGGTTTTCCGGTACCCCTATATTGAAAAAATAAGTAGTACATACTCCTGATGTTGAAAATTTATCTGGAGCTCTGTAGTGTGTACTAGTTTTGGTCCTGGATTTTTTAACTGTTATCAAAAACCAACCACTATGTATTAATTCAGTTTGGTGTAGTTGAAATCAACACAAGCTGTCTTGGCTTTGAGTGATGAACAAAGTACCCTTTATTTTAACAGTTTGTTAACAAACCGCATAAAAACAATTGGTCAGGGATCCCCTGAAGATATGCTGATATCTATACTGAACAAATAAATTAGGGATCATGAATATTTTGGGGATATCACTACAGGAAAAACATCAAATTATTTATGTCCCTAACTTTGTACATTTGTTCAGCAATGTCTCAAAACAAAAATGTCTTTGCTGAAAACCAACTTTGTAAATCTGCCGACTCGGGTTTATGAAGCTGCTGCGTGTTTATTCACTGATTCCTTTCAAATGTTACCACACAGCACCTACAAGGTGTGGGTCATGGCTGGAAGTGCCCCTCATGCAGTGGCTTCTCCTTCAGATAATTTGTACATTATCAATCACTAATATTATTGTATCATGCATGGTGTATGTATCTAATGTTATCTATCCTAAAAATTTCTTCACTTGTTAAAACTTGCAAATACTCCACACAATTATTGGAATTTTCTGTACATCATTACAAGTCAAAAGAATAATTATAATATATTACGACATGTATAATTCTTTTATGTGCTGTCTGTAGTACATTTATCATTCATGTTGTGCATTATCTAATGCTATCTTTTCACCTGTTGAAACTGTCAAATACTCTATACAACTATCGATATACTCTGTACATGTAGTACATTATCATTTATGCTGTACATATCTAATGCTATCTTTTCACTTGTCAAATACTCTATACAACTATCGATATACTCCAGTACATCATTGCAAGTCAAGATAATAGGTATAGCGTTCTATGATTTGTATAACACTTCTATGTGCCATCTGCTGTACATTATCATACATGATGTCATTTAGTGCTATATGTACATCATAATTTAAAACCTCACTAAAAATATGCTATGCTACAATGGTCCAAAATAATGTTATGTCGATTTATACACATTACTGTATATCTACCTTTGTTATGGTGGAGTCTACTAATGCCTACCACAGTGAATAATGCCTACAGTGTTAAAATAAACAACTTTGCGCACCAGTGCTGCTGATTGCACCTGCCTTCAATCTTTCAATAAAAGTGGCATGGTCCTATTTCAAAGTGCACTAATGCCTACAGTATATAGAAAACAGTAACTTTCTATGTTGAGACATTTTATTTGGTCATTCATATACATATCTTTCACATTGTTGTCATATTTTCTCTTTAAGTTTCTTAAACTTTATTCATATCTTTCACATAGTAGTTTGTTTTGAGATAAATAAATTTACATAAATAAACATAATCATTTATTTGGATTAAAATGTAATTAAAACTTAATTTGATTCATGATTATATATACATATATACATCTTTCACACAGTCAACTACCACATTCATTAATAAAGTCATTGTGGTAACCAAAAGTAATTTACATGTATGCACACAGTTTCACACATTCATCAACATAGTCATTTGGTTTCAAGCTAAGCTTGATCAAATATCCTGCAGCAGTCAGGGAATTCCAGGGTGTCTTGATACCAGATGTCAGCTGGGCCTTCAGACGAGTGAGTCTCTGGTCAATTTCTGTGTACGTCCTCTTGATGGGTGGGGGCCGGAGCCATGAGCCATCTGCACCAGCTTATTTCTCTCCGCTTTCTCCAGCTTCTGCAGAACCTTCATAAGAGCCGAAAATGTTCGGGTGGGCTCTTGTTGAGATCACGAATGCCAACCCTCGAGATGATTGTTCGTCCTTGGGCAGCTGGTGAACCTTGAACACACTTCCAGTGTACACACGTCTGTCGCCTGTTGTTGTTGAGTCTGTAGCGGTATCCCTCCAAGAGTACCTGCTGTCCTCCCTTTCTGTGATGTGAAGTATTAGGACTTTCTTGGGATTTGCCATTATTTGCAATGAAGATTTGTATCACAAGCATTTTTAAAGCAATACATTTCCTTCTCCCTTTAATAATCTCTCAATTAATTACTCTATTCTTAAATTTTAAAGCAATACATTTCCTTCTCCTTTAATAATCTCTCTATTAATTACTTTACTCTTCAATTTCCTCTCGTAGTGAGAACTAAATGCATGGAATTATCAAAACATAAGCTAGCTAACGATTTAATACTCTTGATCTTACTCTTTACTCTCCTTGCTGGCCTCCCCTAATCCGCTTTTGTAGGCAATAGTGCACACTAAAGTGGAACAATCTACTTGTGTGCAGGTAAGAAGCATTGTATCGCTGTCACTGCAAACGTTGTAGCTATTATTCCCTGTAGGCATTATTCACTGTAGGCATTAGTAGACCTAACCTTTGTTATACATGAAAATGGGAAATAAATGACTTAAATTTAAAATAATAATAATTATTGTACGAAATATCTATCATTTCTTTAACATTAATAGGCTAACAATGACTAGTTTCAACCATCCTAAACTGCCAACCACACTGCAATGTCAGTTAACAACTTTGCAGAGTACATTACATTTCACTTTGAAAAACTAACTTGTTTGAAAAGGTGCTGTGTCATCCAATCAGAAAATGTTCAGCTGAGCACTATTTCAGGCTGCAATGAGATCTCTCATTTGGCATGACGAGTGATTATGCTTTTACCACAAGGCTATGACCCACTCATTGAAAGTAGATCACAGTCACCTGTTTTCAGTTTTTTCAAACACTAAACAATATTGGCTGGAAAAGGAATGTCATTGAAAATGGCCAACAGACTTCTTTGAAGGTGACCATGGCTGTACACACGGTCACTCCCCTGTTTGTATCTCCCGATGAAGATGTGTTCCCAGTTTGTTTTACTTACAGCAATTTCACTTCAGTTAGGTGGTAAACAGATTTTTGACTAAGGCTATGTCCTTGAGGACATCCTTGACCTTTGACATATCAAAGTGTCAAAACAATTCCCAGAGCTGTAATGCCACCATGTTGCTTCAAACAGATAGCATGGGAGAGGCAGCAAATTCAGCCGAAAACTTTCAGCATCTCAACTTACATTTGGTTCCTTAATGGCGATGAACCAAATAACAGATATTGCTATCTACCTGATCCAGTAATTACGGCGTGCATCAAGTAAATATGTTGAAGAAGACCTATTCCTACCCAAGTCCCTTCAGGGAAAAACACAAGTCTGGCATGATGGGAAGACTGAGTAAAGGTCAGATGGGCAGACTCAATGGACTCAGTAAACAGAATGCTATTCCACCTTTACGCATGGATCACAGCTCATGCCGTCAGTCACTGGGCAATCATTTACAGTTCATTGTTATATAGCTGAAATAATGGCAGAGTTAGTCATTAGCGAAAGGTCTTGTGACATTAACCTGTGGGCTTCTACCATTCCTACTGTACTGTAGATCACAACAGTTGTGGAGATGAGTCAAAATACCAATTATAGACTCAGCCTGAATGATACATACATGAGTGAGTGAGTGAGTTAATATTTAACGTCACATCGGCAATATTTCAGCCATATCGTGGCGAGAACATTTGATATTGAAATGAAATATATGTATATTATAAAAACCTGCGGCGAGAGGACAGTAAAACAACTAGAATATCACAGATATGTATGTAAAACTAGTAATTAAATCTAAAAGCGTTATAACTATAGGGGACAAGAATACAGTTTTAAAATGGACTATAAATCGCCAATAACTGAAGGTAGATCACCAGACCAGGGACCATGGGGACTTACATTACTTTTGCTACCTGCATGGACCCTAGATGGATTTACACCATCCCTTCAGCCATTGGCGACAGAAGAGAAATCTAGCCATAAATTAAAAGCACACATATTCTCTCTCGATTAAAAACCTGGTACACTTAAATTGACTAAATGTTTTGGGACTTACGTATGCCCTCTCAGGAGGACAATAATTTTACAATACTTCAACCCCTTTGAGGGTACAGCCACTAACAATCTCAGTTACTAATTCAAACTACCAATAATAAAATATATATCTATTTACAAATCACTTAACAAATCTAATTCTTTTAAAAAGCAATAATTAAATGAACACTGACATTATTAAAAAGATCCTTCCATAGTGTTTTACTTTGAAATAGATATCCCTTGTGATGGAATATTAGATGCAGTCAAAGCAAGACATGCTTGACTGTGATTCTTTCATCACAAGGGATGCAAAACGGAGGATCTTAAGCCTTTAAGCAAATATTCATGGGTATACCTTGTATGGCCAATCGACATCGCCCACGATAATGACCTCTTCAAATCTGGACTGACAACCCAAGTAAGTGTAACCAATGTAGGGTTTTATTTCATGTAATTTTATTGATACCTACTTGGGTGTCCCACTTCTTCTGCATCAGATCACCAGGATATAGGTTTTAATACAAGCTTTGTAATCAGAGTAAGGAATAAGAAGTGGTGTCACAGATTTGTTGAGTGCTGCCTTGGCAACAATATCAGCCATTGTGTTCCCAGAAATGCCAACGTGGCTGGGTAACCAACAAAGAGCGATGTCACATTGGCCAGTAGCAAGTTCATTGTACAATTCAATAATTTCTAATAAAAGTGGATGTTTGCAAGAAAGATTTTAATAGCCTGAAGACACGAAAAGAGAATCTGAAAAGATGATATATTGTTTATATTCACGGTGTGTTTATTAATATATTTAAGAGCTGTTAGTATTGCGTTTGCTTCTGCTGTGAAAACTGAACTGTCATTGGGTAGTCTGGAAGATATTGTTTTGGACCCAATGACAGATACATACATGAACTGTATGAGTGAGTGAGTTGGCTTAACACCATCTTGAACTGGATGAGTGAGTGCGTTGGGCTTAACACCATCTTGAACTGGATGAGTGAGTGCGTTGGGCTTAACACACCATCTTGAACTGGATGAGTGAGTGAGTTGGGCTTAACACCATCTTGAACTGTATGAGTGAGTGAGTTGGGCTTAACACCATCTTGAACTGTATGAGTGAGTGAGTTGGGCTTAACACCATCTTGAACTGTATGAGTGAGTGAGTTGGGCTCAACACCATCTTGAACTGTATGAGTGAGTGAGTTGGGCTTAACACCATCTTGAACTGTAAAAGTGAGTGAGTTGGGCTTAATACCATCTTGAACTGTATGAGTGAGTGAGATGGGCTTAACACCATCTTGAACTGTATGAGTGAGTGAGTTGGGCTTAACACCATCTTGAACTGTATGAGTGAGTGAGTTGGGCTCAACACCATCTTGAACTGTATGAGTGAGTTGGGCTTAACACCATCTTGAACTGTATGAGTGAGTGAGTTGGGCTTAACACCATCTTGAACTGTATGAGTGGAGTGAGTTGGGCTTAACACCATCTTGAACTGTATGAGTGAGTGAGTTGGGCTTAACACCATCTTGAACTGTATGAGGAGTGAGTTGGGCTTAACACCATCTTGAACTGTATGAGTGAGTGAGTTGGGCTCAACACCATCTTGAACTGTATGAGTGAGTGAGTTGGGCTTAACACCATCTTGAACTGTAAGAGTGAGTGAGTTGGGCTTAATACCACCTTGAACTGTATGAGTGAGTGAGTTGGGCTTAACACCATCTTGAACTGTATGAGTGAGTGAGTTGGGCTTAACACCATCTTGAACTGTATGAGTGAGTGAGTTAGGCTTAACACCATCTTGAACTGTATGAGTGAGTGAGTTGGGCTTAACACCATCTTGAACTGTATGAGTGAGTGAGTGAGTTGGGCTTAACACCGTCTTGAACAGCATTTTAGTTACATCACGGCATGTTAGCTGATTGTGTGATGAAAGCCCAAAGTCATGCAGCTCACAGCCATGAACCACTGAGGTTTCTGTACAGCGAAGTGCAGACGCCCATGGACCTGAGTAAGTAGAAGAATTAGCACAGTGGCTTCTAGACAGATTAGGTCAGATGTAAACAACAGTGGGCAGTCATAATCCCCAGAAACCATGGTGATTCATGTTATATGTGACTGCAGGACTGCTGATTAAACAAACTTGGAGTTTGTCATGAAGAGAGTGGACATAAAAACGAAGTCTAGATTTAGAGGCTGACAGAATAACAAGGCAATCTGTTCATATACAGACGTTATGATTTACAGCATTCAAGCAGTTTGTCATATCTGAAGTTATTGCCAACTTGGAAAGCACTATGTAACATGGGCAATGCTGCAGCAGTGGGAAGAGAAGATCATTTAACCTGTTTCTGCTGGAACAATGCAGTCTGGTATGTTTTACGTGCAGTCATGGCCCAGGAAAATGGGCCATCTGAGAAGATGGTTAAATTGATTTGTAAATTAACCTCAGACTGATCTTAGTTAATTTCCACTATTGTAAAGCAATAACCTGCACAATGTATTTTGCATCATTTTTCAGAGCTATCCATCCACCAGCAATCATCAATGTGATATGGCACCTGGCATTTGCAAAACAGAGCAGGAAGTCCCGTCCCAAATGACCTAATCAAGACTAGAAATGCCATCATATTGGGGGTTTTGTCCATTAGGAGTGAGCATGCATCAATATTTGCAAAAATATGCTGTCATCTGAAGCTAGTTGATTAGGTTTTTCCTTAAGAGTTTCTTTGTTGGAGGCAGACTGCAGACCTAGCTAATTATGACAGCAGTTCTTTACATATCTGTTGAAATGCAGCATTAAGTCCCCTATTTGCACCAGTATTCTATGTAAGTAGGTATAAATTTCAGATATTCTTTCACCCGTGAAGGTCAAGGTTAGAATGAACCTTCAGTAGCCCATGCTTGTCGTAAGAGGCGATTAACGGGATCGGGTGATCAGGCTCGCTGGCTTGGTTGGCATATGTCATCGGTTACCAATTGCGCAGACTCGATTATTTACAGACCGCCACCATATAGCTGGAATATTGCTGAGTAGGGCGTAAAACTAAACTCACTCACTCACTCCAGATATTCTTCACGATCTCATGTTGTCAGCCACACCTGTGGGTCTCAGTGAAGTGGTCAACATGTGATCACTCCAGCCTGCCTCACAGGGCCCCTGCAACTTACACTGGTTGACAAAACGGATCCAGTGGCCCGGCTTGGTAGCTCGGACCATTGTATGTCATTGCATCCTGACAATGTACAGTCTTATTAAACTTAGGCTCCGTATTTTTCATTACACTGCTATACTGAGTCTAACAAACCCTAGTAGAAGGTTGTGTCAGCTAACGTTTTCAATTGGCTAATCAGAACACAGCTTAACAAATCGCGAAAGTTAGCATTTGCACATACTGTTTGAACTTTAAACTTGAAAAAGCTTGTACCCATACGATTCTGAATGATATTTTCCTAATGATCGCTTCCGAGTGATACACATTATTCAGAACAGTGAGTAAACAGTCGCTGAAAACAGCATCTTTGCCAATATTCCAGGAAATCATCTTGCGGAAATATAAGCTAATAGTAACCATGTCATCAGAAACTCCTAAAACTTATATATACTGCAGGTCAAATATCTGTGTTTTATGCGGATTTTCGTTTGTTGAGAGATCAGTGTCAGCAACCGGGGAAGAGAAAACCCCCAAACAGTTTGTAAGTCCCCCCGAACCCTTAATAGTAGCTGTTGTCTGATTGGTTAAATCCTTTCGGCCATCTCGCGTTTGATTGGATGGTCATTGGTCACTCAAAGGTTAGCTGACGCGACCTTCTACTAGGGTTTGTTAGACTCAGCATCGAATAATTCTGAGCCTAAGTTTACTTAGACTGGACAATGTAGAACGTTAACTGTATTGTTTCAGCCTGACTTGATTATTTACAGGCCATCATAAAACTTTGATACTTAATAGACAAACTGAGTCAGTGACTGATTGCCAGCATATATCCTTATAGACAAACAACATGGGGTATGAATGATGATGATCAAGGTAACTTGGGACTGCTAATGTATTTTAGCCCTGTCAACCCTTCAAAGTTGATACAACTGACATGTATGAAACACAGTATCATCAACAAGGTGATCCTAATGCTACAGATGATGTAGATCCGTAGTACATACGGGAATATGGAAGTTACAATCGTCTTAGCTTTGGGGAATGGGGCAGTAATTTGCATCATTACATTTCTGTCTGCAGTAGGACTTTGAATGATTAGAAGAAACTACCAAGGACTGCCAACCTGCTTGAGGCTGGTTTCCATTAAATACCTAAATTCCTGCATTTCCTGTTGAAGACATGGCAGTAATGTAAGGGAATTCTCCTTACAGTGAAGTGGGATATGTGTACAAACCTGGCTACAAGGAGGGTGATAAATTTCACTCATGTTGACCACTGAGTGAATGTCGATCAATACCAACAGAGGAACCGAAGTGATCGGTACAAGTGCTGCACTGGAATCGCCACTGACAATTGGCCCCCATGTGCGGGCAATGATTAGAGAATAAAATAAATCCTATTACAGTCTGGAAATATAAAAGTTTTTGATCTGATCTGTCTCTCATGACCGAAAACCCATCTGCCATGTATTTGCACTGGTTATACAATGATGTGATCATCTGCTGCCTTTTCACTAAGCACGAACCTTCAGCTCAACTAAGGACACAATCGATAATCATTCAGAAAAAGCATAGCACTTTCAAGTGATTGTTTAATCTGAATCGAAGTATCCATAAATGCTTAGACACAGAATTGGTAATGGTATTGGTGAGAAAGAAAATTCTCAAGTTCATTATGAGTCCAATATAATTCTTGATCTGAGTCTTGAGATTGTTCATTTATTATATACTTAAGTGTGAAAGACTAAGATTTCTGGGCATTAAAAAAGTTATATTTTCACGACTGTGACTGAACTTAGAAATGTTAACTGCAGTGAAAATATCACTTTGCTGGAATGACTTTATGGCTGAACAAAGATTTCTGTCCAGTATCTTGTCACAAAACACAATAAATGGCAAAGTAAACACATACACTTTACCAAATGCATTTGGTCAGCAAGTATGGGCATCAGATGACCAACCTGAGCTTAGTAAACTTGCACCGATCAGCTGATCACAGTCATTCAATGTACCAGCACTGAGCGAATGAGACCATGAGTGACTGTCAAGTCCACATCTCACTTCATGCAAGATTATCTCAGTTCAGAACACTTGAGTTATAAGTTGGCAGCATTCAAAACTGACATTTTATGTACAAGTGACTTTATTTCACTCGGTCAGCAAAGGTCATTACCTGTATTTATGCTGATTGACACTGTAAATAGTCAAAAAGAATTCTCAATTATTCTCTTCTCTTTCTCTCGCCATGTTTGTTCGTGGTTCTGTTTGATGCTTACGAAACCAACAGGATCACTTGATGGGTATCCCTGTAAATGTTGCTTTGATTTTTATAAAATTTTCAGCAATACAACTATGTCCTATCTGTGTCTTTAGTTTGCACTGGGACAACCTGGAATTCCTTCATTTACTTTTGTAGGATAAATATTGTTCAAATTAACTCAAACAAAAGTTGGAAGCATATAATAAATAGAATATTTCATTTGTCTAGTGAAATAAGATGTATCTGTCAAATACATCGAGAGACGTGAAAAATGTGATTCAGAAGTATATCAGGAATATATTAATTTTTCTAGACGCATGAAATATTCTGTATATTTTATCATTCATATTAAACCATTTTTGTCAGCATTTACACAATGTCGCAGAGGGCCATGGTGTGCCAGGAAGGAAGATGGAACAGCCTATCGCCTGCATTGTAAACTACATATATACTATTTAATAGCTGTAAATTCAAAATAATCGGTATCTATTATTTGTTAAAGTAAATTCAAAAATGCAAAACAGCGATGAAAATGATACAAATGACATGAATGATGACTGATGATGACCAAGACATATTTGTGTCCATCCTTGCACACCGTGTGACCAGTGACGCATTACTCAGCTCTTCTTCATAACTGCTTTTTCACAGAAACAATCAGGAAAATGAATGGTGAATACTTGTCCACTCACGCTAATTGAAAGATTGATATGTGTGTTTTTAGTCTCCGATAACACGAAGCCAAAGCTCAACACTGTTAGTCTTTCCACCAACATCTCCTGGAAATGGAAAAATCATCAGCTCAACAGATTAGATGAATTAATTCTGAATTGTGAGAAACGATCATGATAAATTTGAAACATTTTTTATCAGTAAAGTAAGTTTGCATTGAACATGGTAACTTGTAGCTGTGTTGTGTGTTGAGTCATTGTGTTGTGTGGTGTGTCATGGAGAGGGTGCCTCACCATTGTGTTGTGTTATACAGGAAGAGAGTACCTCACCATTGTGTTAAGTGATGTGTCATGCATGGAGAGGGTACCTCACCATTGTGTTGTGTGGTGTGTCATACACAAGGGTAACTCACCATTGTGTTGTGTGGTGTGTCATACACAAGGGTAACTCACCATTGTTGTGTGGTGTGTCATACACAAGGGTAACTCACCATTGTGTTGTGTGGTGTGTCATACACAAGGGTAACTCACCATTGTGTTGTGTGGTGTGTCATACACAAGGGTAACTCACCATTGTGTTGTGTGGTGTGTCATACACAAGGGTACCTCACCAATGTGATTGTGGGGTGTGTAATACACAAGGGTAACTCACCATTGTGTTGTGTGGTGTGTCATACACAAGGGTAACTCACCATTGTATTGTGTGGTGTGTCATACACAAGGGTAACTCACCATTGTGTTGTGTGGTGTGTCATACACAAGGGTACCTCACCAATGTGATTGTGTGGTGTGTCATACACAAGGGTAACTCACCAATGTGATAGTGGGGTGTGTCATACACAAGGGTAACTCACCATTGTGTTGTGTGGTGTGTCATACACAAGGGTAACTCACCATTGTCTTGTGTGGTGTGACATACACAAGGATAACTCACCATTATCTTGTTTGGTGTGTCATACTCAAGGAAAACTCACCATTATGTTGTTTGGTGTGTCATACTCAAGGAAAACTCACCATTGTGTTGTGTGGTGTGTCATACTCAAGGGTAACTCACCATTATGTTGTGTGATGTGTCATACACAAGGGTAACTCACCATTGTATTGTGTGGTGTGTCATACACATTGTATTGTGTGGTGTCATGTCATACACAAGGGTACTCACTCATTGTGTGGTGTGTGTAACTCACCATTGTGTTGTGTGGTGTGTCATACACAAGGGTAACTCACCATTGTGTTGTGTGGTGTGTCATACACACAAGGGTAACTCACCATTTGTGTGTGTGTGGTATGTCATACACAAGGGTAACTCACCATTATGTTGTGTGATGTGTCATACACACGGGTAACTCACCATTGTGTTGTGTGGTGTGTCATACACAAGGGTAACTCACCATTGTGTTGTGTGGTGTGTCATACACAAGGGTAACTCACCATTGTGTTGTGTGGTGTGTCATACACATGGGTAACTCACCATTGTATTGTGTGGTGTGTCATACACAAGGGTAACTCACCATTGTATTGTGTGGTGTGTCATACACATGGGTAACTCACCATTGTGTTGTGTGGTGTGTCATACACATGGGTAACTCACCATTGTGTTGTGTGGTGTGTCATACACATGGGTAACTCACCATTGTGTGTGTGGTGTGTGTCACACACATGGGTAACTCACCATTGTGTGGTGTGTGTGTGGTGTGTCATACACATGGGTAACTCACCATTGTGTTGTGTGGTGTGTCATACACAAGGGTAACTCACCATTGTGTTATGTGTTGTGTGGTGTGTCATACACATGGGTAACTCACCATTGTATTACACAAGGGTAACTGTGGTGTGTCATACACATGGGTAACTCACCATTGTGTTGTGTGGTGTGTCATACACATGGGTAACTCACCATTGTATTGTGTGGTGTGTCATACACATGGGTAACTCACCATTGTGTTGTGTGGTGTGTCATACTCAAGGTACCTCACCATTATGTTGTTTGGTGGTTCATAAACGAGGCTACCTTACCATTGTGTTGTGAGGTGTGTATTACACAAGGGTACCTCACCATTGTGTTGTGAGGTGTGTCATACTCAAGGAAAACTCACCATTGTGTTGTGTGGTGTGTCATACACAAGGGTAACTCATCATTATTTTGTGTGGTGTGTCATACACAAGGGTAACTCACCATTATTTTGTGTGGTGTGTCATACACAAGGGTACCTCACCATTATGTTGTGTGGTGTGTCATACACAAGGGTAACTGATCATTGTGTTGTGTGGTGTGTCATACACATGGGTAACTCACCATTGTGTTGTGTGGTGTGTCATACTCAAGGGTAACTCACCATTGTGTTGTGTGGTGTGTCATATATGTTGTGTGGTGTGTCATACACAAGGGTAACTCACCATTGTGTTGTGTGGTGTGTCATACACAAGGGTAACTCACCATTGTGTTGTGTGGTGTGTCATACTCATGGGTAACTCACCCTCATACACCATGGGTTCACCATTGTGTTGTGTGGTGTGTCATATCAAACCATTATGTTGTGGGTGCTAACTTACCATTGTGTTGTGTGGTGTGTCATACACAAGGGTAACTCACCATTGTGTTGTGTGGTGTGTCATACACAAGGGTAACTCACCATTGTGTTGTGTGGTGTGTCATACACAAGGGTAACTCACCATTGTGTTGTGTGGTGTGTCATACACAAGGGTAACTCACCATTGTGTTGTGTGGTGTGTCATACACAAGGGTAACTCACCATTGTGTTGTGTCGTGAGTCATACACAAGGGTAACTGATCATTGTGTTGTGTGATGCATACACAAGGGTAACTCAACATTGTTTTGTGTGGTGTGTCATACACAAGGGTAACTCACCATTGTGTTGTTTGGTGTGTCATACTCAAGAGTAACTCACCTCTGTGTTGTGTAGTAAGTCAAACTCACAGATAACTCACCATTGTGTTGTGTGGTGTGTCATACTCAAGGGTACCTCACCATTGTGTTGTGTGTCATTACACGAGACTACCTTACCATTGTGTTGTGAGGTATGTCATACTCAAGGGTTACTCACCATTGTGGTGTGTCATACTCAAAGGTATCTCACCATTGTGTATCGTGTGGTGTGTCATACACAAGGGTACCTTACCATTGCATTGTGTGGTGTGTCATACTCAAAGGTAACTCACCATTGTGTTGTGTCATACACAAGGGTAACTCACCATTGTGTTGTGTGGTGTGTCATACAGATGGGTACCTCACCATTGTGTTGTAAGGTGTGTCCTACACGATGATTTCAAAATAATGATTTGAATGTAAAAGGTTCCAAAAATATTTATTTTTTTCACTATTTTACATTCATTGTCAAGGTCTTGTCCTCGACGATCCATAAAATGTAGTGGTTCTTTTCTAAAGCAGCAAGTAATACCAGTGCCTTCCTGTCTTTTAATTCTGACCTAATTAGAATAAAATAACCAAACCAGACATATTCTTCTGCCTGAGATTTAGTTCTATTTCAACAAAGTGCACATTATGTCTATTTTAATCTGGCATTCACTTTTATAATGAGAATCTGCATACATGTATAAATTCATTTCTCATTACCAGCATCGTCTGACTTGACACTCATAGAACAAGTCTTGCAAGTTCCAATAGCTCGAAGAAACTCAATTTCATTCTAGCAAATTGTTCCTTCAAACATCAGATTAATTTCAGCAAATGGTCACATCTTCAATCAGTCCTCTAACCAGGGACAACCAAAACATACCACAACGATCATGGATTCAACAATATTATAGCAGCCAAGTTTACCAATTCAGTTGTGAGGAACGCATCAAGAAGATGAAAGCGACAGTGATTGTAAGAAAGGGAGAAAAATCCATAGCAGCCGGGCAATTGGGTTCCGTTATGTAAGGCTCTCAACTGATGGCTATATTGGGACAGAAAACAACAAGGCTGTAGCAGAGGGAAGCTGGTTTGAGTATGTCCTGAGAAATGCTTCCTCCTAGAGGCTGAAATGAAATTATTGCTTTCTCTGCATTGGGAATATAAAATATTGTTCTTGATGACAATGTCACCCATTGATTTCAAGTGTCAATATTGTCAGTACTAAGTCACACTTGAAGAGCTGATCTAGGGCTTAGCTCATCCCATACTGGTCGCTTAGCTTTAACCAATCATGGAAGCGAGATATGCCTGCTTGGAGGAAAGGCCACTAAGTCGTAAAACATACTCCTTAAAAATACAGGATGGACGCATGGAGGAAGGTATTTTCAGCAGTAACATTATACTGTCTCATTTATTTTGGGTCATCTTCAGAAGTTACAATGAAAAAATAAATCAAGCAATTAAGAAGTAATGTTCTGTCTTCTGAATGTGTTTTTATCTGTAGCACCAATTAACTAGATTACTTCATGGGGCAAACTCAGTTTAAATCTTCTTGTCGTTGGGTGATAAGTCAATGCGATGATCACTTGTGTCTTATGCAGTCAGAGCTGAACAGCCACTTTCATATGGAGGCCAACAGAGGATGAATGCCAGCAATATTACAGCTGTATCATCAAGGTCTGTAAACGACATGGTCTGGGACTGACAATATGGCTGACAGTCTGTAAACAACATTATTATTATATTATTATATTATAATATATTTATATAGCGCACATATCCACGCAACTGGTGCATGCTGAGGGAACTGGTATTTTCCCCTCGATCATTGGATGTCAATCTCAACGGCACATCGTATTATCAATCTCAACTCCCTGGGGAGTATACAACTCTTGCTACTACTGGGCGCACCAAGTTATTGTGGCTTTCTCATTCTTACGAGGTACCCATTCACAGTTGGGTGGACTCAGGGACACATAGTCACAGTACTTTGTCCAAGTTTACTGCACGTTGCTGTACCCGCAACTAGGTGTTTGCACGTATTCATGTGGCCACCATCTGGTCATCTACCAATGGATTCGTGGGTTCTTTTAAGTGCACAGGGGTTGTGACAACACTGAAAGAGTCTGCACACAAAGTTGACTCCAAGGTTTTTACACCCGGTCACAGGTGGGCTCGATCTCGGCACCTCAACCTCGCTGGATCACTAGCCTGGTGCTTTAGCCAGTTTGGGCACACACACCTCAACCACGCTGGATCACTAGCCTGACGCCTTAGCCAGCTCGCCCACTGCACACACCCACACACACATGGCATGGGACTAACAAAGGTATTAAAATTAAGCAACATCTCTGAGGCATGTTCACAGAACAGGGCAATACAGCTGATCGCCATTAGTTATAGTCCATTTGATATCATTTGAGAACGATGAATTGCTCACTAACACAAAATGTAATAATTGCAACAAAACCAAATTTTGCTCACTCACATGGAATCAACAGACCAACTGTGATGATTTGTCTCATAATTTTAATAATGCGACATCATCAGAGTTGGTCTGTCGATTTCATGAGACTGTGCAAAGTTCGATTTTGATGCATTTATTAGATTAACAATTAGTGAGCAATTCATCGGTCTGAAATGAAGTCAAACAGACTAAAGCTATCATGGCCATGGGGTACTGGCCCTCAGGTGTGTGTCAATAGTTTGATGATTGGTGTTCCAGTTGTTGTTGAATGTACGACATCCTGGAATTCAAATTTGGTAAGAAAATAAACATGTTCAAATTTCAACCGTACTGACTTTATCTACAATACCTACAGGATGTACAGGTAATCAGGTGGGTGACAGACCCTTACAACAGCCATCTGGGGGTGGGGTACTCTATTCTCACCTCCTAGTCCCCTTTAGGACTGACAGATAGCTGGAGTGGGTGAAAGGAAGAGGATGGTGGTACAGCAAATATTGATGAGAAGATTACCTTCACCAGGAACCTACAACTGCTTTGCATGTACATGTAGTAGGAAGATACACAACTGTTGAGAGTTGGTCTGATTGACCTTCAGAGTTGTGTGGGGTAATGAGAAGCAACCATGAAATCATAAGAATAATAACTTAGTAAAACATGTACTTACAGTAAATATTTTGTAAAAACAATGTTTTTACAGAAATAGTTATTCACATTCTAGACTTCTGGAGTCTAACAGAGGTCTACCAGAAGATAAGATGCTAAACAAAGCTTTAGTTTGGGGTAAGATTGGGGTAATTATCTAATCATCTGAAGATGTAAATTGTTGATCTATACTTGGAAGTCAATATGTTCCTATCTGTAAGACTAATAAGAACATCTTGTTAGACTAGTCAATTTTTTTTATAAGTAAATTGGTAACCATGGTTACAGATAATTTCTTTTAAAAAACTCATTCCCTCTGACAAGAGAAAGAGCATAGCATTAAAAATCTATATAGCAAATTCTAAAGGTGCAAGTGTGCGCTCCAGACCATGCTGAGCTGCTGCCTTGTGTTAGGTATGTTTGCTCTCTGCTGATGTAAATGACATGGAACATCACTTATACCAATGACAACATCATATAAATGACAACCTTTAATCAAGCACCAGTGACATTAGTGACAATTAACCCAGTCATGCTGTTACCATGGAAACACAGCACACGTTTACACGATCCATGTCCACTCACATCAACATCAATGAATGAAAACGCAGGAGGCAAACACAACAGTTTAATGTTGATTATCCGCAGCTTTCAAAATCTGAGTGTTAAATGTGGTTCAAGTCGAAATTCAACGAGAGAGGTGCAAGAAAAGTCAGTCATGCAAATTCATCATTCTGGTTCCATTGAATTTCTTCAGCATTTCAGAGGCAATTTTAAACATGAGAAATCAATTTTCACTTACTTCTGAAAATGACAAAAGTTTGCATTCAATGTTTTTCTTGAACAACCTCAGAATGTGATAATAAAATATCATATGAGTACTGAGCTTGAGCTTGTGAGAGTTTCATTGTGAAAGAGAAAATCAAGGCAAAGAGATTGAAAGAAGGGATTTGGTATAGATTACAGCAAGTTAAACATGACACCAGAGAGGAGGAAGGAGGCACAACATCTCACTATACCTCCTCCGACTGGGGACCATCTGGGTTGTCGAGTGACGATGCCGCTAGTTTGGTCTGTCAACAAAGTAGTCACTTAGTCACAACTGACAACATCAGCCCCCTTAGTGGGCTTAAACCGTGAGTGCATCATTCAGCCATATTTGACATAATGCACAAACTCATTTGTCACCTGTAAGAAAGGTGTCCTTCAATCATAGGTCAATGTGACCTTTCAATCACAGGTCAATGTTACCTTTCAATCACAGGTCAATGTTACCTTTAAATCACAGGTCAATGTGACCTTTCAATCATACATCATTATCTTGCCTCACACATAAATGTTGTTTTCTGATTGGCTGAGCGTTCTATTATTTTCAATGTTCCCCGCTTACAAGCGAGTAACATTTTCTATGTACCCTGCTGGGAATGCCGAACTCATTTGGTACTTCGTAGTAGTAATTCTTTATCTCGAATAACATTGAATCACGTATGATGTACAGAAATTACTGATGTTTTGCGAATGCAAATCGATGGAAGGGAAATAACTCTAAATTATTTTTCTTGTCGTCTGGTACTCAATACTATGAACCAATACCTGTGCTTCAAACAGTTCAAAATTACCATTGAGGTGTTCGGTAAGATAAATACGTTCACTGGTCCCTTGGGGCCCATGGGTTGATGTACCCTCGATGTTTTTTACGGGCTCAGAGAACATAAACAAACATCAAGGGTACATCAGCCCATGTCCCCCTCAAGACCAGTGAACAACTTATAATGTTACCTTTCAACCATAGGTCAATGTGACTTCAATCACAGGTCAATGTGACCTTTCAATCACAGGTCAATGTTACCTTTCAACCATAGGTCAATGTTACCTTCCATTCACAGGTCAATGTGACCTTTCAATCACAGGTCAAAGTGACCTTTCAATCACAGGTCAATGTTACCTATCTATCAAAGGTCAATGTTACCTTTCAATCATAGGTCAATGTTACCTTTCAATCACAGGTCAATGTTACCTTTCAACCATAGGTCAATGTTACCTTCAATTCACAGGTCAATGTGACCTTTCAATCACAGGTCAATGTTACCTTTCAACCATAGGTCAATGTTACCTTCCATTCACAGGTCAATGTTACCTTTCTATCAAAGGTCAATGTTACCTTTCAATCACAGGTCAATGTTACCTTCCATTCACAGGTCAATGTTACCTTTCAATCACAGGTCAATGTTACCTTTCTATCAAAGGTAAATGTAACCTTTCTATCAAAGGTAAATGTAACCTTTCAATCATAGGTCAATGTTACTTTTCAATCACACATCAATGTTACCTTTCAATCACAGGTCAATGTTAACTTTCAATCACAGGTCAATGTTACCTTTCAATCACAGGTCAATGATATGACAGCTATGTCATCATCATCTCACAGGTTGGATTGTTTAGGTAAAATGTCAACCATTTCTTATAGATCACTATATTCAGGAAATGAATTGAAACAATGCTGCTGCTGCTGCTGCTGCTGCTGCTGCTGCTGCTGCTGCTGCTGCTGCTGCTATAACAATATGTACAGGGCTCCAAGTCCATATTTCGACTTAAAATTTAATAGCCAAAATTTAATGTTACTTGCCACATAGATTTTCAGTTATTGTTGATATATTTAACATATGTTCTATTTGGGATTACATTTTCTCAGTAAAGTAGAGATTCTAGTACTTTTTTTGGGTTGAGTCCCACCCGGGATTCGAACCCACACCTTCAGAGTTGATATATTGCCAGATTTACTCAGTTCCACTATAAGAGATAACTATTATTATACATTTTGTAAACAGTCCATTGTTTTTTACTATTGGATATCCACAACCTAAAGATTCTTGAGTTCGACTAAGTTCATAGATAATAAAAGTCATTGAATGAAGGCATGAATGCAGTTTTAAAACAAATCTCCCTCAAATGACAAAACAGTCCCAACAGTTCACAGTTTCTTCTTTAAAATTTGAATCAAGAGTATGTTTCTTAACTTTAGCGTTTGCCCATCGCGACTTTTGCCGCTGACGTATCGTTTTGACAGATGCGACTGGCATAATGTTTTGTATGCGAAATGTAGGGATCGCATAACTAAGACAGAGCCCAGTTAATTGTTTATCGCACTAAGCATTAAGGGTATAGGTGAAACATTAGGAGCTACTCCCCTTGGACTCTAGCCAATCGGTACGTCTCTAATTGCTAAACAATTAATCAATACATTTTTAGATAAATCAAGTTGAAATCATTTATGATGAAAACTGGAAAAACTACCTTAATCTAATTAAATTTTTACCTCACTCGCCAAAGGCAAAGGGTTTCATATTATTTTGCTGCATTTCTCAAATTTTACTCGCAGAGGCGACCAATTTACTCTCGAGTTGGAGCCATGATGTATGTTCAGTGATCATGAATATTGATCAACCTGTATGGGACCAACCTTATAGAACTTTCTCACACAGCGCGCCAACACTTCAGCTGATGTGATCTTTTGTGAATTGTTTTCAACCGAAAAGCAATAAAGTAACAGAAGTCACTGATGTTAAAATGTTTATCAGATTGATGTGAACGAGATAAATGCCTTTCCTTTACTGTACAGTACTGCAGTTTATAGACTTCTATCGTCATCACTGGTGAAGCAAAGCAGTGTCCACAGTACAGAGCTACAGATAACTTTTTGGGTCATTGAGTTATGTACTCTCTTGAATTCATTTCAATTGGGTATCCTAATTTTCCTTTAAGTAACCAAATAAATTGTACCCACCTCACTCGAACTCAATTGGGTATTTTGCCTTTTCCATGAATTGTAAAAATATAATAAAGTTTAAATGTTGGTTTACGTGTTTGTTATTTATATTTTGATCTGTAATATCTGAAACGATAAGAAACACTCAAGTTGCCTTGTTCATGTGTTGAAACAGAACCTCTCAATATACGTCAGTTATTTCATCTACCGTATATGTCCGACTATAAGTCGGGCCCCTTTCTCAACCCTCTAAATTCTTGTCAAAACCATGTAACTCAAGTATATTATAGTCGGCCCCTTTCCCCGTACGAATCGGTATCGCCGCCTCAATCTTCACGCTCGGACACGATGTTTAATGCGAAAATATATGCATGAAGTATTTTTGTCACAGGTCATAACCTAGCACGATACGTCAAATAAGTCCCATAATTTACGTATAGGTAGCGATTTCTTGCAAGCTAAGATTTGACATTTTTGTGTCCTAGCTTGTAAGATCAAATTTATTGAGTATTTACAAAAATTCAAGCGTACTTGTATGCAATAAACTTAATAGGAATTAAGTTTTCACATAAATATTTGCATAATTTATGCAGATACGGAGCTTATCTGTACCTCTGAGTGTATTCCATAAAGAGTAAGGGTAGCTCTGTAGCTCACTGTAGGAAACAGTCTGAATGTCAACAAAGTCTCTACACATTGGTTTCTCATATTCCATATGTTGTTTTATTAAAAAAGATAATAATAATTGATATAAATGAAGTTCATACACTTCAACAATCTTTCCTTCCCAAAATGAAAAAGTTTTTATCATTATTTGTGTAAATACATTTTACAGATACTTTGCATATTTTTAAGAAAATATTAGGGAGACAAACATTAATGCTTAGTTTTAGCAAAGCTGATTCCCTATATTCCAAGAAAAGGAGGTTGTTTTTGTGCCAGCAATACTGAAAACCGAATTGAACCTCTTAAAACAAATGTGATGTCTTCATTAGTTGGAACGTGTACTTCATCAATGTAATGTATTTATGGAAGTAGATGTTTACGACAGATGTCTCTTCACTAATCTCAGTCAACAGTGGCTGACCTAGATAATGTCAACAAAGAAAGCCACAGTTGGTAACAGTATTGATATTCAAGTATTTCTGCATTATACTGATGGTGATAAGCTGAGACAAAAATATCATGATCTGAACCAAATTTGACATTACCTTAAGTAAAAATGTAAACAACAAAGTTCAACTCCCTCAATCCATAAATATTTGGGGAGAATGCATTGACAGACCAAATATGCATTTTGAGAGAATTGAAGAGTGAATTGAGTAATAATCATAAATAATGGCTGCAAAGGTGGTCATATTGAAAACCTGTTTCATATCTTTTGAGTGAGTGAGTTTAGTTTCATGCTGCTTTTAGCATTATTTCAGCAATATCACACCAAAAATGGGCTTCACAAATTGTACCCATGTCGCGAATCGAGCCCAGGTCTTTGGCATGAGAAGCGAATGCTTTAATCACTAGGCAGCCTCACCGCCCCTCATACCTTTAGAACAAACTGAGGTATGAGTGAGTGAGTGAGTTTAGTTTTACGCCGCACTCAGCAATATTCCAGCTATATGGCGGTGGTCTGTAAATAACCGAGTCTGGACCAGACAATCCAGTGATCAACAGCATGAGCATCGATCTGCGCAATTGGAAACCAATGACGTGTCAACCAAGCCAACAAGCCTGACTACCCGATCCCGTTAGTTGCCTCTTACGACAAGCATGGGTTACTGAAGGTTCATTCTAACCCGGACCTTCACTGGTCAACTGACGTATGGTAACTGGTGGGAAGAAGCATGTGAAGTTCATGGAGATCATGGTTTCTGAGGAGTGAGTGAGTTGGGTTAAATGCCACTTGAACAGTACTCCAGTTATACCATGCCATGTTAGCTTAATATGGGAGGAATCCTGAAGTGAGGAATGACTTGGAAATTTATTGAACTGTTTTAGAGGCATTCTAGAAGTTGTATCTAATAGGAATGACAAGTCTTCATGGATGATCAACGTCGCCATTGTACAATAAAGAAGTTCATCAACCATAAAGACTTGTCATTCCTAGAAGTTTATTGTTTCCAAAGAGAAATGGCCACCACATAAGCTCACATAATTTTCATGCAAGCTAAAATGGATACAGCAATACACAGAAGAATCTTAATCATATTTGTACAGTTAAAATTGTCATAAGGATTTTATTACACACCTTGCAAACAGGTTCATTTTCATTTGGTTCCCTTACAAGGGGAACGTTAATGTCCTTGCCCTTCATTGGTTGCGACATGTTGTTGTTGCGACGTGTGGCAGGGGAGTTGAGGCGGAAAAATCTACCACAGCTGTCGGTGTTGATAGGCGGACATGCTCGACTCCTGCCGTCCCGGTGCTGACTACGGTAGTGATCCTTTAGCAGGTTCTCAGACTCTTCCTCAGATCTGTAATACATAAAGTGTGAGTGAGTGAGTGAGCGATTGTGTGTTTGAGTGGGTGAGTGAGTGTTTGTTTGAGTGAGGGTGAGTGAATGAGTGAACCTTGCAAAGCAAATTACGTCACCATCCGTGCCCCTTTCATGCCTAAGATTCCAGCTCATTTCAAATTGTACCACAAAGGAGATTTAACGCTTGCATTATCTGATGTGCGGGAATTTCATGGGTTACACTTTAAGTGAGTGAGTGAGTTTAGTTTTACGCCGCACTCAGCAATATTCCAGCTATATGGCGGTGGTCTGTAAATTATGGAGTCTGGACCAGACAATCCAGTGATCAACAACATGAGCATCAATCTGCACAATTATAAACCGATGACATGTGTCAACCAAGTCAGCGAGCCTGACACCCGATCCCTCTAATCGCCTCTTACGACAAGCATGGGTTACTGAAGATCAATATTCTAACCCGGATCTTCACGGGTTGTTAAACTTTAAGACACATAGAGAGTATATGGTACAATTCTTTTACATCAAATGTTCAGCAATACAAGCAAAAAATAAGAAATAGTTTTTTTGCCATCAGAAACAAATGTTATCAGAAATGTTTGACAATCATCTTCTTGTACTTATATTGCTTCTCACTGTCATCAACCAGGTATAAAAGTATCCATATTACGACATAGTTCAACCAATCACATCGCAGCCCAGGTTCATATAACCAGTACAAATAGCCCACAATATTAAATGCAGAAGCAAAAAAAGATAAATGCCTTAAAGGACAAACAACACCTGTTCAACATCTGGTTGATATTTGTGTTAAATACCATGAAACAAACTGTGGCTGATATTTTTAATTCTGTCCTGGAAACGAAGTCCGTCTTGTTTCCATGGAAATACAAAAATGAGTCGTACACACATACTCAAATACAAGTATACACACATTATACTGCAGAGGTATAAAAAAGGGCCAAATATTCTACTTATGGGAACCTGCAACCACCAAGATTCTAGGATCTGATGTCCTCAAATATGTATGCATCCAGTTGAAAAACATTTTGTAAATTAATCCTATTTCTAAGCCAAAAGACGACAGTAACAATCGGCAAACTACATTGGTCACTTACATGACAAACATGGTGGCGGATCCTGGTGAAGAGCCTCACAAGACCAGAAGACTGCACAATGCAGCTCAACTTGTTGAAGGTATCTCTGTCACACATGCAACATCAACCATGACTGAATGCACTCACACAGTTCACCGTAAACAAATTAACTTGCATTAACTCCTGTCAAACAATGAAGTACAATGTTTTATCATCGATTGATGAAAGAAAAGTCATGCATGAAAACCACTGGGTGTTGACTTCTGTCTGGGATCACTGAAGAAGCAGTTTGAAGTACATGGTAAAAAGTTTTCACTGGCACAAACGCAGACCAAGAAAGAAAACCAGACAAAAACAAACAGAGGAGTGTATCCAGTTGTCATCTACTGAATTAACATAATGATCTCATGACCAAGCAGATAACACTTCATTCCGAAAACTGATCAGTCAACCATCTTTGATACCACTTAGCTGGAGAAACACACCAATCAGCAGAATCGCTGACTGAGAGTCGATTGCTTGGAAGGTTTTTCCACTACATACCATATGGAAAATGCATGTCATTTGTCTCATGTGAGTATGGTTCAAGCTTTATCCTAGAAGTGTTCATGGAAATCCAAACCAATGCCAAATGTTCAATATGTTCAGTTCTCTGTGTTTCACATTTTCTAGAAGCTATGTGGAGGCTTGATGGACTGCCCCACGTTGTGCTGCACACCCTTAAAGCTTCTGTTTACTGTATTCATCACAGAAGTATTGAACAGACCCCATCTTTATCTGGTATGACACGACTGACTTACTTATGATATGTCATGTATTGCGTGTTGGCTTACTTTGGGAGATAAGCCCAATTAATCACCTAACAAGTGAATCATGGCATGTGATTGGATAGCTATGCAATATATTTTGTAGTTTGATGTTCCCATGTATGCTGTCTCCTGACAGGCAAATAGGATGGGTGCACCTTGGGTTGTGTCACCATCAGACGTCATATTGTTGCCTACACTTGTGTGTTAATGATTAAAAAAGAGCTCTGTAAAGCCATTATTAAGTTTGGAAGATTTATTTGTTGACATTCATCAGCTGATACAACTTCAATCCTTATCCTTAAATGTATTTATTTGAAGTGAACTATATTAATGGAGAGACATACTATTGTCGCGACGTCATCCGTCCCCAAAACAATTCTATTCAGGGTTAGGCCGCTTCATTCCCTTGAAATGGAAGTTAAACATGTAAAGTTCGAACTGGACACACAGAACAGGGCTAGATGAGCTGCTGAAGATGGTGCATTCCGTTACACCACACAGAACAGGGCTGCTGAAGATGGTGCTGCTGAAAGATGGTGCATTCCGTACATTCAGTTACACCACACAGAACAGGGCTAGATGAGCTGCTGAAGATGGTGCATTCCGTTACACCACACAGAACAGGGTTAGATGAGCTGCTGAAGATGGTTTAACCCACAGAACAGGGCTAGATGATGCTGAAGACGTTACACCCACAGAACAGGGCTAGATGAGCTGCTGAAGATGGTGCATTCCGTTACACCACACACAGGGCTAGATGAGCTGCTGAAGATGGTGCATTCCGTTACACCACACCACAGAACGAAGGGCTAGATGAGCTGCTGAAGATGGTGCATTCCGTTACACCACACAGAACAGGGCTAGATGAGCTGCTGAAGATGGTGCATTCCGTTACACCACACAGAACAGGGTTAGATGAGCTGCTGAAGATGGTGCATTCCGTTACACCACACAGAACAGGGTTAGATGAGCTGCTGAAGATGGTGCATTCCGTTACACCACACAGAACAGGGCTAGATGAGCTGCTGAAGATGGTGCATTCCGTTACACCACACAGAACAGGGCTAGATGAGCTGCTGAAGATGGTGCATTCCGTTACACCACACAGAACAGGGCTAGATGAGCTGCTGAAGATGGTGCATTCCGTTACACCACACAGAACAGGGCTAGATGAGCTGCTGAAGATGGTGCATTCCGTTACACCACACAGAACAGTGTGAAGCTGTAGGATTTGGGGGTTAAGTGCAGCAATTTCTGGAACTACAAATAAACGCACTGGTTTTTTTAAAAACTTAATAAATACATGACCTTTCTAAAGGTAATACAAGACGAATCTTATGGATAACAACTCCGTTCTTTATTTGTTTACCACAACGTTTCTGGGCTAGTTCTTGCCCCATCTTCAGTTGAATGGTCTAAAGGTCTTGTGATACCGTCCCAACGGGACAATATTTTTAGCAATTAAGTAATTCACCAATAGACAGTTTTGTCTGCCTTACAGCGCTTACGCTCATCACCACGCTACATTGTGCACACATAATGGGGAAAGGGAAGGAACTAGTCTATTTCCTATTTGTAGTTCTGTAACTCTCTGCCTGATTGACAATGAAAAAACACAAGGCCAACCGTTACTGTCAATATGAAGGATCTGACTAGAGAAAGAAACAGTATGCAGTAAAACCCCTACTGAAACAAAGACCCATCTGTCCTATGAATATC
Organism: Haliotis rubra; assembly: GCF_003918875.1. Lineage (NCBI taxonomy): Eukaryota > Metazoa > Mollusca > Gastropoda > Lepetellida > Haliotidae > Haliotis > Haliotis rubra. The sequence goes on from NW_025767734.1 coordinate 553,876, forward strand.
AAATGGAAGGTCCTTAAAAGATCACTTGGCTCTAAAGTTGAAGATTGTTGACTTGTTTCTTGTACTTGTTTCTTGTGTAGAGCAGTGTGTCACTGGGTTTTTGACAATACCATGGCTGCTACTGCTCATGTTTGTCTTCATGCAATGTCCTCATGCAGAATTGGCCAAGTACTTCTGATGAACAATTTTGAAATATACATTTTCTGGGAATTCATCTCAAAACTTAGGCTTCTCTACAGGGATGCATCGGTAATGGTGAAGGTTTGGAAAGCAATTTTTTCGTCAACCTGTAATTTTTCTTTTAGTTTGTGTTGGACACCCAGCATTACTGAGACATAAAGTCAGGTGTATACACGTCCGAAACTAAAAAGCAGATGAAAGCAATGACGTGGTTGTCTGTCTTGCAAGGACAAATTAATCATGATAATGTTAAGGATTGAGAATGATTCTGGTCAATTCTACATCAAATAAATGACACTACTTGGAATATTGAGTTGAAGTGCATAACAACACCGAGCCATCCATTATGACATAAGATCAACAGGCAAAAAGACCAGTCGATGTCCAAGTCAAATACAAATTACATAGGCTAAAAAACACATCCTTTTCTGCTATTAGATTTCTTTTATGAAATGATCCAGCAGTTTATTTATCATGCTACTGAATGATGCATCAAGTAGAAACACCATTTTGCAGGCTAGCTAAAAAAGTGATGTCTTGACTTTGCAATGGGCACTTAAGTCCAGAATGTAAAATTGAAGATTCAATAAGGATTGCTTCAACAAATTTGGTGGGATCAGGTCAGGAGATGGTTATGTCACATGACAAGATTCATGCCAACGCTTGCAACATGGGCTGGAACTCTTGACCTGCTAAGATACTGAACTATAAATACTGAGTCCAGTAGTTGACTAAACATGGGCACCTGATATATATTCATAAATAAAGTCACTGGATACCCAAACCTGAAGACTTAGGGCCAAAACGTAAATCTGTGACCTGATTCTACTGTTCTACACTGCCTCCCGCTGGGGTGGCTAATGTGACACAACTGAGGACATGCCACAGAGCATGTCACATTATCACCCTGGAAATACATCCCTTGTCCGTGCAACCTATCCTCTATCTCGGTATTTATGGATATTCTCCTAGGATCACACACAATAGATTGATGGCATCAAAGCATGCAACAGTCAGCCTTAATTACATCACCTCTTGGCTGACAACTAATTCCATAAGATGAACAAGAATAAGAGCCTGTTTCAGGGTTATGTCATGCCTCTGTCGCAGGAAACTTTGTATATGTATAATACAGAAGTGATTATTCAGAATTGTAACAAGCATTGTCACTAAGGTGACATAATCCCCGCCGCAAATTATAAAATCAAACTTATAAAGTAATGAAAGTTTAAGTTAAATGTCAACAAAAACATGACCAGTCAACCTCTCTTGATGTCTTGCTCTTTAGGTGTTCAAACACACACATATTTTCAAGACTGACTTTGACATGAATGTCATAGTGTATGAAATATGCAAAAATAGTACTAAAGAAATTGCTTTTTGAAAAACATTTAAGGGAAGTCTTGAAAGTCTTTGAAGAAAATCCAGTGAACTGTTTTTGAAATATCTTGCTGACAATTCAGGTTAACATGCTCAAATCTTCAAAGTGTCTCTGTGACCTTGAAAATTAAGTGAAGGTCACCAAAATCGACTGGGCCCTGCGCCTTCCCTAGATTAAGCTTTGTATTAAATATGAAGAAAACCCAGTGAAAGGTTCTTGAGATAGCTTAACATGCAGGTTTACATGCTGAAATCTTCAAAGTGTCTCTGTGACCTTGAAAATAACGTGAAGGTCACCAAAATCGACTGGGCCCTGCGCGTTCCCTAGATAAAGCTGTGTATTTAATATGAAGAAAATCCAGAGAACGGTTCTTGAGATAGCTTAACATGCAGGTAAAATGTTAAAGTCCCCTTGTGGCCTTGAAATTAAGGTCACCAAACTTGACTTGCACCTTTCTTATACTGTGATGAACCTAGGTACCAATTATGAAAAGAATCTAGGGAACGGTTCTTGAGATATTCAAATTCGTACGTAGCCTAATACTATATCCCCCGCTTCGCGCTAATCGTGCGGCGGGGGATAATGATCTACAAGAATGAATCTTATAGCGTTCTGCGCAGTTACTCCTGCCAGACCCTACACCAACCCCTGTACAGTTACTCCTGCCAGACCCTACACCAACCACTGTACAGTTACTCCTGCCAGACCCTACACCAATCCCTGTACAGTTACTCCTGCCAGACCCTACACCAACCCCTGTACAGTTACTCTTGCCAGACTGTACACCAATCCATGTACAGTCACTCCTTCAGGCCCCTACACCAATCCCTGTACAGTTACTCGTGCCAGACCCTACACCAACCCATGTACAGTTACTCGTGTCAGACCCTACACCAATCCCTGTACAGTTACTCCTGCCAGACCCTACACCAATCCCTGTACAGTTACTCCTTCAGGACCCTACACCAATCCCTGTACAGTTACTCCTTCAGGACCCTACACCAATCCCTTTACAGTTACTCCTGCCAGACCCTACACCAATCCCTTTACAGTTACTTCTTCAGGACCCTACACCAATCCCTGTACAGTTACTCCTTCAGGACCCTACACCAATCCCTGTACAGTTACTCCTTCAGGACCCTACACCAATCCCTGTACAGTTACTCCTTCAGGACCCTACACCAATCCCTGTACAGTTACTCCTTCAGGACCCTACACCAATCCCTGTACAGTTACTCTTGCCAGACCCTACACCAATCCCTGTACAGTCACTCCTTCAGGACCCTACACCAATCCCTGTACAATTACTCCTGCCAGACCCTACACCAATCCCTGTACAGTTACTCCTTCAGGACCCTACACCAATCCCTGTACAGTTACTCCTTCAGGACCCTACACCAATCCCTGTACAGTTACTCCTGTCAGACCCTACACCAATCCCTGTACAGTTACTCCTTCAGGACCCTACACCAAACCCTGTACAGTTACTCCTTCAGGACCCTACACCAATCCCTGTACAGTTACTCCTTCAGGACCCTACACCAATCCCTGTACAGTTACTCCTTCAGGACCCTACACCAATCGCTGTACAGTTACTCTTGCCAGACCCTACACCAATCCCTGTACAGTCACTCCTTCAGGACCCTACACCAATCCCTGTACAATTACTCCTGCCAGACCCTACACCAATCCCTGTACAGTTACTCCTTCAGGACCCTACACCAATCCCTGTACAGTTACTCCTTCGGGACCCTACACCAATCCCTGTACAGTTACTCCTGTCAGACCCTACACCAATCCCTGTACAGTAACTCCTGCCAGACCCTACACCAATCCCTGTACAGTTACTCCTGCCAGACCCTACACCAATCCCTGTACAGTTACTCCTGTCAGACCCTACACCAATCCCTGTACAGTTACTCCTGCCAGACCCTACACCAATCCCTGTACAGTTACTCCTGCCAGACCCTACACCAATCCCTGTACAGTTACTCCTGTCAGACCTAACACCAATCCCTGTACAGTTACTTCTTCAGGACCCTACACCAATCCCTGTACAGTTACTCCTTCAGGACCCTACACCAATCTCTGTACAGTTACTCCGGCCAGACACTACACCAACCCCTGTACAGTTACTTCTGCCAGACCCTACACCAATCCCTTTACAGTTACTCCTTCAGGACCCTACACCAATCCCTGTACAGTTACTCCTGCCAGACCCTACACCAATCCCTGTACAGTTACTCCTGCCAGACCCTACACCAATCCCTGTACAGTTACTCCTGTCAGACCCTACACCAATCCCTGTACAGTTACTCCTGCCAGACCCTACACCAATCCCTGTACAGTTACTCCTGCCAGACCCTACACCAATCCCTGTACAGTTACTCCTGTCAGACCTAACACCAATCCCTGTACAGTTACTTCTTCAGGACCCTACACCAATCCCTGTACAGTTACTCCTTCAGGACCCTACACCAATCTCTGTACAGTTACTCCGGCCAGACCCTACACCAACCCCTGTACAGTTACTTCTGCCAGACCCTACACCAATCCCTTTACAGTTACTCCTTCAGGACCCTACACCAATCCCTGTACAGTTACTCCTGCCAGACCCTACACCAATCCCTGTACAGTTACTCCTTCAGGACCCTACACCAATCCCTGTACAGTTACTCCTGCCAGACCCTACACCAATCCCTGTACAGTTACTCCTGCCAGACCCTACACCAATCCCTGTACAGTTACTCCTGCCAGGCCCTACACCAATCCATGTACAGTTACTCCTTCAGGACCCTATACCAATCCATGTACAGTTACTCCTTCGGGACCCTACACCAATCCCTGTACAGTTACTCCTTCAGGACCCTACACCAATCCCTGTACAGTTACTTCTGCCAGACCCTACACCAATCCCTGTACAGTTACTCCTTCAGGACCCTACACCAATCCCTGTACAGTTACTCCTGCCAGACCCTACACCAATCCATGTACAGTTACTCCTACACCAATCCCTGAACATGACCCTACACCAATCCCTGAACAGTTACTCCTGCCAGACCCTACACCAATCCCTGTACAGTTACTCCTGCCAGACCCTACACCAATCCCTGTACAGTTACTCCTTCAGGCCCTACACCAATCCCTGTACAGTTACTCCTTCAGGACCCTACACCAACCCATGTACAGTTACTCCTTCAGGACCCGATATCCATCCCTGTGAGTGTTGTAGTTACATTAAACACACTGGTTCAGTATACAGACATTGCACTAGACTCCCACCCCTGGGGCTACTAGTTGGTGTCTGGCTACACCTAGAAGTATGCATGAACCCTATGATTCCATGGACACACTCATATGAGAACTTACCAACAAATTGGCACTAATGAAACAACAAAGTGAATTACTTAGCCTAATCATGGATGACAATTGCCATGAGCAGAATGTCCCCAGTTACTCAACATAATGAACAGTCAGTGATCACCAAGGCCGAATGTTTCACATTGTACAATGTAATGATTCCAGCTCGGTGAACTTCATCCAGGTGACATATTTCCACGTGTTTTCTCAAATTATAGAAATGATTTGAAAGTCTGAACAAAATATTTACAGCAAATGACATTATCTCAAGCCTTAGGTTTAATGTTTGAGACAAATCAACTCCATAACAAAGAACATTATTTGAATTCAACCTGATTTATTACACATACACAGCATTTCAGGTTACATTCTAAAATGCTATTTGTGTACAGGAAAGACATTACCCATAACACTCCTTGTCATGCTTACATCCAGCCTCTAAATGATTGAAAAGATTCTCCATGCAACAGCTCATAACAGATCCTACACCATCCAACAGAATCAGTCCATTTGCATCAGTGGCTACATTGCTCAAGTTTCAATGACCTCAGGTCTTTCATTAAGTTTACCAAATCTGACTGTATTCTCGGTATCTTTGGTTCATTACTGATTTCAGTTTGTAAATGTAGCTGACTTAGTTGGAACATCATGAAGGGCCACACATTTCCTGGTGCCATCATCATTGCTAATGTTTTAAAGAGTTGAGGACCCAGGTAACCTAACATTCAGGCTACTGATGTGTTACTGCAACTATCCAAACAGTGGTGGAATGTCATAGGATATCATAAGGTGTTACGCCGACATTAGCAATAGTCTATTAATATCACAGCAGGAAAATTATACCCTTATGGTAAATGAATCACGACAAGTGAACACTTTGACCACTATGTGACTCCGCCACCTAAAGTATTTCTAATCAGGCAAGACTGGTAGCATGAGCAATGATAGGTGGGGCACTATAATCCATGGGCATGATGATCCACGGCATACGAGACATAATGCCACATTGATTTAAGTCATATTATTCCATGGAACTGGGAAACTATCTCTAATCTCTGCACTGCATGTGTATACAGACACCTTAAACCCCTTTTGAGTTTCCTACATAATGCAGAAAATTTCCACTGTAAATTTGTCAGTTTTACAGAAGCTCTACAGAAATCCTATAGATCTACTTGTAGTATGATGGACGCTAAAATAACACACATATATACTTATGATCATGAGACCCCTGGGAATCTCCAGATAACCTCATCAAGAAACACCAAGATCGTATTCTCATCGTGTCTGCTAGAAAGATCTAAAGCATTCCCACGGGTGAACCGGCATGGTGATTTATATTACTTTCACTAACCTAAAGGCTATCTTATGCATTCTTTAAATAACAGATCATTGGTGAAGCTGTCTAACTGCTTCTTCACAATATATTCACCGTAGAAGCACATGATTGGCACTGGAACTGCCTGCAGTTGGCTCATCATCTATAATGTTACATGAGCCAGAGGTTGAGTGAGTGAGTGAGTGAGTGAGTGAGTGAGTGAGTGAGTGAGTGAGTGAGTGAGTGAGTGAGTGAGTGAGTGAGTGAGTGAGTGAGTGAGTGAGTGAGTGAGTGAGTGAGTGAGTGAGTGAGTGAGTGAACCTTGCACACAAAATGCAAATTACATCACCTTACGTGACTGGCCCATCCCTGCCCCATTCCATTTATACCCAAGATTCCAGCTCCTTTTCACACTTAGCACTTAGGAGATTTAACTCTGAGTGAGGTATGTACTGCTTTAAGGACTAATGCAACTGTACCACCATACAAGGCTCAATGACGTATCTGCCGATGTAAATTACAGACTATCATAGTGATCCCTGATCCTGGACATGTTCAAAGTGAATGGTATAAGGAAACTATTTATCAAGTAAAAACTTAAAACCCACTGCCCTACCTTACTCCATCTCACGATGTTTGTCAACACTTTATCTACAGCTCTACTTTTCTCCATCTCACGTTGTTTGTCAACACTTTATCTACAGCTCTACTTTACTCCATCTCACGATGTTTGTCAACACTTTATCTACAGCTCTACTTTACTCCATCTCACGATGTTTGTCAACACTTTATCTACAGCTCTACTTTACTCCATCTCACGTCGTTTGTCAACACTTTATCTACAGTCAACACTTTATCTACAGCTCTACTTTACTCCATCTCACGATGTTTGTCAACACTTTATCTACAGCTCTACTTTACTCCATCTCACGATGTTTGTCAACACTTTATCTACAGCTCTACTTTACTCCATCTCACAATGTTTGTCAACACTTTATCTACAGCTCAACTTTACTCCATCTCACGATGTTTGTCAACACTTTTGTCAACACTTTATCTACAGTCAACACTTTATCTACAGCTCTACTTTACTCCATCTCACGATGTTTGTCAACACTTTATCTACAGCTCCACTTTACTCCATCTCACGATGTTTGTCAACACTTTATCTACAGCTCAACTTTACTCCATCTCACGATGTTTGTCAACACTTTATCTACAGTCAACACTTTATCTACAGCTCTACTTTACTCCATCTCACGATGTTTGTCAACACTTTATCTACAGCTCTACTTTACTCCATCTCACGTTGTTTGTCAACACTTTATCTACAGTCAACACTTTATCTACAGCTCTACTTTACTCCATCTCACGATGTTTGTCAACACTTTATCTACAGCTCTACTTTACTCCATCTCACGTTGTTTGTCAACACTTTATCTACAGCTCTACTTTACTCCATCTCACGATGTTTGTCAACACTTTATCTACAGCTCTGCTTTACTCCATCTCCATCTCACGATGTTTGTCAACACTTTATCTACAGCTCTACTTTACTCCATCTCACGATGTTTGTCAACACTTGATCTACAGCTCTACTTTACTCCATCTCACAATGTTTGTCAACACTTTATCTACAGCTCTACTTTACTCCATCTCACGATGTTTGTCAACACTTTATCTACAGCTCTACTTTACTCCATCTCACGATGTTTGTCAACACTTGATCTACAGCTCTACTTTACTCCATCTCACAATGTTTGTCAACACTTTATCTACAGCTCTACTTTACTCCATCTCACGATGTTTGTCAACACTTTATCTACAGCTCTACTTTACTCCATCTCACGATGTTTGTCAACACTTTATCTACAGCTCTACTTTACTCCATCTCATGTTTGTCAACACTTTATCTACAGCTCAACTTTACTCCATCTCACATATCTTTTTCTCAGCTCACTTTACTCCATCTCACGCGATGTTTGTCAACTCTTATCTACACTCCATCTCATCTCGACCGATGTTTGTCAACACTTTATCTACAGCTCTGCTTCCTCCATCTCCACGATGTTTGTCAACACTTTATCTACAGCTCTATTTTACTCCATCTCACAATGTTTGTCAACACTTTATCTGCAGCTCTACTTTACTCCATCTCACGATGTTTGTCAACACTTTATCTACAGCTCTACTTTACTCCATCTCACGATGTTTGTCAACACTTTATCTACAGCTCTACTTTACTCCATCTCACGATGTTTGTCAACACTTTATCTACAGCTCTACTTTACTCCATCTCACAACGTTGTTTGTCAACACTTTATCTACAGCTCCACTTTACTCCATCTCACGATGTTTGTCAACACTTTATCTACAGCTCTACTTTACTCCATCTCACGATGTTTGTCAACACTTTGCAGTCCAAAGTGAACCTAAGTGTCCAACTTGGTCAATCTGATCAATGTCTTATGTAAAACACTCTTACCTGACAAAGTATCATAGAAAAACCCACATACCTTAACCCTTTCCATAAACATGTTACCAAAGAAATTACTTTGAAGGTCCTTTAACTATTGAAGTGATGGATCTGGATTCAAAATAACATCAAACATCTGTGTTTTTCTTTGTGGCAGACTCCCACATACATCTTTACCAGTCAGTCACTTCGTGGCTATCAGAGGATGTCCTCTTGAGACCGAATAGTACATGACTATTACAACCACTACAATCAGTTTGGTACATGGCTATCAGAGGACGGCCTCTACAAGCAGTTCGGTACATGGCTATCAGAGGACAGCTTCTACAAGCAGTTCGGTACAGTATCAGAGGACAGTCTCTACAAGCAGTTCGTTACATGGCTATCAGAGGACGGCCTCTATTAGCAGTTTGGTACACGGTTATCAGAGGACGGCCTCTATTAGCAGTTTGGTACATGGCTATCAGAAGACGGCCTTTACAAGCAGTTCGGTACATGGCTATCAAAGGACGGCCTTTACAAGCAGTTCGGTACACAGTTCACCTCCTGCTCACATCCAATCTCCAGATTAATTTACTCCTGATAATAATCCTGTTTTAGGGAAATGCGTTTCTCAAAAGGCCTTTAGCTGCACAGTGAAATAACCAAACAAGTCTAAACTTCATAAGTGGTGATGAAATGAATCAATAGTCCAATGCAAGAGTTAACCTGAGATCAAACAGTCCCCAGTAGTTTAAAACAACTTCTAAGTACACAAAGAAAATAACCAGCAGTATTGAAAGACTCTAATTTCATTAAAACAGAACTTAAAAAGCTTTACTGGCATGAAAAACATGTACTTTGTGAACAGGCTCCAAATTCTCAAAACAAACTTAAGTTTTACTCAAATTTCAAACTGGGTTTGACAATTTGAAACAGCTGAATTCTAACTAAACTGCATTTCTAAAATCAAAACGCCCAAACAGCTCAAGTAACCTATCTACTAAACTTAAATTGTCTGCTATGTTTGAGTTTAATATCAATTTCTGTTTAACCTGGGAAATGCATTTTCCTGTGTTTTCTCAAATTTGAATAACAACGTTAACTTAAGATAAAACTCAAACTTAAGTTTGTTTCAAGAAATCGGGGCCAGATTACATTATATCAAACAACAATGAGCATACACACCAGTACTTGTGAGCAACAAAGGGCATTTTGATTAAATTGTCTTCACAATTGGATATTTGACAAATATAGGTAAAAATTCTCAAGTTCTACCGAACATATTCTAACAAAGCAGTATGTTTTACCATCTTCACACAACTATCCATACCTGGTCTGCCAGTCCAGCCATAGCTGAAGCACCTGGAAACATGCACCTTCTCTGGGAGAAGATCAGAAGTTTATCACACAACTCTAGTAAGAAGAAACCTGGCCTACTCGTATCAAATATTGCCTCCTATAATTAGCTCAGCTGGATCGGCCTCTTCCTCCGAGTGCTAATTAAATGATATGTTCTTTCTAATAATAGTTATCTCTGCAAGGCAGCTAAGAGAGCCACTACCTACGTTAAGCTCAACATTGTGACAGATTGTTTTACAACCACCAGAAACAAGACTGGATACTCTTATGTGAAAGTACAAAAGGTTTGAGTAGTCATTATGTGATAATATGGGAAGGGTGACCTCACTCGGCAACACCGCTCCTGCCAGTTTCTGGAGCTCTGGTCCTGCCTGATGCTGAAGCACATGCTGTACATGTAAATATGGTGTCTCCGTAGGCAAGTTACCATGTACAGGCCTCCATTCACCCAGCAGCTACTGGGTATCTGGTAGTTTGCAATGATTACGTGACCTTCTAGCACCCAACAGGCAAATTCGGTTGATACTCCCCAAGGAGTTGAGAATGAAAACTGAGAACAAAAAGATCTATTGATAAGGTCAAGAATGGAGCACTTTTGGCATGTGTGAATTCCGAGCATTGAGCACATTATAAAGATTTTTGTTGTTGTTGCTGTTGAGAGCCATGGGATATGCAGTTCTCAGTAAAACTATTTTTATGCAGTTTCTCTGGAAGAAAAATCCAATATAAGATAAATAAATGTTTGCAATGTAAGCTCCACTGCATTGTTTGTAGTTTGATACCAAATGCAGCCAAACAATCTTCTGTTAAATGTGCCTCAAACATTTCATATCAGATATCCATATTATGTTATCCTGAAGAAACAAAGAAGATTAACATTTAGTTTTAGCCATCAAATTTGTACTGGTTTATATCGAAGATATATCTGATTATCAAACTTGCTCAACATGTAATACATATGATAATGGATGTTTCAGCCAATCAAACATGGTTAAGATCTATACATGGTTGCTGATACTATTATCTAGGACACAGTGTCAAGTCAGTATCTGCCATTAGTAGGGGACTTGTTGCTTGGTTGCAATACAGGTATTGCCGAGTTTGAACTAGATCTATGTTTACTGAAGACATTGAAAAAGTTAATTTCCCTTAAATCAATCCATACCTGTTAGCACTGTCAATAACTTGTTTGAGGCCTGTCTATTTAGTATCACGGAACATTTGCCAGGGCTGGTTATCATACTAATCATTTCGCCCTTTCCTGATTTAATCATTGCTTTCAATCATCACTGTGTTGTCTTTTCTTTCTGAACAAATACGAAAAAATATGTTCACAATACTGACAACTAACCAGTTAGAAAGGTGAGGTGAGGTGAAATTGGGTTTAATGTCGTGGTTGAGAATATTTCGCTCATATGACGACGTGCATGCGTGTGTATGTGTATGTGCGGCTGTTTGTACTAGCCAAGACTTAAGCTGGTTTTATAGTGCAAGCCCACCATGCTATGCCGCAGTGAAGCATGAATACCCCACTCAGACACATTATACTGACTCCGAACGACCAGTCCTTGTTGTACCCATTAATGCCGAGAGCCAGGCAGGGCCCAACAAGTACCATATTTTAACGTCTTTTGGTATGACGCGGTCGGGGATCGAACCCGCGACCTTCCGCTCTCCAGGCAGACGCTCCAACCACTACAGGACGGAGGCGGTGCAGTTAGAAAGGACGTACTGTAATCATATATATTTTTAAGGGGTGCAATTTGTGCAGAAAATTCACAAAAGATCTGTTAGCGCAGCATTTTTTTTCACGCATTTGTGATCGCTATTACTAGTATGTAAGCCTCTATTCCTTTATAAATTGTTTTGATGTTGTTACCTGAGAGAATAAACAAATTGCATGTTGTTCCTACTTGAGTATTTGTCATGACTTGACCATGAATATTTCGCTTGGTATGATTATTGACGCTAAAAGCGCGAAAATTAATCCCACGGGGAAAAAATACGATTACAGTACCTTTAAAAAAAAGTCATCTAAAATATATTCCACTATTTTTCAAGATTCACATTTTGCACCAACTGATTTATTAACTTTCCTGTATTCAAACAGCATGTTCAACTGCAATGTTAGCTGTACCTCTTTTCTTCCATATAGTTTACATGTAGACGCCATTTTCACATGCGGCACCAGCAGGAGGTCATCTGACCAACATTTAAAACTCGCAACAGCAAAGCATAATCGACCACAAAGTCATAGGCAGGGGTATTGTGCAGCTAATACTCCAAAGGAGTTCGTCATTCGTAACTACTCGCCTCTTTCTGTGACCTACTAGAAGAATCAGTACCTGTATAGTACGCCATTATTGCAAAGAACCGTGGCAAACCAATCAAATTGCACATAGTAAAATGTGAAATGAGGTCAAATAGTTACTATGCGATTATCAATTTTTATTATTTCCGTGATTATAAGGCTCATCTTGTTATTGATATTTGTTAACAACATAAGAAACTTACTTAAAGTGACTTTCATGTTATCATAAATTAATTGGTGTTTTCTAGGAGTAAATGTTTGGAAATTCAGAGTTATGTTTCCTTGAAAATAGTCCTAGACTATTTTCATCTCTGTGCCCGTTTGCGCATAGACAAAGCCCAGTCATGAACATGGGCATTAGAGGGTTACGAGTCGCCATCCGGCTTGCCGAAATGACATGAGTAGTTACAAATAAGGAGTTTGTAGCTGTCATTTGATTTTAAAAGTATTATTAATTGGTAGACAAGCTGAAAAGCCCTCATTGGTAGTTATGCATGCTGTTTTAAGACAACTGGGTTTTCCAAAAATGCAAACGTACTGGTACACAATAAAATTTTATAGTAACTTAATTTTCAACATTATATTTGTGTAATTTAAGCAGATATGAAGTTTTTCTGGAGCTCTGTATAACACAATTACTTACACTAAGTTACAGACACACAAGGGCTTGTTGATATCAAGCTTTTGATACTTCATCTAAGTATGACCAAGTACCAATGAATATGAGGACTCAAGACGTATCACAGATCAGTCAATATCAGGTAGTTATCAGTCAGAAGCTCTGGAAAACATCTGCATACATATGGGCTATGCAGCCAATAAACAACCAGCCTTGTAGATATGAGAGAAAGGTATTTCTCAGAAATGAACAGAACTGATGGGAACATATACAACTCAAAAAACTTTGAACTAACACTGCTCACAATTTGACATAATGATAATACAGTGTTATCTTTCTTTGCTATTTATCAATACCCTCTAAGCCCAAATACCATGTTGATTTCTTCGTTACAATGTTTAGCCATCAGGGCAAGTGAAATGATTAGTGTTCTATACTTTTGTAATGATTGATTTCATAGGTCAATCACCTATACAAAAGTCAACTCGACAATTTAGCACAATACTTCAAACGTTAAGATTAGCCAACAAAATTAAGGATGATTGCTTTCATAGGTCAAGCATTCAAAAAACTGAATCAATCCTTGAAACAGAAGACAATCCTTGAAACAGAAGACACTTGTCAGACCTGGCAGCTATGGCCGTGTGTCTGTGGAAGATATACTTGTGTCTGCGTCTAAACTCCCGTGGGTACCATTAGGTCTACTTGTTAGATCTAAACACTACAGACAAGGAATCTATTTCTACCAGCGGCCACTTCTCATTGTTATGTGGCAGTGTTATTCAGAATAATTTCACAAATTCTCTTCTGAACAAGTATTAAAAAATTGCAACATGCAATAGCATGAACAGTGATTTATTCTCTCATGTAAGGTATCCATGGCAACACAATCCACAAAATCCCCATATAGTTAATTCACATGTCCAGTACAGCAAAGTAAGTGAAATATTTAAATCTCAATTATAAAAGAATGCAATTCATCAAAGCTGCATGTTTCAAATAAGATTCCTTTTGTTCCATTTAAGCTGCATCATGAAATTTATTTCCTTCACTGCCATTAACAAGTTTAATGGGACAAACTAATTGTCCAGCCTGAAGCACTGGGCATGTACAATCGTAACAGTTCTCAATCAATACAAAGAATGTCTCAAGGACCATCCTCTTTATGAATAATTGGTAACAAAACTGAAATCAACAATTCAATCGTTTTTCTTATATTCATTGAATTCTGGAACATTCAAGCTGTCAGTGAAACTGGCCAACAGGCCAATTAATATTCAAAAGATGACTCATCTGACACACTTAACTTTCATTACCGACAGATTCTCTATCAATATTCGGTGCTTCAAGATGCCAGAAAACCTTGACGCCACACTAGCAGACGGTCTTGTTTTCCTTGCGACACAAGGCTAACTGTGACTCCATGGTCTCTAGAACTACAATGTATCAGGACAGACATACTGTGGCTACTGTATCAAGGTCTTGCTGCTATTTAGAACTACAATGTATCAGGACAGACATACTGTGGCTACTGTATCAAGGTCTTGCTGCTATTTAGAACAACAATGTATCAGGACAGACATACTGTGGCTACTGTATCAAGGTCTCGCTGCTATTTAGAACTACAATGTATCAGGACAGACATACTGTGGCTACAGTATCAAGGTCTCGCTGCTATTTAGAACTACAATGTATCAGGACAGACATACTGTGGCTACAGTATCAAGGTCTAACTGCTATTTAGAACTACAATGTATCAGGACAGACATACTGTGGCTACTGTATCAAGGTCTTGCTGCTATTTAGAACTACAATGTATCAGGACAGACATACTGTGGCTACAGTATCAAGGTCTTGCTGCTATTTAGAACTACAATGTATCAGGACAGACATACTGTGGCTACAGTATCAATGCTATTTAGAACTACAATGTATCAGGACAGACATACTGTGGCTACAGTATCAAGGTCTTGCTGCTATTTAGAACTACAATGTATCAGGACAGACATACTGTGGCTACAGTATCAAGGTCTCGCTGCTATTTAGAACTACAATGTATCAGGACAGACATACTGTGGCTACAGTATCAAGGTCTAACTGCTATTTAGAACTACAATGTATCAGGACAGACATACTGTGGCTACTGTATCAAGGTCTTGCTGCTATTTAGAACTACAATGTATCAGGACAGACATACTGTGGCTACAGTATCAAGGTCTTGCTGCTATTTAGAACTACAATGTATCAGGACAGACATACTGTGGCTACAGTATCAAGGTCTTGCTGCTATTTAGAACTACAATGTATCAGGACAGACATACTGTGGCTACAGTATCAAGGTCTCTGCTGCTATTTAGAACTACAATGTATCAGGACAGACATACTGTGGCTACAGTATCAAGGTCTTGCTGCTATTTAGAACTACAATGTATCAGGACAGACATACTGTGGCTACAGTATCAAGGTCTGCTGCTATTTAGAACTACAATGTATCAGGACAGACATACTGTGGCTACAGTATCAAGGTCTTGCTGCTATTTAGAACTACAATGTATCAGGACAGACATACTGTGGCTACAGTATCAAGGTCTTGCTGCTATTTAGAACTACAATGTATCAGGACAGACATACTGTGGCTACAGTATCAAGGTCTTGCTGCTATTTAGAACTACAATGTATCAGGACAGACATACTGTGGCTACAGTATCAAGGTCTTGCTGCTATTTAGAACTACAATGTATCAGGACAGACATACTGTGGCTACAGTATCAAGGTCTTGCTGCTATTTAGAACTACAATGTATCAGGACAGACATACTGTGGCTACAGTATCAAGGTCTCGCTGCTATTTAGAACTACAATGTATCAGGACAGACATACTGTGGCTACAGTATCAAGGTCTTGCTGCTATTTAGAACTACAATGTATCAGGACAGACATACTGTGGCTACAGTATCAAGGTCTCGCTGCTATTTAGAACTACAATGTATCAGGACAGACATACTGTGGCTACAGTATCAAGGTCTCGCTGCTATTTAGAACTACAATGTATCAGGACAGACATACTGTGGCTACAGTATCAAGGTCTAACTGCTATTTAGAACTTCAATGTATCAGGACAGACATACTGTGGCTACAGTATCAAGGTCTTGCTGCTATTTAGAACTACAATGTATCAGGACAGACATACTGTGGCTACAGTATCAAGGTCTTGCTGCTATTTAGAACTACAATGTATCAGGACAGACATACTGTGGCTACAGTATCAAGGTCTTGCTGCTATTTAGAACTACAATGAATACCTGTGGCTACAGTATCAAGGTCTTGCTGCTATTTAGAACTACAATGTATCAGGACAGACATACTGTGGCTACAGTATCAAGGTCTTGCTGCTATTTAGAACTACAATGTATCAGGACAGACATACTGTGGCTACAGTATCAAGGTCTTGCTGCTATTTAGAACTACAATGTATCAGGACAGACATACTGTGGCTACAGTATCAAGGTCTTGCTGCTATTTAGAACTACAATGTATCAGGACAGACATACTGTGGCTACAGTATCAAGGTCTCGCTGCTATTTAGAACTACAATGTACCAGCATATACTGCAGGCTATATACTGGACACCCAAGATGAGCTCACACAATGCATATGTTTGAAAAGGATTTAACACACACAATACATGTGTAAGAACCAATATGTTGCTAGGTTACCATTGACTGTTCTTTCAGTACAATTCTAGCAATATCTGTGATATATACTATGAAAAACAAACTTATATGACATATTTCCATCACTAGGCAGCGTATCCCAGTGTCTCAGAGTACACAGCCACATGTTATTTCACACACTGGGTACTGATGGTTTTCTTCCCAAGTTGGTATTGTTCACTGCATTTAATTTGGTGAACCCATTCAGATTGAATCTGTTAATCGATGAGCAGAACATTTTTTTAAAATTCTGTTTCTATGCAGTTGAAGTAACGTCTTATTAGCATATATATTTGTGCAGTCACATTCCAATTTTTTTGCATAGCCTTACTCTGATACATGTCTAAGTTACATTTGTGTATAATTCACTGCTGTGGATTTCCAATGTCTGCATTCAGTAAGTAAGAAAAGAGCTGAAAAGACATACATGCATGCAAATCTACACTGAGTTATAGCACACAGTCATTCCTCAAAAAACTCTTGATTACGCGTATGCAATGGTTCTATGACTGCTGTGTTCTTCTTTCGCTTTGTCTACATTTCCACAAATATTAATTTGGGTTATTTCCCCACATTTACATATTTTTTTCTCTAACATTATTTTTTTATCTTGCCCCTAAATGGTAAAGAAACACAGTTAATATATATATGCCAAGCCCCCATCAGCCAGGTTACCAAGGGAGATAACTCTTCTGAGACACGACAAATGATGGTGGCTATCAATGTTCTCAAGAACTTAAGTAAGTGAGTAAATTTGGTTTAAATGTTGCTTTGACAGTTGATGCATGTTAATACCAAGACTTGGACATGAAGTTTAACCCAGAAATCTTGATGAAGTACTATACCGGGAGTCAATCAGTAAATAACCAGGCTAGATTAACGAACAATCAACAACTTATCCTGAAAATTATCAAACCTTGCTTATCTGTTTTCTGACATTTTGTCCAGATTGGAGATTTTCCGGATATGTCAATCTCATCAGTTACCTCCATTTCCCAAATTCTAGGGAGGAAACCTCTATGATATAATGCAAAATTTGAGTCAGCGAATTCAGGGAAACAAACAAGTGATAAGAAACTTGGTGATTATATCTGCTATAATTTCATGGAATCTTCATTCAATGGTCAGAATATTTTGTATCTGAAACCAACATTATATCAGGAATAATATATTTTAATATTGTGTTATTTTCCTTACAGCATTTACAACATATTTCAAATAACATCGACTATAGGAGAAGCACGTTTGAGCAAATGATTGCTGCAACCAGATATTTTGACGAAACAAACAATCTGATCAGTAACCACTATCTTGCTAACAAGGTCTCAACAACAAGCAAGTCTCTACCTATAAGTATCCTAATTGGTGACATGAAACCTGAGCAGTTTGACCAAGAGGTGGCTTGAAAAAAAAGCATGTTTGTACATGACTTACATCACTGTGTGTAGTTGCCTATGGCACAATGGTAGAGAACTGTGTGAGGTCCTCAGTCCAACTTGCAGCTGCTGTGACAGACAAGCTCCTTCCTTGCCTGTCACTATCTGAAGGTGGCTCATACATAACTCATGCTAATTGTTATTGGCAGACAGCAATTATCACATTCCACATCACCATATGCAACAGTACACTAATGAGCATCAGATATGTTGAAGAGAGAGAGCTTCATTACAGTTCAACGTCAACACAACCATTAACACACATTGGTTAGACACACGTCACACACCAAGACTTTCAAAATACTACCACCACATTTCACAGGCCAGGCAGGTTACTTCTGCCCTTATACTGCATGAGTGAGGGAGTTGGGTTCAGTGGTAAACAAATGTTCTGTTGTATCACTGTGTGTTGGAGGAACAGTCCATAGAGACTGTGATGTCATCCTCTTTGGTGAAACATCCCAGCACAGTTATGGCGTTGACAAACCGAGAAACATTTAATCAGCTGGTATAATAGGTTTCACGCCTTGGGGAATTACTCATTTGCTTTTACAACAGGATCAAATGTGCTTCCCTTTTTCAGATGGCTTGAGAGTAAAGGATCCCACCTGTTAATCAGCAGAAATACAGCAGGTTCCCAGACATGCAAGACTTAACGACTCTAAGAACAGACCCAGAGGTTTCAAGGACACCTTAAGTTCAAACTGCTGGTTAAATACTGAATAAGAGGTCAATATGTGGTGGCGTGTGGTCCTGTACATAGAGCTCAGGTCACAATCAGTTGAGGTTAGCAACACTGGGCACGGAGAGTCCATGGATGGGTGACCGTGTTTGGCAGTTTGACTCCTGAGAATTTCTAGGACTTCAGCCTTGCCCCACAACGAAGCGCATGTGATACATGTGGTCTCACCTTAGACAAGTGAGTTTGTTCAAAATTGCATCTCTTCACCCAGCAGCAAATGGGTACCCTGTGAAATAAGTCGTGAGACTATTAACCTTCTAGAGCCTAACAGGCAGCTTGGGTTATGAGGGGTAATAATGATCAGATTGTGAGCTTTGAGCAGGATATCTAGCCTGGAAAAGGTATGTTATAAACATTCTCATTATTATTGGAAAAAAGATTGCTACAGCTGCAATCCTGTCCATAAAAACAGATACTGGCCTTGAACAAAATGTCTAAAAGAGACAAGGCCAATTCAACATCTCAAACATTGTACATATTTGTGCAGAAAGTTCCAGCAGTATCTGACTGGCTTGTGTTTAAGAATACCACTTACAGACAATTTCCATTCAATTTTTAAGAATTCAACTCAACCCTGTAAATTATCAGACTCCACAAGGAGTTAATATGAGTTTCTGCTGAATGCCATGTGACCACTTCAAGGCCAATGAAAATGGTGGAAAACAGACTCCACAAGGAGCAATGGCACGGTAATATATTGAAATTTAGATTAAAAAGGTTCGGTGCATGAATTTTTTGACATAACCACCTTTAGTCATTTAATGACACACCACGAAAATAACAAACAAGCCAAAGAAAATGGTGATGAAAACTTAGAGTGATGCTGATAGTTAGTTATGAACAGTGAAACATTGTGTTTGTTAATATATATTGAACAAGTGTAAACCTGTCATTTAGCTATTAAAGATGTTGGGTTTCAGAACAAATGTGCTTAAGAAAGCCATCTTAAACAGAAGACATATCAGTGAAAACAGAAAACAGGTTACATTTGTTTTATACTAACAATAAATTTCAAATGATCATCATCATTGCTACAGTCATTTATTCTAAAACAGGTGGGCACACTTGATTTCTGAAAGGCACATTTAAAATATTTGCCTGGTGCCCTCATCGATGGCACACCTCTGCAAAAAAAGTATTTCTATGATCCCCTGTAATAGTGTTAGTCTGTTTTGAAGTCGTACCGATGAATTTCACTTTTAGGAGAAATTAAGAAATCCTTACCTTGCCAAATCTGTCCAACATACGGGATAAAAGTTGTTAAACAAGTCAAGATTCATATACCATATTATTATTGGTTTGTAGATGGCTGAAACAAACTGGGAGTGCGTGATGAGTGTTTTAGACCAGTACTTTGTTCTGGGTTGTTTTACGCAGCACCCAGCAATATAGTCTGTAAATATTCTAATCTTAATGCAGTCAGGACCAAACAATCTGATTATCGATGAGCATTTCACGCAATTGGGATACCATGACAAAAAAGTCAGTGAACCTGACCACTGATCCTATTAGTCAGTGAAATTAAGAGTTGCTGAATACCAATTCTATAATCTCGGGTTTATGCCTCAAGATAGCCAAATAGAACATTTAAAATCTGCTAAAAGCAATTACAATTGTGACTTTATCATGAGTATAACTTAGCTGTAATACATAAAATGTTGTTTTAATCAATTCAAGTCTGACCAGACCATCCAGTGACTGGCACCATGTGTTATGATGACAGAGCATGTGTTTATGAATCATTATGAAATATAACATATGTTATATTTGGATTACACTTTCTCAGTAAAGTACAGATTCTAGTACTTTTTGGGGGTTGATTCCCATCCGGGATTCGAACCCACTCCCTCAGAGTCAGGCACCTAATCGCCAGCACACACATTATGAAATAGTGATGATACCAGGTGTTCGCGAAAAGGCGAGTGTATCCTGACCTACTGGTGGCACCCGTCATAAACATATGCTAAGTCTAGTCTAATAAATCGGGAACTTATGGTAATGGTCAAAATATGGAATTGAATCGGACATGAAACTGAGCTTAGTAAACTTTAATTGGACCAGAAACATTACCGTTCACTTTGACTGGGTCCTGTATGCTTTCAACACTGAAATTATGCCGACATATTTAATGCAATCCATCCAGAAACAATCATATTCAAATGCCAAAAGAAGTTCTGATAAGTCTTCTATATCACCATGACAATGTATTTTAAGCATGATCAATTGCAAACTGTCTGTAGTGAGTCAGTTGACATGCCGGATCACCAGAAACACCAGTATAGTACCACAATCATGTAATCAGCCAGCTTCATGAAGGGGATTATGTTTTTATGAACAAATCAATGTGAGAATGATTTACAACTATTTTTAGACATAATGTAACACAATCAATCATGCACAACATCTTCCCATTAATATGGGGATGTGTTTTTGGCTAAAGAACAACATTTAAAAACAGCTGCTAATGAAAATGTGGTAGAAGCCGCCCAAGTCAATATTGTTGATTACTCCAGTGTGAAGCACATGGCAAGATGGATGGGACCTGCCGTAAGGGGGCAGACGGACATAACGCACTCTGAAACCATTGTTATACTATACAGTATGCTTCAGTATTGATTACAGACAATTCATTTTTCCTAAGGCCAAGGCCCAAATTGTAACACTGTTAATTTAAGAGCCAAGTTGATCAATACAACTAATTGGTATGCAAAGAGACAGCAGCACTGCTAAATAAACAACAGAACATCCTTCACAGGTGAAGACTTTAGAAAATCAACAGAATCCAATATCATAACACTGGAGCAACTCAACTCACATGAACAAAACCAGGCCATAACTGGACAAAATGGCAGTCTTAGTACATGTGACAGGAGCATGGTGACTGTACTTTGGCTGAAGGGGTCGTTGTCGGCACATGTACTACAGATATGTACCCCAGGTACGTTTCTGTATACAGACATGTACCCTAAACAAAGTCAAAATACAGAAACGTA
Organism: Haliotis rubra; assembly: GCF_003918875.1. Classification (NCBI taxonomy): domain Eukaryota; kingdom Metazoa; phylum Mollusca; class Gastropoda; order Lepetellida; family Haliotidae; genus Haliotis; species Haliotis rubra. The sequence continues at coordinate 575,745 of NW_025767734.1, forward strand.
CCCGGTACCCTAAACGACGGACGAGTCCATATTCCCATAAACCCAATACCGAAACCGTGATGTAGTTAATCCCGTTCAGCTGATTGCGAAAGTGGTGTACGTTGTGCACCGTGAAATATTCGTTATACTGTGTATGCTCTTATATAACGCAATCAAATGCATCTAATACAACAGTATGACAGTTCCGATCAAGAAAACTCCAAAATGCAGAATGGAATCGTCCTAGGGTACATTTCTGTATTCTGATTATGGCCAGGGTACATTTCTGTATACAGAAACGTACCTGGGGTACACATCTGAAGTACCCGTGCCGACAACGACCCTTTCAGCTGTACTTTGACACAGATGTACTAGTCATTATTCCAACTTCATGTTCCAAGACAACAATACAATTACACACCTGTATGCATATGTCGCATTTAGGGCCCCAGTCTAAGTAAACTTAGGCTCAGTATTATTTATTACACTGCTATACTGAGTATACTTAGTATAAGGTCGCGTCAGCTAACATTTGAGCGACCTATGAGCGTCCAATCAAACGCGAGATGGCTCAACGGATTTAACCAATCAGACAACAACGGCTACTAATTAGGGTTCGGCAGGACTTACAAAATGGTTTGGGTTTTCTCTTTCCCGGTCATTGACACTGATCTCTCAAAAAAACCCCGAAAATCTGCATAAAACACAGATATTTGAATAGCAGTATATACGCTTAGGGGTTTCTGATGACATGGTTACTATTACCTTATATTCCGAAAGATGACATCCTGGAATACTGACAAAAACGCTATTTTAACTGCAACTGTTTACTCACTGTTGTGAATAATGCGTCCTCTATCTGTATCACTCGGAAGCAATCGTGCAGAAAATAGCATTCAGAATCATTTGAGTTTTTGAGGTAAAAGTTCAAACGGTATGTGCGAATGTTAACTTTTGCAATTTGACAAGCTGTGTACTGATTGGTCAATTCAAAAGGTTAGCTGACACGACCTTCTACTGGGGTTTGTTAGAGTCAGTATAGCAGTGTAACGAATAATACTGAGCCTAAGTTTACTTACACTGCAGACAGGTTTTTTATTAGGATACTACCATCAATGTGATAATCAATTTGTTGCAGTTTGATGATAACACTGAAGTCATATTTGTTGCAGTTTGATGATAACATTATGCTTGAAACAAAGTTATGAACTGGTAGGGATAGTTGTCAATGCATTATTTCAATTTGAAAAGTTTTATGAACTGGTGTCTGTGCATATTTCTAAAATGGGGAGGGAGCGCTAAATATGTCGAATACGGTAAACTAAACTTAAACTATTTCAACATTCACAGAACTGTATAAATGTAATATGTCTAAATAAGTAAAGATTATGAATTCTGAGAAATATGAGGTCATTTATACTTTGTATTTATACTCTGCTATAAAACCCCGCAAAAGTCGACCAATTTAAAATGTCTGATAGTTTTACTGATATTCATACAAAATGAACACCAAATATGAATTTTTCATGTCAGCATGTATCAGGAGTAATCTCTGACGGTATAATGAAGTAGTACCAAAATATACCGAAAAGTTGGGGAAATGCAAAAACACAGCCATGTGGGAGCATGGTGGAAAAGACACAAATTTAAAATAAATGTGAAACATGAATTTATGGGCTATGAAAATGATGTGTTTGGGAAAAGTGAAAACAGGCGACGCCAGACAGGTCAACACAACAACACCATCCTCCGACTGCAGACAGGCCACATGGTTTCGGGGGCTTTCCACATATCGGCAAGCACCATGGAACCACTACAGACCCAGGGGTCAACACATGACCTAGCCTGATCAGGTCAACCATATGTCACAACTGCAGCGCAGGTCAGGTTTATACTGGTTCATCACTTGCGCCTGACAGACTCATCACAGTCACCTCTACCACTACCAGGCCGATGCTGACCTGGAACAAGCGGGCCAATATATGTTGACTGATACCCGTCCACTGTAGGTTAATTGTTGTAAGTTCACTGAGCTGGTAATGGTGCAATGCCAGCCCTCAGCAAGGCGATAAGGGACCAAGAATGGCACCTCTACAGGTAGGGCTGCACAATATAACGGTTTACCGGTATTAACCGGTTCAGACATGAAAACGATACGTATTGCGATACGCTGATGGAAAACCGGTATTTTGGCAAGCATTCGGAAAGCTTCGTAACACTCGGAAACCTTGATGGTTGGTGCAATTGTGGTAATGGTGGTGGGAATGATCGTGGTGAAAACTACATTTAACTGAGAAAAGCAAGATTTATGGATGTCAACTTCTATATTGTGAATGAAGTTGACATACATAAATCTTGCTTTTCTTATGCATTCCACTTCTAAAGGCCCTTCAAAGATTTTACATTTAACTGGATTGTTAAGTTCGGTTTGAAGTTGTGTTCTTAAATTTTGTTCAAGTGTTTTGCAATGTTTTGGATCTGAATGTTTTAAATATTTACTCATGAATGGCCAATGATCTCTGACATGCCCTGACCAGGTCAAGTTGCTGTCTAAAATCTCAGGGCTCTTTTTGAGAGTGGAGAAAGTAGTTCAAACTAGTAACTAGTGTTGATGGTTTCCTTGTTTCATTTGTGCCAAATATTATTCATATTGGTTAGAATTCCTTACATACCCCCCACCTAATTTCAGCGTGAATGTAAGAGAATGTTCACAATAAGACGGGATGCATAAAATAGGCGGGGGGTACGTAAGGAACTCTTTCCTGCTTTATAAATAAGGCGTTAACTCGATTATAAGTAGTTTATTGTTATAAAAAACTTCTTGCATATATTGCAATACATATCGCAATACATGCTTTCACATAGCAATATATCGCAATATGAAAATTCTCTGCAATAACCACCCCTATCTACAGGCCAGTATGCTGTTAGCAAGGTAGACACAAGGCAAAAGCCCTTTGAAAATATACTGGTCAACATTTGATAGGGATAATAACTTTGGAGGATCTCACATGACACAAGCAAGAAGGCCAGAACATGGAGGGAGAAGAGTGTAGGAACATCTCAGGATGGATATGGTGGAGGTTCCATAATGATATGGCTTGGATCCAAATGGCTCGGAGAACAGACCACGTTTTCTACGGCAGGGTACATTAACAGGAGTAACATTAACTTTGCCTTTGATTTACTGGTCCTGAACTCACTATTAAAGACAACAAGCATTGTCACTAAGGTGACATAATCCCCCGTCACAAATTATCAAAGCAAACTTAAAAAGTAATGAAAGTGAAGATTGTAGATTAAGATGAAGTTAAATGTCAACAAAAACATGACCAACCTCTCTTGGTATCTTGCTCTGTAGGTGTTCAAACACACAATTATTTCAAGGTCACTTTGACCTTGACATGAATGTCATGGTGTATGATATATGCAAAAATAGGAATAAAGAAATTGCTTATTAAAAAAAATTCAAGAGAAGTCTAGAAAGTCTATGAAGAAAATCCAGTGAACCGTTCTTGAGATATCTTGCTGACAAGCTTAACATGCAGGTTAACATACTGAAATCTTAAAAGTGTCATCATGACATGAAGGTCACCAAAATTGACTGGGTCCTGAGCCTCCAATAGATGAAGCTTGGTGTTGAATATGAAGAAAATCCAGTGAATGGTTCTTCAGGTATCTCGCTGATGAGCTTACCGTGCAGGTTAACATGCTGAAATCTTCAAAGTGGTGCCGTGACCTTGAAAATTACTTGAAGGTCACCAAAATCGACTGGGCACTGCGCCTCCCTAGATGAAGCTTGGTATCAAATATGATATCCAGTGAACGGTTCTTGAGATATCTCGCTGACAAGGATAAAACGTTAAAGTCCCCTTGTGACCTTGAAATAAAGTTTAAGGTCACCAAACCTGGCTGGGACCTTTCGCCTACTGTGATGAACCTAGGTACCAAATATGAAAAGAATCTAGTCTATGGTTCCAATTCATACGGACGGACGGACGGACGGACAGAGCCTAACACTATATTCCCCACTTCACGCTAAATGCACGGCGGGAATAATAATGCAAGATCCCATCAAGCCCGGGTTGTAACACAATACCTTTAAGACAATTTGCATGATGTCAGATCCTTGACCATGTCAGGATGTGTAAGAAAGAACACTCTCATAACTGGGGTGAACAAGGAGTCCAACCAACAATCATAGTTTTCTGACTTGTCCATGGGACGCAACTCTGAACAGCAGATGCAGCTGCTAAGAGAATTTCTCTTGAAGACAAGAGGACACATATCCCACCTGATCAAATCCAGGGTCACATTACAATCAAAAGCAGCTGTTGCCACAGTGGCACATGTCTGGAAGATATCTTCAATTGATCTGTAACATTCCTCTATTGTATTGTGGTTGCAGTGGTACCAGTTTACTAGAATACCTTTCATTATTCAACTATTATACAGACCTTCTGTATTTTGTACATGTATTTTGAATCATAAATGATTCTATCTCTACCAATGTTGAGTGATACATTTGTAAGAATTCACACTATGGTTAATGAATATTTGATTACTAAACATTCAACCATATTAAGTCACATCCACAAATATGAAACTCATAGATCAACTTAGCCTCAGTTCATCAGGTGAGGGTCCTAATCAGCTCGATGTTTATTAATATTAATATCTTCAGCACAGCACTGGAGAAGACATGGCAATCCAGTAGTTGAGGCTTAAATTCAGGAGTGAAAAGCACACACTGCTAACCTTATGTCATTGGGTAAAGCACATTGTTTGATAACAAACTTTCATCTTCAAAATATTGAGATCAATTACAATCTAATATAGGAACAGAAAAGGACTAGAGTTGGCTATTACTATAGATCATAGAGATTATGATCGTTATGATAATGATAATTGTTAACTAAATATCGATCGATTATCAATAAATATCGGAGACATAACTTTGAGCAAAAATGTCTGAAAGAAATGAATATATTTCACATCACTGGTGAGTGGTGACATGTTTTTGCATGTATTACCTATTTAGGCCTAAAAAAAAGCTTGTGGTTCGATTCCCGCTAACTAAAACAGCCTAACAATTTTGTCATAATAAATTAAATTTATTTTCTGACACATGAGTAATGTAAAAATATTTTGCAAAAAAGAAACAAACCTACCTACCTACCCTATGAAATCGGAACCATAACATTTTTTTTGGGGGGCCTTACTAACAAAACAGTGTCCTGAACAATTTGTTATAAATTTGGACTTGTGTGAGAAAATTAACACAATTTTCGAACACAAAAGTTAATCATTTTTCCTATCGACTACATTTCCAATTATCGTTCATTTTATCCATCCCTAATCTGCAGTGGACCGGAATGTGCCAATGAAGGCTAAACAATGTAGGCTAAACAAGCTGTAATGGACCGGAATGGGATAATGTATGCAAAACAAGTCAATAATGGACCGGATATAGCACCAGTATAACTTACTAAACATTTGCTTTGCAAATATTGCTCAGTTCAGAAGTGAGTTGATATTGACTGAATGACTGAGTTTGGTTTTACGCTTTTAGCAATATTAGCAATACCAGGAGACACCAGAAACTTTACTCATTGTACCCATTTGAACCCTTCTTACCAAATAACGCTTTAACCACTATACTACCCCAAGTGAGTTGATATTGATATATAGTACTGAAAAATGTATTTTCATTAACAAAAGCTGTAATGCTGAATTTTATTCTAAATGGCTCTTGTATCATGGCTTATTCAAAGACGACTGAATTAATTATATTCTTAATTAATTTGTTTGATAATTAAAAATAATCTTGTGTTTGTGTGAATGGTGAGTGAATTGTTTGTCTTGTTTCGTTAGAATGTCCACCTGTATCCCATTAGATTGCTGCATATCTTCAGACTGAGCGGTTACCCGGATACTGAGTCTTAACTGTAACAGGGATTCAGAAATAAAATTTAAATTACAAAAAAAATAATTAAAAATTACTAAACATTTGATCAATGTGATCCACAGCATAATCCAGTAAAGCTGAACAAAACAGTACCACCTCAAATACATACAGTGTTGACATAAATAAAATAATACCACACAATGGCCTACCTTTAGAATTCATGACCACAAAGTTTACAAGCACGTCACAAAATGTGATGATGTAATTTGTAAAATGTTCTTGAACGATACACTAGAAAATAATGCCCTGTGATGTCAACCTCGTAGTCAGGCTGCTTGTGTCATCGAGTATACATGCGCTCCTCTTAGTGATGTGTCATGTCGACATGCCTTGTCATTGAGCAGTCCCAGTGTTGATGCATGGTGTCAGTACTTGATAGTGACACTACTGTAGGCAGTAGATAAGCACTGACTATGGTATTAAACACTGTGTAATACCAGCTTAGTGTTGTTAAACAGTGGTTTCTTTTTGAAAGGTGATAAATTCTTATGAAAGAGCTACAAACTGGTATTTAAGCATGTGATAATTTGACTGACTGACTGAGTTTGGTTTTACGCCGCTTTTAGCAATATTCCAGCAACATCACGGCAGGGGACACCAGAAATGGGCTTCACACATTGTACCCATGTGGGGATTCGAACCCGGGTCTTCGGCTGTGACGAGCCAACGCTTTAACCACTAGGCTACCCCACCGCCCCTGATAATTTGAGGTCCTGCCGAAAGGTATTATTTAACTGTGAGCCCATACAATGGATAGTAAGGTTTTTAATTTTGCCTGACAAAACTATTCTAGGTATCAGGTAAATCCTTGTCATGCTTCAAAATTTATACACAAACACCGACTTCTGTACAGTTGGCAATGCTCCCAGTATAGTCCCATCAGGATCACACATAAAATAACAGAATATCAATAATCATACAAAACACTTCTCAAATAGCTTACAGTTTTACTTTGTCTGCATATAATTAAAAAAATACATGTTGATTAACATACAAACGAGACATGATTAGCATAGTGGAAGACAAATCTTACCTGAATTGTCTAGGTCACTGGGACCGATAAATATTGATCTTGTCTTAACATCATGTAACTGGGCACGAACTATATTACTCCTGATCTCTTGATATACTGTGTTACCACAGTCAGTGTACCACATCATCCAACAGACTGTGACCACTGCACACTGGCCAGCATTACAGGGAAGCTAGTCATGTTTTAACATTGGGACCAGTGGCCTATAAGTTACATGAAATGTCCTGGAGAGAAAAGTTAATGTAGGACAAATCCTGTCACAAACTCTCCAAAGAAACATTTTAGCACCTCAACCATGTTTTGGTAGGTTAAAACCTCAGGATCATCCTGATATCTTTATATGTACCAGAAATGACACATAACTTTAATATACACATAATAATGTTCTGATCAGTCCACATTGAAATTTGATATGTACTGGGTTATGTGTAGTGCACAGATGGCATCCAATATATCACAACACTAAATCCAATACCATTTACAGGCATCATATATTCAGTAACAAGCACAAACATAAAGTCTATCCTCTCATAGTTTTTCCTTCTGCCCACTTTGGAGCTGGACGGACAGCACCAATCCCTTGTGCCAACTTGTCCCCCCACCCCCACCCACCCCCTCAGCACGGGATAAAACAGTTTAAACTGCCACATTGACCCCCCTTCCGCAAATACTATCGAGTATGCTACCAAACTGAAATAATATACATTATCCTTACCTTTCTTAGGTGAATCATCAAGTCCTGGAAGTGGTTATTGGAAATTCTACCATGACTACGTGAAATATTTGAATTTGATTGGAGAATCAATAAAATCAGACACTATCAACTTGGATTGAAAATGCGGCTGATTTCATGACCGCTTTACTGCATATATTCAACACTGCCGCACTATTTCAGCTTGACCACCAACATGGCTAATATCAACACAACACACGTGATTGAAATGCTAATAAAACATTTATTAAAACTCAGTTATATGATTTTTCCTCCACAGTTATTAGAGAACCTCACTATCACATTACCTTCTATTATAAAAGTATTCAAACTCAATTACAATGTACAGTCCCAAATATAAATAAACAATATAAAACTTACAAATCAGAAAGCCTTGTACAAATACATTAGTAACATTTGCCTACCTGGTAAACAATATATTTGTTTCCATTTAGAATGGTTTACCCAACATGAGATATCCAATAAGTTTGAAACACTTACTTTGCGTCACACTTTCGACACTTTCATGCAGAAATTCGCAAGGTAACGGTCAGACAAAACACCTAATTTATGCCACTCACTGCACGTTCAGTTTCAAATGAAATTTAGAGACAATCAATTTGGTCTAACATTCATCTAATTTCCAAACACAGTAAGCTTATCTCCTAAATGCATACTAAATCAGGGCTCCAGATAAGGGCCGTATCGGTGTATGTACGGATATAAAATAAGCACGATACGGTAGGAAATATTTTAGAAAACGTAGCAGATATGCACCACAGCAATGGTGTACGGTCTTAGAATCATTTACGCACATGTCTATCTGAAAAAGTATTGTTTTATTGGTTATTGACCTGTCGACACAAGAGTAGCACTGTTGTGGTGCATATATGAAATGAAACACAAGATTACTGATACCCCATTAAATTCCATTCAGTACTCTGAGTGTACTCTTAAGGTTTTCCAGTACTCCTGTATCTAAATATAAGGAGTACATGCTCCTGATGTCGAAAAAATATCTGAGCTCTGCTAAATGTTTGGACATTTGGGTAAAATGCATCAAGTACTGCTAATTTCAGATGTAATTGACATAGTTCCAGGGACCGGCCATTTATTACTGCGCTACATCATGTGAGAATCCAGTGTGGGTCATAAAACAAACATGAAAGAGTTTAACGTGATTTTTTTGTATGGCTATCTATTCAAACAGACACATATGCTTATTAGTGGGTTTCCAGGTTTCTTTTCTCAAATCCATGGATTTGTGTGAGAAAAACTGCAAGAAATCAAGTCAAAGGGGATGACAGAAAAAACAGAACCTGAAAAGTACCATATTTTATATTCTGCCTAATGCCCATTTGGCAGAAGACAAATGCAATAAGCCTTATTATCACAGCTCACTTTCAACATCTTCAAATAATATGCTGCCAAAACATCATCTAAAGTCTATTTTATTACAATATTTTGCTTACAAAACACAACCTATTGACCAAGATTCATAGAAATCCATAAATCTACAAACCATGAATGATAAAAGTCTTAGATTATTGTTTCGAGCTTTGCACCACTGCCCATGTTTGACACAACCTCATTAAAATGGGATCCTTCACTTCCAATATCTTACCTCACTGTTTAAGATGTCACCTCCACAGAACTTCACGACAGTTGAGTCCTGAAAGATCTCTGACCACTAAACTGAATGTAGGATACACAAGTTCTTGAGCCAATCTCAGATCTGATATCATCTCTCAGCTTGATTTCAGAAATACTGATTAAAAACCCTGAAATTTTTTAAAAAACAAGTCTGGACACAATTATGCCTTTGATGTTACTCCCTTTTGAATGCAGATACCAACAGCTTGTATGTTTACACAACAACATAAAGGTTTGGCATTCCTCATGTATATTTTGGAAAGATAAGCAAGGTATGCTGGTCTGATGTTTTAAAGAACTTAAGGCCAACTGACTGATAAAGAAATGTCAGCAGGGAGGTATCAGAGGAGACGATCTGATCTTAATGAGATCATTTGCGTTTGATCCAAATATCTTACAAACAAACTACTAGCTTGTATGTCCGTAATAAATACATTGATGTTTCTTACAATTAGCTATGCATGGAGATTGAGATTCTATATTATACTGACATCATTACAATAACAAACACATCCCACCTGCACGGAAAGTTAATTGCCAGATCCAAAACAAGTACACATTACTTAAGAAATACATATAGTCCTTGAATTACAATGATAGTTCCTGAAGACATCAAAGAAAGAACAGGGTAGAAATATTTGGAAAGACAACTGATAAGATTTACGATCAGCATTTTTTATAATGATATATTTAACATGAAGTGAAATAGGTACTCAGGAGTCAATGTGTTCTTGGCACCTTTAATATGCAGACTGAATAGATTCTACAAATCAGAACTTGCTACTCTGGGAAATGACCTGATTGCCTCCATCTTCCTGATGCAAGGGAAATTTGACAGCCTCATAGCTGTGTATTATTAAAGAAAGAGGTTGGGTACCCTTTAAAATATTGACTTCTCTTCTGCTATTGACTTTATGTACACTATATTGTATTGTGAATCAACTCAAACTACACTGTATGGATTTCAGGCCACATATATCTGGAAATTTCATTGGTACATCTTTTCCATAGTTGTGCTAAAACCACAGTTAATACTATTCCATTGAACTATATTATATCTCATCATATGCAGCAAGATTATACAAAAAATACAGAAGAACTTCATCTATGTAAATAATGTCATAAACAGAACTTAAAAGTATCAAGTAATGATCATCAGCAGTCTGATTATGTTGCATCAATAAATACATTAAGTTTTCGATTTACATTCAATAAATATGAGGACCACACTTCAGAAATCAACCTGTTGAAATAATAATGGCATCTACTGGGTGGTACGTTGTTAAGGTATTCAAGTACACGTTGTGTTTTCAGCATCGTACTCTGACAGGTGCCCCTCCACCCCGCCGGTGCTGTCAAACCACATCACTTGGATCTCAGCGTCCATATTGCTGCACTGACACATTCTGACATAAAACGGCAGGCAAAAACATTGTCTTTAGAACTGATGTGTACGTTACCCTTTGGTGTCCGTGTCTTCGCTAGTTTTCGAGTCCATTCCGTCTTGTTGTCGAACTGTCAGCCTCCATACTCGCGCTCATTAATGGGTTATTTAAAAGTAGCATTGAAGCGAAATACGAAATTCTACAAACTAAAACGAAATAGGAATCGCTTATTCCCAATTGTAATGTGAATGAATGTGATGATTTGCACACACATCAGAATAAAAAATAAGCGATTGTACGTATATCGCTACTTAATCCTAATATCTAAATCTTAACGTTGCCATGTTCTTTTTATTTACGTTTTAAACGTCCTCTTTATATAACAACATCAAGTAAGGTATTGGAGAATTTATAGTCACTAAACACATTTGGAAATAAGTGAATGCGTAGAGTATGTCACGATCAACATTACTCAAATAGACGAACAATGAGCAAATCCATACCCACGTGCACTCACTTCACTGCTTTACTTCGAATTGGTGTCCCCGCCGTGATGTTGCTGGAATATTGCTAAAAGCGGCTTAAAACCAAATTCAGTCAGTCAGTCAGTCAGTCAGTCATCTTCGAAAGAATAAGATTGAGATGCCGAGGTCCAAGGGCCGCAGATTCCGGACAGATCCAGGTTGGAACCTAATTGAGGGGGTCAAAGTTTGGACTGTTACCGAAACAAGTTCAATTTTGATTCGAGAATCGGATATTATTTTTTATTCTTATGAGAACCCAGTTTGGCTTTAGATTTATCAGTTTTGTCGTTGAGAACGTGACATGAGTACTAAAGGCGTGAGTCTCAAGCCAAAGGTGTGAGAGTTGGCAGGTACATGATGTTGACAAACCTAGAAACATCATCTGAGAAAAACATCGAACACATTCCAAGGTCATGTAATAATAAGTAGGCCTACCCATTCTCATTATAAATACATCAATTTGAATGTTTTTTTCAAAGCTGAATATACACACACGCACACGCGCTTATGATTGCAGAAACATGACATGACATTATGTACATAATGCGTACGTACGTACACACATACAGTACCAATACATACATACATACCCATCTCATTATAAATACATACATTTCAAAGCTACATACATACATACATACATACATACATACATACATACATACATACATACATACATACATACATACATACATACATACATACATACATACGCATGTATAACGGGATCGGGTGGTCAGGCTCGCTGACTTGGTTGACACATGTCATCGGTTCCCAATTGCGCAGATCGATGCTCATGCTGTTGTTCACTGGATTGTCTGGTCCAGACTCGATTATTTACAGACCGCTGCCATATAGCTGGAATATTGCTGACTGCGGCGTAAACCTAAAATCACTCACTCAATCACGTACATGTATATACTTGTCTTCCACCGAGATCTGATGTTACACACACACACATTATGACGTAATTACATACCAAAGTCATCTTTATTTGATGCACTATTCATTTATCAGAAATAAACTACACCAGAGACCATATAATAGATGTCTCTGATTACACAGGATTGTTTAATATGAATAGGCGATGATATAAAATAACTCGTAAAGACGTAACAAAACTTGTTACATTGCGTAAAACTTTTAACATCGCTTCACAAGCTGAAGGGGCAGCATTTTCTGATAAGACACATTTGTCTTTCACTCGTGTTTGATTGATACAATTAATTTCACCTGGGATTAAAAACTATGTTATTTCATGGCAGTTCAACTGAATTGTGCTTCATACATACGTTACACGTGCGAACATACGTACGCACGCACGCACGTACGCACGCACATAGACATCCCTGCCAGCATGACAAGATCATATGCACCAAGTTAGGTTTGGGTGCAGCGAGCATCGATACCTATGTCTGTACTCACACAGAACCCCTCGCAGTGCTTGTACAGACATAACCTGTCTGACAGCTGCTTACAGAACCGGATGTGCACTGTCTCTATTTGGAGAAAACCACGGAGTCATTTGATCCCGTGTTTATAAAGGTTAGAGCGGCCACACATTCCCCCGGCGGTGACGTCGTCTGCGCGTCAGTCTGGCGAAACGTTGTTATAAGTAGCCCAGCCCAGTGTACCGCGGTAAACTAGAAAAACTCCACGTCTGATTATCGATCGCAATGACCACAGCATGGACTAAGTCATGGCAGTAGGGACAGAAAATCTAGCATCTTACACTCTCGATATACATACATATACATAAGGTAGTTATTTATAGTCTGTGTGGTATTTTAGGTGATGTTTATGAGACAGCATACACAAGAACAGGTGTAAGTTTTTGCGGACTTATGATGCGGTGGTTTTCCTGTTATAATCCCGAGGTTTATACTAAAAAGTGACATTGTGTTCTATACTGGACAACATTAGAAACGCACCATCCATATAATACGAAATATCCCCGTCAGACTGAAATGTACCCATGATATCTGAGCATCTTCGGTGCATTTTAGTGTGGTGCGTTTCTAATGTTGTTCAGTATATTTGAAACTATCCCATCAACCATTGTTGATTGATTGTTTCTTATTTAACGCCGCACTCGGCAATATTCCAGCTATATGACGGCGGTATGTAAATAATCAAGTATGGACCAGACAATCCAGTGATCATCGATCTACGCAGTTGCGATACGATGGCATATGCAGTCCACCAAGTCAGCGAGTCTGACCACCCGATCCCGTTAGTCGCTCTTACGACAAGCGTTGGTTTCTGAAGACGAATTCTAACCTGGATCTTCACGGGTCAAGCATGATTAGACAGTGTATTGCATAGACAGTAATTCATTTGGAAGCACGGAGGCAGCTTCATCAACATATTCAGAAAGAAGTGTATTTTAACCTGAAGTAATAGATTATCCACAGCAGCGACTATTTCACTCTCCTCTTGCAATAACAAGGCGGTCAAGAGTTGGTGCACTGATGAAACACAACGCTTTGGACGGGAAACTAGACATGGTATTTTGAAAAGATTTCTTGGCAATATGTTCTTCTCACAAACAAATGTTGCATAAACAGGGGAGACGCGCCCACGATATCGTTCTCTGGGAGCATTTACGAGTTTACGATTGTTCAACAAGTTGACGGTGAATTGAATTATGATAATTTAACTATATGTATGTCACAGGTCCACCATTTTACGCTTCACCATGTTTATCTTTAACCTTACGAACATCACAGCACGTGATGAATTGATCAGTCTACGTCTTAAGTACGGGAACGCGTCAATCTCATCGACAAAGTGGCTAATGGAAGAAAGTACCCAGTTCGCAAGAACCTGTGGCGCCACATACAACTATTTACAGAGGGAGTAAGCTAAATTCGTAAGTCATTGTACGCTGACTAAGTAAATAATTTAATCATTCTTCGGTCTGTTCTTTAACAGAAATGAGCTTGAGAGAAATCAGACTAATGCAATATTCAATCTATTTCCGTTCATGCTAGTGTTGGACCTCAGCTAAACATTACAGGTAATACTTGCCTGAACTGGTGGGCCTCGACATACTTATCTGATTTAGATAGATTCAGATTTCAGTTTACCCAAAATTATAACCTGACTTTATCAGTTAATTAATTCGTGAAAAAATTAAACATTGTAAGGATTGCAAGAGTCAGATCTTTCGATATGCGTCCACGCATGTCAGTTTTCCATGCGCTTTTCATGCCGATTTAGCCGAAACGCTTCCAATTGTAACTATGCTACGAGCTGCCACAAGACGTTTTATACGGTTCCAAGAAAAAAATGACACTCTGAAAGCATTTATCAATGCTACTGAAAGTTTTAATGATTCGTGGATACAAAGGGGCATCCCACATCATGGCCGACGCCATTCTTGGGAAAGTCACATTCGTGCCTGTGCATTGGTATAGTGCCCCGCGACGAGGCACTGAGATGCTTAATGTCAGGCCGAACCAAATTAATATACAGGTTCTCTTTCCTGGTTGCGACTTTCGTGTATTTCCATGCACTATAAACTCGTGTAGTTGTATGGTATGGTATCCGTTCAGTAGATCTCTGTACAAGTTTAGTACGTTTAAATGTCGCTTCATCGTGTCGGTCCTAAAGGGCCCAGTAACGAGAAAGGTACAAAGATTTGTAGGCCTTATATTTTATCTTGTACGTATCCTTCCTTGCGTTTACAAAACGAGATTTTAAACCTCTTAGGCAGCTTGTAGTGGAAAGTGTTCAACTGAAAGTACTAATGATGATATCATGTGCTAGCACTTCATGGCATCAAGAAAATCTATTTGTTTTTCCAATTATAAATGTTTTTATAAAATATGCAATGAAAAGGAAATTGTAGTGGAAAGTGTTCAACTGAAAGTACTAATGATGATATCATGTGCTAGCACTTCATGGCATCAAGAAAATCTATTTGTTTTTCCAATTATAAATGTTTTTATAAAAATATGCAATGAAAAGGAAATTGTTTATTCTTGGCGTTATTCCAACACGTATGCGCTCAGCAGCTCTGTGGGATACCAAAGATTGGTATCACGTTAAGTAAGGCTTCAAAACAACAGAATAGCCGTGTTCACAACGTTAGACTCAATCGTTCGCGCCATACGAACTCTTAACCTTTCGGAAATGAATTCGGTCTCGCACAGTCTCACCATCTCTAACTAACATGGCTATCGGGGACCTTTGCTTAATTCTCCAAATGTTCTGTTAAGTTTAGGTCCATATTCTTCGATTGATTTATGCGCGCGTTACATTATCTACCACTTGAACCTCTCGCAGTCGCGTCCGTCATAAACTTTCTTCCATGGTTGAAGAAGTCGCACAGTTCAAAGCTTCTTTCAGTCCACCGAATGTCTAAGCTTTGGGTGAAAATGCATTTGAGCCGTGAAGCAAAGAGGTTAAGCTTCCCGAACCTATTGATTGTATAACCACTATACGGAGTTGGGTCATTGTACAAATCACTGTGAAAAGCATCGATTATTGACCAATTTAGCCAGAGCAACCCTATGTGGAACCTAAATGGCCCTACAGGACAAGCACGGACTGGGAGAGACCCCCATCAGTTTGTACTGGCTCGCTGCCAGACAGTCGGGGTGGTGCGGTTTTACCGAAGTCTGCGCCATGTGCACTGACCATCCTGTGTTCGATTACCGAGCCGTGAATATGGAGGTGTATTTGAACAGTCTGTTTTCCTGGTAACCACGCATCGAACACGTGGGACGGAATCTAGCCTATCAGTCCGGAATATTTTCAAACTCTCTCGGGACTAGTTTTTTTAACCAGAGAACATTAGGGTAATCTTAGAGCGTTTTGTGAGCTGTATTTGCGCTCATCTGGTGTAACACGTTTACTCAGCTATTGACCTTGCGGAGGGTAGAAGGAGATGTCGGCATGTGCTGTAGGCGTTTAATACCGACTACATATTGTGTCACGTTGTTAACCCATTACGTCAAATTAATTCTGTTCTGCTGTTTCCTGCAAATATTTGATCGGTGGGCATAACAAAGAAAATGGAAGTCTTGCCGTTAAAAAAGTCAAATTAGCATGAGTATAGAGTCCCGGCCAATCTGTAGTAATCATCATTGGGAGTTGGTGATTGACAGCGTGAAACTTCTGACTCGCAAGTTGTATACACAATAGATCATCCATACAAAGTAAACAGGAAGCACTTTTGTTCACATGAAAATTTGTCAAGAACGTAACACAGTCAATTATGACAGGGTCCATTCAGCCAAGTATGTTTGTGTATGTATAAACATAGCATGTTTAGACACAGCTTGACCATGTTTTCTCCACTGTGGAGGTTACTTGAATGGGTACAAGACCATAGCTTTTGAATCCATAGCGGTACATCTAACACGCCCTGTCATACATGCACGTATATATCCATATTCAACCTCACAATACAACTGATAAATATTATCCTAAATATTATGATACTTTTCCGAATACAGCCCCTACCTATTTATGAAAGACCAAGCCTTCATGTTTTCACCACCGCTGTATCCTTGTCATGCATCAGCCACTAATTGTTCATTGTAAGACTTAGATCTGACAAAATGAAACTATACATGAGATAGCGTCACTGTGGCATCATGTGGGCTCTTGCATGCACTGGCTACAGTAAAACTTACGGTCATCAGGACATCGGCTACTTTGGTCAAGTCAGCACCAAGTCTTTCATGTTCATCGGATTGATTGCGATGGTTCAAACTCTCATCTAACTGAGGCAGGGATCGATCTCTCCATCCTGAACGTGACAAATGGTGGGAACAGACCTCCCCTGGCCCAGCTCGCCACACTCACGCCGGACTATACACTGATGTATTGGTACCGTGGTTGTCCGGTCCGGCATTATGGCGGTACTCCAGTAGCCCCTTCTCTCCGTGTTTAGACGTTACACAGCCCGATGTACATAACTGTATCTAACTTGTCTCGATGTTCAGTTAGGACACACACGTTTTGTCTCCAGTTCCAATTTGTTGCTTAATGTCTGACTCATTTGTTTGCAGACGCTTTAGAAAAAACTCACAGTGGGCACACACGCTTCTATACACGGAACGAGACGTGGGAGAGTACAGAGTCTGCCCCTGCATGCAACGGATAGCTTTGTACAGAGTGGGTAGAGTTAAGTCTATGTTACTCCATACATGTGCACTGACTGCTGATCTAACAAAGACACACACAGTGACCGTGTGACCCCGCACAAATACATATTACTTATGGTCCAAGATCGGTAATATTGACTATGTTCTACCACATGATGGTACAAGATTGGTCACATCGACCATGTTCCACCACATGATGGTACAAGATCGGTCACATCGACTATGTTTAACCACATAAAATCATCACATGATGGTACAAGATTGGTCACATCGACCATGTTCCACCAAATGAAATCACCACATGATGGTACAAGATCGGTCACATCGACCATGTTCCACCACATGATAGTACAAGATTGGTCACATCGACCATGTTCCACCACATGATAGTACAAGATTGGTCACATCGACCATGTTCCACCACATGAAATCATCACATGATGGTACATGCTTGGTCACATCGACCATGTTCCACCACATGATGGTACAAGATTGGTCACATCGACCATGTTCCACCACATGATGGTACAAGATCGATCACATCGACCATGTTCCACCACATGATGGTACAAGATTGGTCACATCGACCATGTTCCACCACATGATAGTACAAGATTGGTCACATCGACCATGTTCCACCACATGATAGTACAAGATTGGTCACATCGACCATGTTCCACCACATGATGGTACAAGATTGGTCACATCGACCATGTTCCACCACATGATGGTACAAGATTGGTCACATCGACCATGTTCCACCACATGATGGTACAAGATCGGTCACATCGACCATGTTCCACCACATGATGGTACAAGATTGGTCACATCGACCATGTTCCACCACATGACAGTACAAGATTGGTCACATCGACCATGTTCCAACACATGATGGTACAAGATTGGTCCACATCGACCATGTACAAGATTGGTCACATCGACCATGTTCCACCCATGATGGTACAAGATTGGTCACATCGACCATGTTCCACCACATGATGGTACAAGATTGGTCACATCGACCATGTTCCACCGCCGCATGATGGTACAATATTCCAGCAATATCACGGCGGGGGACACCAGAAATGGGCTTCACTCTTTGTACCCGACCATGATTCGAACCACCACATGATTCACCAGAAAAAGCTTTAACCACTAGACTCGACCATGTTCCACCACATGATGGTACAAGATTGGTCACATCGACCATGTTCCACCACATGATGGTACAAGATTGGTCACATCGACCATGTTCCACCACATGATGGTACAAGATTGGTCACATCGACCATGTTCCACCACATGATGGTACAAGATTGGTCACATCGACCATGTTCCACCACATGATGGTACAAGATTGGTCACATCGACCATGTTCCACCACATGATGGTCACAAGATGATGGTGGTAAGATTGGTCACATCGACCATGTTCCACCACATGATGGTACAAGATTGGTCACATCGACCATGTTCCACCACATGATGATCACCATGTACAAGATTGGTCACATCGACCATGTTCCACCACATGATGGTACAAGATTGGTCACATCGACCATGTTCCACCACATGATGGTACAAGATTGGTCACATCGACCATGTTCCACCACATGAAATCATCACATGATGGTACAAGATGGTCACATCGACCATGTTCCACCACATGGTACAAGATTGGTCACATCGACCATGTTCCATCACATGAAACACCACATGATGGTACAAGATTGGTCACATCGACTACCACATGATGGTACACAGATTGGTCACATCGACCATGTTGGTCACCACATGACCATGTTCCACCACATGATGGTACAAGATTGGTCACATCGACCATGTTTCACCACATGATCACATGATGGTACAAGATCGGTCACATCGACCATCACATGAAACACCACATGATGGTGTTTGGTCACATCGATGGTACATGTTCCACCACATAAAATCACCATGTGATAGGTACAAGATCGGTCACATCGACCATGTTCCACCACATGATAGTACAAGATCGGTCACATCGACCATGTTCCACAAGATCGATTCAAGATCACATCGACCATGTTCCACCACATGATAGTACAAGATCGGTCACATCGACCATGTTCCACCACATCGATGATTCCACATGATGGTACAAGATCGGTCACATCGACCATGTTCCACCACATGATGGTACAAGATGGTCACATCGACATGTTCCACCACATGATAGTACAAGAGATCGACCATGTTCCACCACCTGATCGTACAAGATCGCTCACACTGACCGTGTTCCACCACATGATGGTACAAGATCGGTCATATCAACCATGTTCCACCACATGATGGTACAAGATCGCTCACACTGACCGTGTTCCACCACATGATGGTACAAGATCGGTGATGGGTTGTGTACTGTACACTAGGGGCTGTGACAACACTGAAATATTCTGCAAACAAAGTTGACAGGTGGGGTCGATCCGAGCACCTCAAGCTCACTGGAGCACTAGCCTGGGGCGTTAGCTCGCCCACCACGCCCTCGCAGATATGCAGATTGTGGCGTAAAACAGCACACATTCTCATTCGCCCGCCCATCAACTGACTCAATATAGTGAGCACCCCTTGCATATCAGTTTCACCAATTCCAATTTCTTTAAGCGCTCAGCTTGCTAGAGATACACTTTACGTGATTGTCAACATTCGTGTAAATGTTTGATTCATGGCCCTGTCGTCAGCTGTCCACACAGAACGTCCCGGCATTCAGGTCTTTCCAGGGTCTAGAGTGTGGTTGTCCGTGGACGCTTGTCTTGAAATACATACCCCAATCAATCACTGACTTTCAAATAATCGAAAGCTTCTTCATTTCGGTAGGTGTGTTGTTTGTTGGTGAAAAGACACAGGGTAAATGTGTTTTAAGGTCACGATACGTGATGGATAAAAGCTGTACCATGCGGAAGTAGGTGTACAGGATGCTTCGTCTGCAGGGGGAGAGTGCAGCCCACAAATTTGTTTGTTGTTGTACCTAGACTGAAGTACAAAAGAAAGTTAACACCTGAGGTTTGGGAGCTATTTTCCAAAAACAATGTAAATATTTTGAAAAGTGTTTTGATTGTGACGTACAAGTAGAAGGTAATTAAAAACAACTTGACAGTGTTGTGCAGGGGATATCATAGACTAAGGCTTAGTCTCTGAATATATATAATTTTGATAGTAACAAACAAGCCCATTTAAATTGAAAAGGAGCCCTAATGAACCTGGGGAAATCTAGACTTGCTTCGTTTAGGGGTTTAGCACTACAGGGAAGGCTAGGGTGTAGGGAAAATAATGTGGTTCAGGGACTGTGAGACAGACTAGGGATATCATGAAAACCATTCGTCTTATGTGCTGTTAAAGTTCAAAATGTGGAACGAGAACGAACCGTTGGAATCTCGCAGACAGCTACACATGTTCGTCTGTACAAAGCAGACGACCAACTGACAAATGGGACGCATCAGTCAGACTGGCCAGACACCTGACAGTCCCAGACCCGGAAGGCCGAGAGCGACCTCCCTGCAAGATGACATTAGCTGCGCATTCTCCGTCTGCACAACCGGATGCTCACCTTCATGTCATCAGCACCAACGCCGACGACTGCCTGCTGTCGGCATCTGGGTCTGTCGATCAGTCTGCTCATGTCATTAACATGTCCACATCGACTGAATCGTCCACGCTGGGCGAGGGACGTGAGGCACTGGGAACATCGCAACTGGGCACGATGTTTGTAGTGTCTGGGGAAAACGTACAAACTGTTTGTGCCTGGTACATGTCACAATCAAAATTCTCTTCATATTTACGTTGTTTTTCTTTAAAAGGGAACCAAAGGACCAGGTGTGTATTTTATTTTGTGTGTCAGTTTATAACAGATAATAATAATTGCTTTGTATAGCCCCTATTTCCAGCTATATGCAGCTGCTCAATGGTGCTTTATACGTTAGAAGTCACTTTATTACAGCTCAATCAGTAGATGAGAAAAGAAATGTTTTGAGTTTTCTCTTAAAAGGTGGGAGAGAGTCACTATTCCTTATGTCAAAGAGGACCGCGTTCCACAGGGCGGGAGCTGCAAGTGAGATAGCTCGATCTCCAGCCTTTGTTGATGTTGATGGAACAACCAGTTGCTCCTTCTGGGCAGAACGTAAGGTTCTAGATGGGTGGTAGACCGATAGCAGGTCCTTTAAATAAGCAGGCGATGACACAACATAGAGAGCATTGTACGTAACATGGGGACTTGTAAATAATGATATTTGGGCAAGATAAACTATTCACTGATATCACGCCCCACGCTGTCGAGGAACATTGACATACAACCTAACGAGACTCGGGGTTTTGCCATCAGGGCCTCGTTCCACAAAGCGATCGTAGCGCTACGACAGTCGTAAGTCTATGTTAAAGTACGGGAGTTACGATCATCTTAGCGCTACGATCGCTTTCAGGAACGGGGCCCAGATCACCATTTTGACTGACACCTACGACTGGAACTGAGGTTCAGTTCCCATCTCGAATCCCCATGCTTGCAGTAGCAGCAGGAAGAGGCGGGGGCAGGGGCGGAGAAAACCATTGTTATTGAGCTGTTCACCGAATCGATCGCCAGATTCTACAGAGCATCCTAAATACCTGTATCTTCAATGAATCAGAGTAGCAGACTGGTGCCCTTACAGTATACAACAGTTTTAGATTCACCAAACAAACAGGTATTACCCAGAGGCCGATTACAGACACATCTCAGCTCACGATATAGAAGGCAAGGAAATATCGGATGTCATGAAGTACAGATTTATCTGATTCCATAGAATACAAGGGGTTCTACCGAAGAACCGTTGTGAAACATAGTCCTTGCTGTTTCACGACGTTCACCTGAGAGACATGCTTCTGTGGTGTGAATGTTGGCTGTATACTCTACTCCAGTGGGCAATGTGATTGCAAGCATCCACTCACCTTACATCAGCGCTCATCAGAACGTCACTCAGTGTGATGGTATCCGAGATCCTGTCTGGAGGTACGTTATTAGACTGCCACCCCCTGAATAATTAGTACATACATCTACATGTGGGTCGGACGTGTGGCCACCGATCCAGACCTCCTTTCAATGAGTTTCTGCCAATACCAGGGGGGCTTAAGAAGAGAGTGTCCTTCAGACGTAACAAAGGGTGGACGTTAATGAAGGGATGAGCAAGATGCAATCTCAATCTCTCGTTTTTCTTTTATTGTATTGGAAACGTTTGCCGGTTTAGAGGGGGCTAAAGACGTCATCTGTGCAAGAATCAATGCTTCTCAGACAGTCAGACCGACACCGACAAGCTAGATTTAATTTCCCCAAACACCTCAATTCTCCTCTTTCTTCACAGATTCAGCCAAGGTCCGTCACTGTTGAGCCTGTATATAGATTAGAGGTATTCTAGTGATTAAAATGCTCAACGTAATTGAAATGTCGAAAGTCCATTTTTAACTCTTCAGAAAACGTCACAATTGGGTTACCTTGCTAAAGGCTTCTTTTTTTGGTAAGAGATGCGTTGTAAGAGTGGTGGGGTGTTGTTTTATACAGAAATACATTCGTTTTTTCTGTTACTCCCACCGCTGACAATACATATTACTGATATTCTAGACACAACCCTGTAGTGTGTTTGCTGCAGGGCAGGGATTGGTGTCTATTTCGCGTGGAAATAGATGAGATTTAACATACATTGTTTTGTTGAATATTTACACTTTAATCAAGTAGATCCATTCCAGACTAGTTTATGCTATACATAATTCTGTCAAACATCCCTCACACTTTCCTTACTATATTACAAACCTGCCACGATCCCAGGCTACATAACTCTACATTAAAGTAACAGGGAGGAGCCGGGTCGGCGCGGCGTAGAATACTGACGTCATCGTCAGAAGGTAAAGTATTTATTGAATGAACTCTTTAACCAAGTAAATTGATCTCACCCTAAGGTCATGGGGTTGTCATTAAATCTCTGAATGTATACATGATTTTATTCACGAATGGTAAACACACAGGATATAGGAATTATCTTCCGAGATCGGACCAGAACAAATGGAGGAATTCTTCAAAACTTCTAAAACATTGACAGGCCATTTGAGTTCTATATATTTAATGAAGGCGATCATAAAATCTTTTAAAATTCGCTCTTTTGTCAAACCTTTTATACTATATTTATTCATATATGTGTGCCTTTCGGTACAATATGACCGTTTATCTCACAGTGTGAGGAGACCCATATATCTGTATATTCATATATGTAAATAAACCACATCGGAGAGCACTGGACTATAAAGAGGATGAAGGATGACTCATCTCCCATAATCTCCCGTCCCTATAACCATATATCCTCATCACATCAGCCGCGGCTGTCGTGCCAATGTGCTTTGTTTCATAATGATTCATGTTTCAGATAAGCGTGATGGTACAAGGTAAGCCCTGCAGAAGGAAATGTGTGTCGCCAGCGTCCGGCCTTGCCTACCCCATGCATGACAAGTAGCCGGCAACTAGCTTCCTCAGGAAGACCGATGTTCGGTATTGATTCTGTTGTATGTGCTAAGCTTGTTCCGACACTGGTTACTGATATGCTGACGAGGTGGAAACATTTTATGGGGCATTTTTTTTCTTGGACCTGCAACGACTACACCGGAAGAATATAAATGAGAACACTAGGTTTAAAACGGAATCAGAACAGTTTCCCATGAGTGGCAAGGGAATTAACGTCAGTTTCTGCTTTAGACCCCGCTGAAGTATACATCTAATTGTTTCAGTTTTCCAGAAGGTGTTTATCTTATACAGCAATCAATATCACATATAAAACATTTATACAACATTACTCTTATTATCCGTTCACGTTCGTGAATTGAATGGTTGT